>NC_083335.1:90882151-91192321 GCF_963455315.2 Globicephala melas
CTTTCTTTCTCTGTTGCAGCAAACCCTAGAGCCCATGTTTGGATAACAATGTCCTCAGATGGCAGATCCTTCTTCAGCCTTGGTCCCTGAGTGGCTACAATGCACAGGGCCCCCCTAATAAGTCCATGTTGGACATGTAGCCTGAGCAAGAAATAACCCTCCGTCAGCCACTGAAGTTCGGCGGTTGTTTGTTACCACAGCATAATGTGGTCCATCCTGACGGGTACAAAGATTTGCTTAGCAGAATTCATAGTACCTTAACATTTCCCAAGGTACTAAACAGCCAATGATGGGGTGAGAAACTTAGTGAACTCAAAACTGGGAACTCTCCACTCCCCTTTCTCTCATGAGAGCTCATAATGGCCACAATTGACTGGGAACTCATTCCAGGCAACTCCGGATCTGTTTGGAAAGTAACTCTCACGTTCCCAGAATTCTACTGGGCTGGGTAGCTCTATAAAAATCTGTCTCCCCGGAGGCTACTTCAGCGTTGATACTTGTTCAGAAACTTTAAGCCAAACAAATGTTCGGTAAAAAGCTCACCATCTAACTACCCAGGCAGACCTGGAGCAGCATTTTGCAGCTGACTCTCAGGAACCCACTCCAAATGAAAGGAAGGACATTCCTCCCAAGGTGGCACCTTGTTCCTCAGTAACACAGGCTGCAGGTCTGCTGTGGACTCTCATGGTTACCCAATGCAGAGATCTCGCCTCCAGGGTTCTCACGAGCCTCACTCAGTTACCATGGCCACAACGTACAGTTTGAGCAAACAACATTTCTGACCTCATCTTGTTCTCACATTTGAAAAGTAAGACATTCAGAGAACGAATTCATTTTGAAACATTAAAATCAACCAACGAATTAAGAATTTTGATTACTGCGATCAAATGAGTACAAGCCACGAACTAGGAACCTCATTTTCCACCCATAGGAAAAACAAGGACTGCCTAAAAAATCATTTTGACAACTGTTGAAATTTCAGTATAGAGTATATTTTAAATAATAGTATTCTACTGATGATAAAGATCCTGATTGTAATAATGGCATCATGGATAAGAGAAAGTCCTTGCTCTTAGGAAATACACACTTAGGTATGTAGGGGTAAAGGGTCATGATGTTTACAACTAACTCAAACTGTTCGTGAGAAATGATAACAATATGGAGAGAGAGAGAAAGCAAATATAGTACATATGAAAAGGTGCTCAGGGGCTTCCCTGGTGGCGCAGTGGTTGAGAGTCCGCCTGCCGATGCAGGGGACGTGGGTTCGTGCCCCGGTCCGGGAAGATCCCACATGCCACGGAGCGGCTGGGCCCGTGAGCCATGGCCGCTGAGCCTGCGCGTCCGGAGCCTGTGCTCCGCAGAGGGAGAGGCCACAGCAGTAAGAGGCCCGCGTACCGCAAAAAAAAAAAAAGAACCATGCATGTTCCAGATTAGTGACTTTCAAACTTTTTTAACGATAAGCCACAATAAAGTATAAATATGCAGCAATCCAGACACACACACACACACATATAATCTGAACAAACGCATACAGATTAAAAGTTCCACAAAACAATACGTACAATATTACATGTGATGCTCTGTGACTTTTCTATCCTGTTTTTTTTTTTTTGATTGGTAAATTCCTTTAATATTTCCATGACTCAGGAGTTAAGATTTTTTTTACGGCTAAAGTGCTTCTTGATATATTTCCCATCCCCTGCCTGAGCTCCCGCCCCACCTCCCAATCTCAGACAACTAATTACCGGTTTAGAAGATATTGGCTGATGCCAAACATTTCTTCTCTGCTCTTTCTGTTCCTTTCCTTCTGCTCAGAGACTCCTGTTCTTCCTTAATCCTTCTCTAAACTGTTGCTAATATTTGAGAAGTTTGTTTGCTGCAGGCTTGCTATACACAGTTGTGAAATTTGAACAAAATGTGGTAACATGCACATTACTTACTTGATTTTTTTTGGCTGCGTTGGGTCTTCATTGCTGCGCACAGGCTTCCTCTAGTTGCGGTGAGCAGGGGCTACTCTTCATTGCGGAGCGTGGGCTTCTCATCGCGGTGGCTTCTCTTGTTGCAGAGCACAGGCTCCAGGCGCGCGGGCTTCAGTAGTTGTGGCTCACGGGCTTAGTTGCTCCACGGCATGTGGGATCTTCCTGGACCAGGGATTGAACCCGTGTCCCCTGCATTGGCAGGCAGATTCTTAACCACTGCGCCACCAGGGAAGTCCCCACCTTACTTATTATTGTGATATGCTCTGCTCTGGGCAACACCAAATAAAGGATATTACCACTCAGATCATATCTACATCAGCCAAATATTTTCCCAATACTGATACCAGAGTGTGTTATGTTGAAGATAAAAATAGCAGCTTGTGTGCTGCAGAAGACAGGAGATTAACTTCCTTCTATACACAGCAATCTACCTCTTGGATCTGGGCATCAGAGTCTATCCTGTTTTTTAAAATGCTGGTTGTGACCCATTAAATTGAGTTGATGACCACTAATGGTCACAATCCATTTGAACACTCCTGCACTCAGTGGTGCTTTCTGCAACATTTCTAATAGTTTGTATTACCTAGAGACACAGAAGAAGCACTATGGCCTTGAAGAACTGACAGCTCAGCACACCCTGAATCCATGTGGTCTTTGAAAACACACCCCTTCAAATACAGAGAGAGGACATTAAGATTAGGAATTGCCAGGATGTTGACAAAGGCAGTCATTGTTACATGTGTGTGGAGGTCGGCTTGAGCATGTTATGTAGCAGACACACAGCCTCTACTCTGGCATTCAGGCTTGGGGGCTTACAGTTGGCCACCTCCCATCCTGAGAAATCGCTCAGCCCCCCTTCCCAGCTACTGGCTGCCTCCTTTCCTCTTGGCCCGTTAGTCAGCCCCAAAGTGTGTGGCCCATAATAATTCCCACACCTAATGGGATCATCCAAGCTGGAGACTCCCCGCCCCACTAACAGCATCTCTGTGTCTTTTGGACACTCTTCCCACAAAACAGGAAAGAGGATTTTGTGGCCTCCTCGGGAGAGTCACAATGCATGTCTGCATATGAAAGACTCTTGAAAAGTCCTGCAGAAGAGAAACCTTTTTAATCTTTTTTTGTTTTTAACCGTAGTATTTTTAGAAATGTATTTATCCACAGACAATGCCCCCTCCTCTTTTTTTCCCTACCCTGCCCTAAAGTTCCTTTGCGGCTAAGGCCACCCCTGGGAACAACTGTGGAGTAAATGATTCTTTGTTTTAAACACCCCCTAACACATCTCAGACCGCACGAATCACTGCCACCACCTTAGGTCTAAGTCCCTTTCCCATCACCCTTCTCTCCTGTCCTACCCATCTTCCTGGACCCTAGTGTCCCCAGGCTCCTGGGGGAGGGGGAGGAGGGTTGTAGTAGAAAACAAAGGGATTGGACTTTTTTTTAATTTATTTTTGCCTGCATTGGGTCTTTGTTGCAGCATGCGGGCTTTCTCTAGTTGCAGCGAGCGGGGGCTACTCTTAGTTGCGGTGCGTGGGCTTCTCATTGCGGTGGGTGGCTTCTCTGGTTGCCGAGCACGGGCTCTAGGCACACGGGCTTCAGTAGTTGTGGCACGCGGGCTCAGCAGTTGTGGCTCACGGGCTCTAGAGCACAGGCTCAGTAGTTGTGGCACACAGGCTTAGTTGCTCCACAGCATGTGGGATCTTCCTGGACCAGGGCTCGAACCCATGTCCCCTGCATTGGCAGGCAGATTCATAACCACTGCACCACCAGGGAAGCTCCAGGGATTGGGCTTAATGGTTGCCCCACCAGGAGAATTGGCACGGTTTTTAGTACTTAGCCAATGGATTAACTCTAATTCAGGCATGCAGGCCCAGTTTCCTGGAAGATGGGGGGAAGGGATGGGAGTGGAGCCCTGTAGCCCTAGAAACTTCCAATTCCTAGTCTTCTCACCAGAAGGCACATGTTCCTTCTTGCTTCTTTTCCAATTATGCCCATGTGACAGGAGCAGAAATCCATAATCTCCCCCCTCCCACACATGGCATTTCCCAGGGTCCTCCTCTTCCCAGGGCCATCTCTGGAGGCAAACTGTTCCTTCCACCCTCCGCTGTAATTTTCACCCCCGCCCCCATCCTGTTCCCCTCTCCCCACACCAACCACCATCAAGCCCAGTTAACTAAACTCCCTTGCCTGGCAAGGCAATCTGGGCCACCCCAGGGTGGCACAGTCAGTCCATCTGGAGGACAAACACCACGTGCTGGGCCATGCTGAGCAGAAGACCAGAGCCCAGGAGAAACGGTGTCTTGTGGCCCGAGCTGCCCACCCCCCGGGAGAGAAGGCTGTCAGACAGCGAGGCGTTGACCGGCCCCTCAGTGGTATTGGCCGCCTCCGCCATCGGGGCCCTCGGGGCCAGCAGCTTGGAGAGGAGGCTGCTGAACCTGCTCACTGTGGTGGCTGCTGGCTCTGGAGACGGACCTGGACTGGACGCGGTGAAGTTCAGCTCCTCAGGGTCCACACAGAGGCCGTCGGCGGAACGCCCAAAGGCCACCTGGCGGAGGTCCAGGCCGGCCACGGAGCCCGGGGAGGCGCACGGCACGTCGGCGGCGCGCCCAAAGCTCTCCATCCAGTCCCGCAGCCACTCCAGGCGACAGTCGCAGCGCCATGGGTTGCGGAAGAGGAAGAGGCGGCCCAGGAAGAAGCCGGGCTGGAAGGCTGCCCAGGCGAGCACGGTGAGATGGTTGCCGTTGAGATGCAGGGCCAGGAGGCCCGAGAGGTTCTGGAAGGCGCCCTCTTCCACGAAGGCGATGCGGTTGCGGTCCAAGTAGAGCAGCTCGAGCTCAGCCAGCTCGGCGAACCAGGCGTGCGCCACGCGGCCCAGCGCGTTGCCGCCCAGGTTGAGCGTGCGCAGGCGGCGGAGGCCGAGGAAGGCGTCGGCCGGCAGCGCGGCCAGCAGGTTGTCGTTGAGCAGCAGATGCTCCAGGGCGCTGCAGTCGCGGAAGGCGCCGCCGTGCACGGCGCGGACGCGGTTGGCCTGCAGGCTGAGCGACCGCAGGCGGCGCAGACCCAGCAGCGAGCTGGAGGCCACGGCCTCGATGCGGCTGCGCTCCAGGTACGCATGCGTCAAGTTGGCTAGGCCGCGCAGAGCGCCGGGCACGCGGCGGAACAGGTTGTCGAAGGCGGCGAGCTCGCGCAGGGCGGGCAGCTCGGCCAGGAGGCGCTCGGGCACGCTGAAGAGGCGGCAGGCGGCCAGGTCAAGGCGCCGCAGGCGGCCGAGTGCGGCGAAGGTGCGCGCATGCAGGTAGCGCAGATCGCCGTTGTGCGCCAGGCGCAGCTCGGCCAGACGCGGCAGGCCCTTGAAGGCGCCAGGCGTGATGAAGGACAGGTTGTTGTGGCGCAGCGACAGGCGGCGCAGCGACGGCAGCGTGCCAAAGGCCCGCTCGCCCAGGAAGCGCAGGCCATTGCGGTCCAGGTCGATGGAGGCCGCCTCGCACGGGAACTCGGCCGGCACCCGCAAGAGGCCCGCGCGGTCGCAGCGCACCGAGCAGCCGCGCTCCACGCTGCTGCAGACGCAGGCGGCCGGGCAGGCGCTCGCGCAGGCGTCCTCGGCGGCCCGGGCGCTGGGCAGGCCGAGGACCACCGCTGGCGGGGGCGGGGACGGGGGAGAGGGGAGGGAGGAGAAAAGACAAAAAAGGAACAACTGTCAGCCACAGGATCGCCCCAGGTCCAATCCTACCCGTAAGCGTGGCAGGATGCGGCCATCCACCAAGTTCTCAAACGTCCCGCAGAGCCCTGTCCTCCAAAGGGCCTCGTTCCGCCTCCCAGACCTTACTCAGGTTTCCCCACCCATCACGCCCTTCGCCTTTGCTCTCAAGTTCTGTTCATCAGCAAAACTCAGCTGGAATCCAGGCACCTGACCCAATCCTAAATCCCGCTTCCCACCACCTGTATCATGGCTTGTGCTCTCCTAGACCGCGACCTAGAGGGCCTGTTGTCTGCATGCATAGAGGGACCTGGAGGGCATCACTGTGGCCTACGCTCTAGCCTTGTGCTGCCTAGTACCTAGCCCCCATGCACATGGGACTGTTGAGCATTTGAAATGTGAGTAGCCTGAACTGAGGTGTGCTCGCAGTGTAAAATACACACCAGATCCCAAGGACTTAGTACCAAAAAAAGGTAAACTATCTCATCAATAATTTTTATATTGCTTACATGTTGAAACGATATTTTAGATATATTGGGTTAGCGAAAATATTAAAATCAACGTCGATAGTTTCTTTTCACCTTTTTTATTGGGCTGCTTAGAGAATTTAAACATGTGTGGCTTGCATTATATTTCTATTGGTGCTGCTCTATTCCCTCCCACCGTAAGAATTCAATTTTTGAGGGCTTCCCTGGTGGTGCAGTGGTTAAGAATCCACCTGCCAATGCAAGAGACACGGGTACGAGCCCTGGTCCGGGAAGATCCCACATGCTGTGCAGCAACTAAGCCTGTGCGCCACAACTACTGAGCCTGTGTGCCACAACTGCTGAAGCCTGCGCACCCTAGACCCCGTGGTCTGCAACAAGAGAAGCCACCGCAATGAGAAGCCTGCGCATCGCAACAAAGAGTAGCCCCGGCTCATCACAACTAGAGAAAGCCCGCGCGCAGCAACGAAGGCCCAGCACAGCCAAAAATAAATTAATTAAATAAATTTTTTAAAAAAATAATAATTCAATTTTTGAAAACCCCCACTGAGCAAATTAAGCCTCATTAAGAAGGGAGAATTAGGAAACAGGTTGGGAATGAAAGTAAAGCCTATCAATCTTTTTTTTTCTTTAACAGTCACTATAATTAAGCCATAAGGACAGCATACTAAATAAACTATCGATGACCTTCTTACACATCTCAGAAATTACTTGTGGACACTGTGTGGTTAATTCCATTCACCAGTCTTCACTCTCTAGAGCCTTTTTTCCATCCTCAGGGGAAGGACTGGTGCTTATAAATTAATTTTGTTCTCAGCATTTGAATGGAGGATCAGATAAAGCCTTCCAAAGCCCTCCAGGTGGCTTGCCACCTGCAGGAAAGCAGAATGGCATGGCCTGCTTCTGTATGGTAGCCAGAAGTCCCAAGCCCCATCTTCAGTTCCATTGGAAAAGGCAGGATGGAAGAGGTACAAGTTTTATTTTCTGGCCAGGAGCAGCTGGCAGGTGGAATGTGCTCCATCTGAAATTCCTGCAGAGGAGCAAAGGTACCCAGATGTAAAACCTGACCACTGCTATTTATAATTTCTACCTGTCCTCGACAGTACTCCCAAATTCCGGCAAACACCCTGGCTACCGTGCAGTCCCTCCCACTGTGTACACGTTATGCTGCCTTGCCTATCCAAGCCCTGGTGGGAACCTGAAGGTGTGGCCACACAAGGAGTGTGTATCAATAGACGTGCTCGCTGCTGCCTCTGTAGGTTTGCTCAGCTTCCAATGTCTTTTCAGTACATCTGTTATGGACACTCATGTTTTTCTCAGTTTCTAGGAAGGGGATTCAGCCCTTTCAGACTTGGCTGGAGAACACTCAGCCCTTTGAGGAACCCTTCAGTTGTAAACTGTAGCTAGTTCAAAATTCTGATATTCCAGAGACTTAGCTTTTCCCTCTCCCTAAGAACTGTGAACTAGATACCAAGCTTCCAGCAAGGTTCTTGGACCCTGTGCTGGGCGTGGCTGTAAACGGGGCAGCTGCTGGGCGGGACAGACAGACACCCTGTTAGAGCGACAGGGCCAAGAATGTAACCTTAACTCCAGGCATCAGCTGGACAGAGGCAGAACCTTATTCTATTAACTCTTCCAACTGGGTCAAGCAGAGGCATCAGATTTCCTTACAAATAGTCCTTCATTCTACTCTCTTCTCCTTTCTAATTAAGGGAAGTGCACTCTCAACCATATGACTCATGTTTCTGCTCCACAATAGCTAATATTGTTCCAGGCACACTGTATGGCTCAGTAAGTATTTGCAGAATTAAATAGAATTGACGCCTTCCTCTGTAACAATCCCTGCTGGGGGATGTCATTTATTTTTAAAATTTTGTTAAGGAATTCGTGGGATTATGACAGACAGCATACAACCAATTTGCTTGCATAACGCAAGAGATCAAAGTTTGGGCTCTTCGGCTGCCAGTTTTTTTTTTTTTTTAATACATGCAAGAGGGGTGGGGGTGAAGCTTTTTATTGTATATCTTTTTACCTTGTACATTTTGAGCCATGTGAATGTATTGCCTATTTCACAAAATAGATTAAAGTGGGTTTTTTTTTTAACTTTAAACACTCAAGATGTCACTATTAGAGACCTATTTTCAGCCTCTGAAACTTTGAGAGCCATTAGGAACAATAACTAATTTACTGGACTATTCAGTGAAATTTAAATTAAATCAAGTAAATTCTCAGAACAGACAACCAAACTCCAGTATTGGTTTACCCAATATGAAGACTAAGTATATGCCTAGTGAGCCAGAAAAACAGGGCACCAAAGCAAAATTTTTATTTATTTATTTATGCCTGTGTTGGGTCTTTGTTGCTGTGCACGGGCTTCTCATTGCGGTGGCTTCTCGTTGCGGAGCACGGGCTCTAGGCGCGCGGGCTTCAGTAGTTGTGGCACGCAGGCTCTAGAGCAGAGGCTCAGTAGTTATGGCACACCGGCTTAGTTGCTCCGCAGCACGTGGGATCTTCCCGGACCTGGGCTCGAACCCGTGACCCCTGCATTGGCAGGCGGATTCTTAACCACTGCGCCACCAGGAAAGTCCCCAAAACAAAATTTTAAAAAATAATAACATAGGGACTTCCCTGACGGTCCAGTGATTAAGACTCTGTACTTCCACTGCATGGGGCGCGAGTTCAATCCCTGGTCGGTGAACTAAGATCCCCCATGCTATGAGGCGCCGCCAATTAATTAATTAATTAAATTAAAGAATAATAACATATTTGGGTGAGTTCTGCTTGCAATAATGGCAGAGTAGCTTGATCAGACTAACATTTCTGCTGATTGCTAGTGTCAACTCTGGAAAGATATTTTTAAAAAATCATTTGAACACAACACTGTAAATCAACTGTACTTAAATTTTAAAAAAAAATCACTTGAAGGCACTGGAGAGAAACCTAAACAGGCCACCAGAGTAGATACGACCCTTAAATGAAAAGAAGCAAACTAAGTGAGAGGCACATTTAACTGGCTTTTCCTCTCAGGGCATTTTCAAGTCCACACTGCACATGGGCAGTAGAGCTCAAGCAGAAAGCAAGAGTCTTACTGGGCTGAGAAATTAGAGGTCAGAGTGTATAGCAGCAACAGTGGCTGGAAATTGAGGAGGGAAACCATAGGAAAGAGGGAGCCACAAAATTTGCACACAAGCTCTGCTTAGATCCTTGTTTGAGTCCTAAAGTGCATGTATATGGAGTGAGTCCAAGAAGCCAAGAACAGAACTCCAAAAGAACTAAACAGAGATTTCAGCAATTTCCCAGTAATGGAAAGCAGATTAAGAGTTCGAAGTCCACCTAGTTAGAAGCTCTTATAAAATACCTTGACCTTTCCACTGAAACCCCAGAGGGCCACACCTCAGGAATAAAGACCATTTCCCAGGGCAAAGGGTAAAACGGAACTAGGCCTTCCCTAACAAAGACTGAAACCAAGCTTCCCCTGTATCAAGGGGATCTGCCAGTAGTTTAGCTGAAGGCCAGAAGGAAATTCAACACTCTTCAAAGGAAGATGAGAGGATCTAGAGTTTCTATAGCCACAATATCTGCTATACAATCAAATAATAGTAGATATGTGAAGAAGAAGCAAAACACGACATTGCTCAAGAGGAAAACAAATAGTTAACAGGAGTAGACACAGTGACAGCCCAGATGTTAGAATTACAAAACAAGGATTTATTATAATTATGTTTAGGAATTTATAGGAAAAGATGGATATAATGCATGAGGACATGGGGAATGTGAATTTTAGAAGTATGGGTCAATTAAAAAAGAAGGTATGGAAACTGTGAATATGAACCAAGTAGAAATCTTAGTACTGAAATAATACCATATCTGAAATTTTTTTTAAAAATCATTGAATAAGAAAAACAGCAGACTAGACACAACGGAATAAATATTCACGAATTTGAAAGAAGTCAATAGAAATTACCCAAAATGAAGCTCAGGGAGAAAAAAGATTGGAAAAAATATGATCAGAGCTTCAATAACCTATGGGACAATATCAACCAATTAGACTAACATGCATGTATTTGGAGCCCCAGAGGAGAAAAGAGAATATGGCAAAAAAATAATTGAAGACAATTTCCAAAATTTGATTAAAAACACAAAGCTCAGCAAACCCCAACTAATATCACACATGCGCGCGCACACACGTATTATCTAGGCACATCACAGTCAAACTGCTGAAAACTAAAGTAGAAAGAAAATTCTTTAAGGCATCCAAAGAAAAAAGACACATTACATAGAGTAAACGTCAATTAAAAAGTGATGACTGGGGCTTCCCTGGTGGCGCAGTGGTTGAGAGTCCGCCTGCCGATGCAGGGGACACGGGTTCGTGCCCCGGTCCGGGAAGATCCCACATGCCGCGGAGCGGCTGGGCCCGCGAGCCATGGCCGCTGAGCCAGCGCGTCCGGAGCCTGTGCTCCGCAACGGGAGAGGCCACAACAGTGAGAGGCCCGCGTACCGCAAAAAAAAAAAAAAAAAAGTGATGACTGATTGCGTATCAGAAACAGTGGAGGGCATAAGACAATAGAATTGTCTTATAAGCTGCTGAAACAAAAGCAAAATCTGGCAACCCAGAATTCTATATCCAATGGAAATATCTTCAGAAATGAAGTACAATAGAGATGCTTTCAGGTTAACAAAATCTGAGAAAATGCATCTCCATCAGATCTTCTGCACAACAAAAGATGAAGACATTGTTTAGCTTGAAGGAGAATGACACTAGATGAAAGTCAGATCTACAGGAAGGAATGAAGAGCAATGGAAATGGCAAATATGCCACTAAATATAAAAGACCTTAATTACTTAACAGACAAGTGACTGTTGAAAGCAAAAATAACAATGTGTTGTGGAATTTATAACATATGTAAATGAAAAATATGACAATAGCATAAAGAATGAGAAGAAGGGTAAACTAAATTGTACTCATAAGGATCTCGTGTTACACATGAAACTGTATAAGACTAATGCAAAGTAGACCACGATACAGACTTGATGTAAGGGATATGCACCACCAGCATAACTGCGTGGGCCACAGAAACCATGCCGCAAGCCCATCTGGGTGCTGACTGCCTCTTGATGCTTTTAAGAATGGGCATTGCAGCGGTGGTGTGGATCTTGTCAATTAAGTGGAGAATGGGGAAGCAAAGGCTTTTCCCCAAACCTTTAAGGTGGGTTTTTGTTTGGGGTGGGTTCCCCCCACCCCGGATTTTTACTTTTAAATCTTAAATGATATACTGCAGGCCTCAGGCATGACAGACAATGAGCAGGTGAAGAACCAATGGGAAAGTGTTCAAAAACTCCTGTGTTAGCTAACAAGCTTCTGAATGTATGGCTGTAGTCCACAGAGAAGGCTGGGAAAGGTAGCAAGGAGATGCTGCATCAGCTACTGCAGCCTTCAAACAAAGTTGGTGTCTCTTTGGACTTTAAAATTGTTCCTATGTAGCTTATTTTATTTTTGTTTAATCAAATACACAAGAGGGTTTTTCCATGGGGGAAAAAAAGTAGACCATGATAAATTAAAGATGCATATTGCAATCCCTAGAAAATAAAAAAGAATCTCAACCCCTACCTCACAGCATACACAAAAACTCATTTTAGATGGACCAAAGACCTAAATGTAAAAGCTAAAACTATAAAGCTTCTTGAAGATAACACAGGAGAATATCTTTGTGACCTAGCAGTAGGCAAAGATTTCTTAGGGAAAAAAAAAAGCATTACCATAAAGGAAAAAAGTAATAAATTAGATTCATCAAAATTTAAAAGTTCTCATCTTTGAAAGACACTTGAGAGAATGAAAAAACAAGCCACAGACTGTGAGAAAATATCTGTATATTTTCTCTGTATATATCTCATAAATGACTTGTATTCAAAATGTATAAAGAACTCTCAAAACTCAATAATAAGAAAACAGGCAACAAATTATAAATAATTTATTAAATAATAATATTCAAATAAATATAATTTTATAAATAAACTTATTTGATAATATTATTAAATAATAAACTATAAATAAATAAATCACCCAATTAATAAATGGGCAAAATATTAGAAGAAACACTTTACCAAAAAAGATATACAGGAGACAAATAAACACATGAAAAGATGGTCAACATTATTAGTTGTTAGGGAAATGCAAATTAAAATAGTCACCTATTAGAATGACTAAAATTAGAAAGACTGACCACACCAAGTGTTGGAGAGCATATAGAATAACTGAAACTCTCTTACACTGCTGGTAGGAATGTCAAATGGTGCAACCATGTTGGAAACAATGTGGCAGTTTCTTTAAAAGTTAATCATACACCTGCCTTATGATTGACCCATTCTACTTGTAGGGAAATAAAAGCACACGTCCATACAAAAGGCTTGGGCATGAATGTTCACAGCAGCTTTATTCATAATAACCCAAAACTGGAAATAACACCGACACCCATCAAGAGTTCAATGGGGGGACTTCCCTGGTGGCACAGTGGTTAACAATCTGCCTGCCAATGCAGGAGACACAGGTTCGATCCGTGGTCCGGGAAGATCCCACATGCCGTGGAGCAACTAAGCCCGTGAGCCACAACTACTGAGCCTGCACTCTAGAGCCCGTGAGCCACAACTACTGAAACCCGAACGCCTAGAGCCCGTGCTCCACAACAAGAGAAGCCACCGCAATGAGAAGCCCGCGCACCGCAACGAAGAGTAGCCCCCGCTCGCTGCAACTAGAGAAAGCCCGCGCACACCAACGAAGACCCAACGCAGCCAAAAATAAATAAATAAATAAATGTATAAATAAATAAATAAAAAGGAGATGGATCTATTTGTATAACATGGAAAGACTTCTAAGATATATTTTTTTAAAAAAAGTTGAATGGGTAAACAAATTATGATATATGCATACAATGGAATACTACTCAGTGATAAAAAGGAATGGATTATTGATACTTATAACATGGATGACTCTCAAGATAATTCTGCTGAGTGAAAGAAGCCAGACAAAAAAGAGCACATACTGTATGATTCCATTTACAAAAAATTCTAGAAACTGCAAATTAGTCTATAGTAACAGAAAGATCAGTGGTTGCCTGGGGATGGATGGGGGGGGGCAGGGAGGGGCAGAAGGGAAGGATTATAAAGGGGCATGAACTTTGGGGGTGATGGATGTGGGATATGTTCATTACCTCAATTGTCCTGATGGTTTCATGAGGGAACACTTTAAATATGTTTAATTTGTTATATGCCAATTATATCTCAATAAAGCTATTTTTTAAAAAAGATACCATTTGTGTGTGTGCCTGTATGTGTGTATGACTTGTATACAGAATATAAAAACTACTCCTACAAATGAAGAATAATGAAAAGACAAACTAAATAAAAATGAGTAGAAGACCTGAACACTTTACAAAAGAATATATTAAGTAGCCATTAAGCACAAGAGAAGGTGCTTTACATAATTAGCCATTTGGGAAGTGCAAATTAAAACTACAGTGAGATTTCCCTACACACTCACTAGAATGGCTGACAACCCTACATACTGGTGAGGATATAGAACAACGGGATTCTCTTACATTGTTGATGTGAGTGGAAAATAGTTCAGTAACTTTGGGAAACTTTGACAGTATCTATTAAAGCTAAACATATGACTATGATTCAGCAATTCCATTCCTAGGTATTTACCCAAGAGAAATGAAAAAAAAATGTCCACATGAAGACTGTACAAGAAAGTTCACTGTGGCTTATTCAGAATAGACCAAAACAGGAAATTACTCAACAGCAGAGAAATAAATTACAATATAGCCATACAGTAGAATACCACTCAGCAATAAAAAGGAACAAACTATTGACACAACAGAAACATTACAGTGAGCAAAAGAGAGCTGACACATGAGTACATACTATACGATTACATGTACATGCAGTCCCAGAACAGAGCTGCTGGAAGTGGCTCTGGGAGCTCAACAGAACATGGCCTGCAGACGTATTCCACCCCCAAAGACAGCAAATATACACAGGGCAGAGTTTGGGAAGTATGGTACCATATGTTGTCCAGGTGATATAAGCATGTCTAATGCTATTCAAATTAACCACAGTTTATGGGTTTCTTTTGCTCTTATAACAACCAACTTTTAATAAGTATTTGCTCGGGCCAAAGCTTGCTCTATATATTATTCCGTTTAATGACAACCCTGCAATGTAAGTATTCTTCTCTTCTACTCACAAAAAGAGGAAACTCAGGTTCAGGGTGGTTAAACACCATCAACCTTTGATTTCTGTCTTTCCACTGTACTGTACTATCCCCCACCCCCCAACCCTAGCCTTTCTGAGCTTCTGTTTCTTTAACTGTGAACTGAAGAGCCTGCACTTCCTGACCTTGGAGGGCCCTTCTGGCTCTCATTTTCCACAGTTGGACAGCAGCTGTTGCCAAGCACCACGTCTAAGAAAAAATACCCCACTCAAAACCCCATATTTCTCTGCAGCCTCCTCCAAGCCACAGCTGTTTGGACTGCAGGTGAACATTTTTGGGGTTTTTTTGCGGTACGCGGGCCTCTCACTGTTGTGGCCTCTCCCGTTGCGGAGCGCAGGCTCCGGACGCGCAGGCCCAGCGGCCATAGCTCACGGGCCCAGCCGCTCCGCGGCATGTGGGATCTTCCCGGACCGGGGCACGAACCCGTGTCCCCTGCATCGGCAGGCAGACTCTCAACCACTGCGCCACCAGAGAAGCCCAGGTGAACCTTTGACCTAAGCAGAGCCAATCAGATTCATTCCTTCCCTGTGAACATGGAACAGGCAGCGAGATCATGTGAGCACCAACTGCTATATAGCATTGGGGCTGGGGTTTGTACCAAAGCCATGTACAGGTCAAAGTCATCAGGGAGTGGGAGCCAAAGGCAAGGTAAGGAAACTGGTGTGCAGAGAGAGGAGTAGATTGGCCATGAGAATCACAGAAAAGGAGATAAGGGACAGTGGAAAGCTCTCTTTAGTTCCCATAAGGCCCTGCTATAGCTATTTCTGTGACATTTCCCTGCTTCCATTTCAGAAACCCACTCAAAACATCTGGGCAGACCAGTGGATTTCTGTTCCTTGCAACCAAACCACCTCTGCTTGTAGTGGACATTTGATGCCTTTTCCGGCTACCCAGCTCCTTTTAAGTAGTGTTCATACATTTAGGGAATTTCCTACATTGTAAGTCCTGCCTCCTCAACACAGAAGCCAGAAACTCTCTTTTCTCAACTTCCCTTGCAGTTAGGGCCCAGGCATGTGACCTAGCTTTGCCTGTCAGAAGTAGGCGTCAGGCAGAAACCATTTTCTGGCCAGGATGGTGGCAGAGGGCATCTGGCTTCCAGGCTCCCATGGTGGAATTTCAGGCACCCAGCACCCAGCAGGATGCCTGTGAACGGTCAGGTGTGTCCGCCAGTGGTGGTGGCCATGGGGTCTTTGCTGGAACTGCCCCACTACCTGATTTAGGCATTGCTCCAGGCAGTGGACCTCCAACCAGGAAGCCTGGGAACACCTAGCACCCCTGAATAAACCCTTTCTCGTCTTCAGTGACCTGGAGCGGGTTCTATGGCTTTGCAGTGAGATTCCTGAGCAACGTCCTAAGTAAGACAGGTTCCCGTAATCCCTTGGGTACCATCTCCTCCTTCTGGCCCCTCCCCCTTTCCCTGAGAACCTCATGAACTCCTCACCTTGAAAGAGAAAACGACTCAAATTCGAGACCAGGCAGCACCCCCTCAACCAAAAGGAAGCTCTTTGCCATTCATTGGCAGGAAATATAGAAAATGGAATCAAAAATTGTTTAGGCCATCCCCAATTTTTCCAAATTCAAATGAAAAGCGGCCTCTCCTGGAATCAGAAGGGATCATTCCAAAGACAAATCTCCTTGGCTGTCCAGAGCTGAGTTCCGTGGGAATCCCTTGGCCAAAAAAACATTTACCAATTAAAATAAAGATCCCAGGTTGTGAGAAGAGGAAGTCAAACTCATTGGCAGTTCCTTAGCAATTTATTTTCTCCCATCAGAATTTTTGGGAAGGCTCCATGTGGAAATCTGAAAAGGCTTCAGTGCTTTTATTCCCAGCCTGAGGTAGGGAGGGGAAGATGAGAAATTCAGCAGGATGGGCCTCAGCTCAGCCTGCCTCTGTCATAGCTCCAGGATTCACATGTGGGGCATTCCAGAGCATTTGGTCTGGAAACACTCCTCCTGAGGGTGCGGCCTCTCACATATCTCTCGTAAACTCTGATGACACTGCCTTTTCCCCCCTGCTCTCTCATACTGCTTTTTTTTTTGTTTTTTTTTTCTTTTGTTTCTCAGTTTCCTCATCTGTAATAGGTGGACAATTATGAGGAACAAATGACTTGTAATACTTGAAACAGCTGTGAAAGCATTGGGCCAAGCTAACAGCAGATTCCATGAGCCACTGTTGTCACAAGATTAAATCTCACCAAGGGACCAGTACTTCAAGGACCATGTGAATATCTGCCCCAGAGTGGAAAGCAAAATACCAAGTGTCAGAATACTGAAGTTATTACTACAAGTAAACTACAAAGGAAGAATCTAGAATGGTTCTCTACCTGGGCTGCACATTAGAATCACCTAAGGAGCTTTTAACCAACTCACAACTCACCAGACAGATTACATCAGAATCTTCAGGTGTGGAAGCAGGCATCGGTACTCTAAAAAGTTCCACAGGGAATTCCAATATATAGCCCAAGTCAGAAACCAAGGGTCGGGCTTCCCTGGTGGTGCAGTGGTTAAGAATCCGCCTGCCAACGCAGGGGACACAGGTTCAAGCCCTGCTCCCGGAAGATCCCACATGATTCAGAGCAACTAAGCCCATGAGCCACAACTACTGAGCCTGAACTCTAAAGCCCATGAGCCACAGCTACTGAGCCCCTGTGCCACAACTACTGAGGCCCGCGTGCCTAGAGCCCGTGCTCCACAACAAGAGAAGCCACTGCAATGAGAAGCCTGTGCCCCAAAACAAAGAGTAGCCCCCGCTCACCGCAACTAGAGAAAGCCTGTGCGCAGCAATGAAGACCCAACACAGCCAAAAATAAAAGAAATAAAAAAAGAAAATCCAATCCCCCCAGAAAAAACAGGGGTCTAGGTGGACCAACTTTACAAAGATGGGATTCGTCTGTGTGGTATCAAACACTACAGGGTGTAACGTAGTTATTGCATGCCCCAGCAATTCCACTTCTAGGTGAAAGTGGGTGTTCTAACAAATACTTGTACGCAAGCGTCCATAAGGCACTATTCACAATAGCCCAAAGATGGAAGCAACAGATGTTCAACAACAGGTAAATGGATAAACAAAACATGGTCTAGCTACATGGTGGAATATTAATCTGCCGTAAAAAGGAATGAAGTACTGACACATGCTACAACGTGGCTGAACCTCAAAAACATTATGCTAGGGGAAAGCAGCCAGACACACAAGGCCACATATGATTCCACTTATATGATGTATCCAGAATAGGCAAATCATGGAGAAAGAAAGTGGATTAGTGGTTGCCTGGGGCTGACGGAAAGAATAGAGTAGTGACTGCTTAATAGGTACCGGGTTTCCTTTTGGGATGTGAAAATGTCTTGGAACGAGATAGAGGGGATCTATGCACAACATTGTGAATATACTAAATGCCACCGAATTGTACGCTTTAAACTGGTTAATGGTTAATCTTTTGTTATGTGAATTTTACTTCAAACAACAACAAAAAAGGTACAAGGTGTCCCTGAATTGGGGCAAATACCAGAAATGGGTCCCTGCCTTTGTATTCTGGTCCAGTATACTGGCCAGCCCCCGAGCTGCAGGGAGGCAGGCGGCGATGGCCGGGCTCGGATGCCCGCACAATGATGTCTTTTTTTTAATTATATATTTTTTGGAATGATGTCTTAATGCAGACCAGCTGAGGGATTTCTCCGTAGGTCCACAGCGTTTCCAGTATATGCTTTTGCCCCTTGAGGTTTGCTAGGAAAAGAGTTACTCATGGAGTTTCCAACCACAGGCTGAGTTTGAAGTGTTTCTTCATCCTCATTGTTTTCAAAGAACTTGTGCCTCACGAAGCCAAAAGAGCAAGGGAAAATGTGGTCCATTTTCTGATTTCAGCAAAATCTCTTCAGCCACTTTGGCTCTACAAGTCATTCCCCTCCCACCCTCGGTAAATGCTATCCCAATTACTCCTCAGACCAAGCCCCAGTGCTGGATTTTCAGAACCAAATGGGCTAAGGGAAGCAGAAATGCAGTGAGGGAGACCATTCCATGGCCTCTCATCTCACAGTGATCCCAGAACTTGCTTCTCGCATCATGCGGGTATCTTCTGTGACAGAAAAGAAAGGCTCATGGACTCACACCGCAGCGTTGCTGGCCAATGTGAATCATGGTGGCGGGGGTGGAGAAATCAGTTGGTCTTCAGAGGGGTGGTCTGCTGACGGCCTCGCAGGCCCTGTGGATCTCGAGGTGGAGGGCTGTCCCATCTGAGGAGGAGAACACTAGGCCCCAGAAAGTCCTCCAGGTCTAAATACAACTGCTCCAAACTGGAAACAACTTAAGTGCTCAACGATAGAGTCATGGATAAACAAACCAGTACACCCAGGCAAGGGAAAACTACTTGGCAATCAAAAGGAAGGAGCGACTTATCTATGTAATGACGTTGATGAAACTCACCCACATACTGCCCAGCTCTCCACAGTGCCTGGCTCTCAATAACGAGGGATTTGTTCTCTTTGGGGTGCAGCTGCTCTCTCCCTACAACCTTCCTTTTTTTCTTTAAAGTCAAGTTGATTCAGGTATAATTTACTTACGATAAAACATATCCATTTTAAGTGTACGTAGTTCAGAAAGTATAACAAACATATACACCCACATAACCCCCACCCCAATCACAATTTAGAATATTCCTACTACCCAGAAAGTTTCCTCAGGCACCTTTTTTTTTTTTTTTGCGGTACGTGGGCCTCTCACTGTTGTGGCCTCTCCCGTTGCGCAGCACAGGCTCCGGACGCGCAGGCTCAGCGGCCATGGCTCACGGGCCCAGCCGCTCCGCGGCATGTGGGATCTTCCCGGACCGGGGCACGAACCCGCGTCCCCTGCATCGGCAGGCGGACTCTCAACCACTGCGCCACCAGGGAGGCCCTCTCAGGCCCCTTTGACAGCAGTCCCCTCCCCATCCTCTGCTCCAGGATACAGTTTCCGAAGTATAGTCTTGCCTGTTCTAGAACTTCATGTAAATGAAATAAAATGGTTTTTTCAGTCAACATTGTGTTTGTGAGATTCATCAGTGTTGCTCCGAAGATCAGCTGATTCCTTATTACTGCTGAGCAGTGTTCCGTCGTATGGCTGTACGCCATTTGCGTATTCAGTCACCTGCTGATGGACATTTGGATTGCTTCCAGTTTTCACCTATTGTGACTAAAGCTGACTAAAGTGACTAAAGTCACCTATAGTGACTAAGGACTTGGGTGCAAGTCTTTTTGTGGACATGTGTTTTCATTTCCCATTTATCTAGGAGTGGGACTGCTGGCTCATATGGTAAATATATGTTGAACGACCCAAGAAACTGCTAAACAGTTCTCCACGGGGGCCGTGCCGTTTTGCATTCCCACCAGCTGGGGAGTCCCAGTCGCTTCACATCCTCACCAACAACTGCTATGGTCTTTTTGACTAGCCATCCTAGTGGGTGTGAGGTGGCATCTCATTGTGCTTTGGATTTGGATTTGCATTCCTCCAATGACTACTGATGTGGAGCATCTTTTCATATGCTTATTAGCATTTTGCATATCTTCCTTGATGAAACAGCTATTCAAAAATGTTTGCCAATTTTTAAAAATTGGGTTGTCTTATGATTGGATTTGAAGAGTTTTATATATATATATATATATTTTTTAATGCAAGACCTTTATCAGGTATTGTCAGGGTTCTAATCTGGACAGCTTCACCCATTCAACAAGCAAACCCTTATTAAGAACTGACAGTAAAAAAAAAAAAGAACTTACAGTAAGACTCTAGAGACAGGAGGCAAATAAGCCCCAAACCCTGGCCCTCATTAAAGACTCATGGTTTAGAGCAAGCCGAGGGTGAAGACCCCTGTAAAGCAAGACAAGGAAGTGGGATATTGTGGACAGCAGGAAGACCCTGAAGGGGTTGCCATGGGGGAGGGGGGAGAGGAGAGGCATTTCCAGGAGACTCTCCTGTGGAGAATTTCTGTTTCAGTTTTGCCCTAGATTTACCCTGCTACGAGCCACCTCTGATTCCACCATGATCTTGTTTTGTCAGGCTGATTCAGTCATTTTTCTCTAGCTGGGGTGGTAGAGTCCTATCCCTGCCTGCTTCTCGGGAACACGTTGTCTGCAGTCCTTGTGACTTGTAGTCAGAGTAATATTGTCTGTGCTGCTGAGTGCATTTTAAATGAAAGCGCCAGGGGATGTGGAGATGGTCATTAATTTTAAGTGCATCTATTGTTAGCAAATGATGTCACCGCTCAGCTCTCCAATTTGTCACAAGAAGCCTGTCTGTATTTCGGGTCTCTGCAGCAGGGACAGTTCCTGTTTGGCAGCATGCAGGCTATGAATACTGTCTGCTTTCTGTGAGGAACGGGAGAGCTTTGGGTACAGAATTAAAATAATGTTGGCTCTTCGAAGCAAACATTCTGTCCCAATGAGTCAATCAAACTTCATATCCTTTCTAGGTAGGAGAAATGGCAAGGAGCTGACTGTTTGTAATTATATAAATGTCAACCTCTATCCTTTGGAGACTCCTGCAGCTAGGAAGTCATGTCCTATTTATCCATACTGTTCCCTGAGCCTTGTTCCAATTTTTTTTTTCTCATTTACTTATTGAGTCGGCCATTAAAGAATGTAAGTTTCTCAAGGACAAAGGATATGCAATTATCTCTCTCATGATATCCCTAGAGTGTACTGAAGGTACAGTGTGTACCTGTTGATTCCTTGAATACAGCAAGTTCTACTTTTTGAAAAGGTGGAATTAAAGAATAAGAAAATTCTATTACTACCGTTCTTAGACTTATCTGGTAACATTTTCTCTGCCAGCATGGCATAGAGAGGTCTATTATGTGGGTCGTTATAACCTCAAATAATTATACATTCACCTGAGGGTCAGAAGAACAGAGTCTGTGTAAATTGCTTACTGCAGAACTTAACAAGGGATTTTTCCTTGGGCTATCTCTGTTGGGTTGGAACACCTGGAGCTGTAGAGGTGTGGAAAAAAATTGGGGATGAGTCTTCTTGTTATATGAAAACCCATATAACAATAGGACCAAAAAACTTGGAAAAAATTCCTAAACGTCCATAGTTACATAATTCCAACATGATATTTTTCATGTCGTCTTCCTCCTTTAGGAAGATGATTTCTTTAAGGGATTTTTTTTTTACATCTTTATTGGAGTATAATTGCTTTACAATGGTGTGTTAGTTTCTGCTTTATAACAAAGTGAATCAGTTATACATATACATATGTTCCCGTATCTCTTGAGCTTAAAATAATGTGATTAGAAAACCACTATAGTTTTTGGTAATTACATCAATGAATTCATATCTGAAATTAGAATAAGAAAACCACCAAGAGTTTATTTCATATATTTGGCTCGGGAGTTTTGTTTTTAAAACAAACAAAAACACCACCCCGCCGCCCCGACCTGCTGTTTTCTTTAACTCTCTGTACCCTCCCTCATGATCGCACATTCAGTGAAACCTAATCAGAAGTATTGGTGTCCAGGTACAGCTTTCATGGAAGCCACCTGAAGCCCACACTTCTTGGGTAGAAGCCCTGTGGTTTCCACGCATGTTCTAGCATCTTCTACTGACTTCCCAACCCCCACACCCACTGGCAGGTGTCTGCTAGGGGACGGAAGGAGGGGGCCTTGGAACTCACCATGCAGCAGCAGGAACAGCATCCCGCAGCTTTTCACGCACCTGGTGGCTTAAAACCACCCAGCTGTGGAATCCCTACCTGAGGGGAGAGAGCACAGGTCACCGGGTGCCCAGGAGGGGTCCCTTGACAACCAGGTCACTCAGGCCCCTCTCTATACCTCCACTTCCTCCTGAATGCCCTGCCTTTCCCCCTTCTTCTCTGCACGCATTTCTCCCCATCACCTTGGTGCTGGGTTAAGAAAAACCAGTGACAACAGCCAATCAGATGCTCCCCCCAAACTGACAGCTTGGATGTGTTTGGAAACCCTTCGTCAGCAGCAACTCACACGGACTCACTGACAACCCAGCAAGGAAATGGACAGAGAGGAAACCTCTGCAGAGAAGCATTAGTGAATAGTCCCCAAATGTTGCTTACCATCCTGGGGCTCTGCCTGATAGCGCTCCTCCTCCAAGGTGCCCTTCGGCTCCCCCAGCCCATCCATCTCCCAAGTCAAGCAGCCACAGATGCTAAAAATGATTCGACAGAGAAGGAAAGTGGGGGCAGGGAGGATGGTGAGCCGGGGCAGAGGAGAAATAGTTGCTTATGCAGGTTTGAGTGTGCCTATTTTTCTTTCTCCAGATTTAATGGCAGGAAAATCCTGTATCAGATGAGGATTAACAGAGATGAGAGAACGTGTCTGCCTTTCGAATCACCAAAGCCAGTGACAGATTTTGCTAACACACCAATCAGCTTTATCCCCAGGCCTCAGCTTCTCCATCTGCCTGGCCCCTTTCTCTCCTTAAACCTTCCGCAGACCCCGCCTCCTGCCCTGACCCCAGCCCCAAGCAATTTGCAGCCAGAAATTGGCTTCCTGCCAAATAGCATTATCTGCATTTTCAACAAGGACATGTCATATCACTCGGAGAGGTGGGGAAGGGACAGAACAGCTTAAAATGATGATGTTTTCCCGAAATGCAGGCTGCTGCTTTCCTTTCTCTGTGGAGTGGTTGAAGGCGGATGATCCAAAAACAGACTGGAGATGGCTTTTCACTATCGCGAAGCTCAGAGTCCCGGCTTTGGGGTCAAGGCCATGCTTGCCACCCCGTAAGGCAGCAGGTCCGTGGGCCATTTTCAGAAGCTGGCTGAGATTTCTCAAACGCATCAGGACTCAGAGTGTGGCCTCAGACCAGCAGCAGCATCTGGGAGCTGGTTAGGAATGGGGATGTCTCAGCACATCTACCCCAACCCGAGACCCCTGGAATCAGCGTCTGCATTTTAACAAGACTCCTATGCTCCCTAAAGCGGAAAGCCCTGGTTTAGGGGAGTGATGAAGGGGGTCTGCTCAAGGTGGTGGCAGCAGTTCGGCTGCCCTCACATTCTTCTGGGCCCAGCAGATCCACCGGGCCTGGCTGTAGGGTCTGGCCCTCAGCTCTGCTTGAGCAAGCTCCCAGGTATCCATGGCAACCAGCTACATCCTGGCTGTCACGGCCTCGGTGTGCCGGTGCTGATGGGCCAGGAGTCCCATCCCACAAAGAGGTCTCGGGGTGTGAAGCTAAGCATCTGAGGCTGCTGTGCCCTGGGGAATTTTTGTTTTCTTCCATTTGGGTCTTGAAAGCCAAAATACGGCTGAACTTGTCATAACCTCTGCTGGGAAGGAAGCCGTACTGGGGATGGGGTACGGATGTGGGCGAAGGGAGCCCCCCAAATGAAGTCCCTGTCCCCAGGGGTGGGCTCGCCCTGCCCAGGTGAGAGCGGTAGGCAGCTCTCCCCTTGTGACCGCTCATGTTGGGGGCAGCCTTGCAGCCTTCATTCCAAACCTTGGCCCCTTGAAGCCTCTGCAGCAGGCCACAGACTGAAACGTGGCTGTGAGAGCAGCCTGTCGGCACCTACAACCCTGGGCTGTGCTTACTGGGTCCACCTTGCCTTCAGTCTTCTGCAGGCTAGTGGGCCTGGGGCTCTAAACCAAGGCTCTCCCTCAGGAAGACCGCCTCTGCCTGTGAAATCAGACATTTCTCCCGAGTGGGAAGTAAGGAGCAATGAGAAGCCTGTCGGGGGAGAGACGAAGGGCCCATTCACTGGGCCAGCTAGTCACACTGACAGCAACTGGGGAACAAGCAGCCTCGTCATCAAAACCTAGTTCCCAAGGGGAAAAAAAGCAAGGAGGGAGGGGTTGTCACAGGAAGTGCAATTGACTGTCATGCCCCCAAGGAGAAACTTCAGACTGGACCCTGTTATCCAGAGAGCAAGACAGCAGGCCCCCAGCCACTCGGGGGCTGCCGGGGCAGTTAGCACCAGTGCTGGCTCTCTGTCTCCATGTAGCTGGTGGCTGATTAGACGGGCAGGAAAAGGGAGGAGGGGTAAGCTAAGTGAGCCCGTGATATAGAGGCAGCCCAGGACGCCAGGCTTTGCCTTTGCAGGTGGCCATCTAGAAAAGCTTCCATCAGCAGTGTGGGGGGCGGGGAGGGAGGGACCCCTAGTGTTTCTTTGTAATTCCTGCTGCACTGGTTTGGAGGCAGCAAGCAGGGACTCAGCACGGGGCCTCTAATGATAGGAAAAGACAAAATTCCTTCTCGGGTTCAGGGGTTCAGACTTCGGCGGCCTCCGATGGGCACCCTCAGGAAGGATTTGGATACTAAACCAGATTCTTTGCATTCCTCTGCTCCCGACTCCTGCTGGCACACATGTACACACACACCACAGGGAAACATGACCATTCCGCAGGGCCTGCGCTCGAGGGCATGTTCAGCCTGGCACCGAGTTAAACAAAGCAAAGTGCCCTGTTTCCATTTGATACGAGGCAGGAGGATGAGGTAAACTCCAGCAGAGCCTGGGAAGGAAGTCAGCGATCGCGTCATTCCACTCTTTTATTTACTGGTGACGAAGCCCCGGCCCAACTGCAACATGAAATGTACTTATGCTTAGTTCAGATTCCCCCAGAGGCAGGTCCTGGGACAATGATACGAATGGAAGTACTTGATTTGTGAAGCAATTGCGGAAGCACCAGCAGGAGAGCGAGGAAGGTAGAAATCAATGGTGTTATCAAACAAGTTGGTGCTGTGACCAAGCGGAGCCTAATCCCTTGGCAAGCTCTTCGAGACAGAGCACACGTCTCAGAATTCTCTCTCCTGCAGGGCAGGGAGCTGGGGCACTTATCCACCAACTCCCGCCCTTGGTAGAGGCTGCTCTAGAGGAGATGAGGGGTCGTTCCTTCTCCAGCAGCCTCTGGCTGGCAGGCAAAATGAGGCCGACGCACCAATTCCTAAAGAAAACTTCTTTCCAGGCTCATCTCTTACAGCAAATCAGGGCGGCTGGGGGAGTAGCTAAGCTTCCCCAACTTGGAATTGGTAAGGAAATGCTGATTACCAAGGAGGCATGGTGCCCACGTGGGCTAACGAAGCCCACGTGAGAATTGGTGGGCAGAGGTTGGGGGGGGGCTATGGAAGGAGGACTGGGGCACATGACAGCCTTGGCCCCCAGCGCCACCTTCTTCTCTGACTTACTCGGTGGGCTCAGGACAGATACCCTCACTTCCCATGCCTCACAGTACTTGAAACTATTCCATAATCTAGTCCAGACCATCATTCTTCAAGTCGGGAAACTGAGGCCCACAAAGGTTAAGTGACCAGCTCCCCAGGCTGACAGTTGAGTGGAAGTGAAGCTAGGACCCAGTCCTCCTGTCTCCCAGTCCCTGGGTTATTCCGAGACCCTAGTAAGACAGGGACACAATCTCTCCGCATCCCCGTGGCCACTCCCGCTGCCGGCAGTAGGAGAAGGGGAAAGGGGGAAGGGGAGGGGAGTCACTCCCCTTCTTGCCAGGCACCCCTAAACTACCTTGGCTGAACCCATTCTGTGGCTACAGCATCTAACTCCTTTGTTCTCTATGAGCAAACCATCCTACTTCCTTTCACGTCCAACCTTCCAATAGAAAACCAGCTCCGACGGTCTAGTTAGATCTGCTCAGGGGCCTCATTTCTGGAATTGGGGGGAGGGGAAGGGAGGGGCAGAGAAAACTGTGCCTTCATTCCGCGGACTCCCCGTGAAGTGACGTCGCCCCAACTGCAGGCCCAGACACAGTCGGGGTGCGGGCTCGCACCCCCTTGCATCCTCCCCGGGGCGCAGGACGCACCACAGCGCTAATGGAGGGGCGAGTAGGCAGCGAGTCAGCGGTCTGGACATTTCGGCCCAGCCCCTCCTTCCATCCCTCCCTCCCCGGGCTTCGGAGAACTAGTTCAGCTCGCTAACCCCGGTTAGCAACTACTCGTGACACAGTGGTTTCTTTCCCCTTGAGGTCACGTCCTTGTGAAGCCTCTACAGCTCCTGCCCGCATCCGCCGGCCCAGCCCCAACCCCTCCGGGGGCGAAGAGGCGGAGCCGCTGGGCGCTAAGCCCCACCCCCGCCAAGCCCCACCCCACCAGGCGCGGCCGCCAGAGGGCGCTGAGGCTCCGGAGCCGGGCCAGGGCGGCTCCCAGCCCTCAACCCCCGCCCGCCCCCTCCTTCGCGGGCCACTCTCACCAGCTCGGCGGGGCGGGACGGAGGCCCGGGAAAGTCCCAGGGTGCATCTGTGCCTGAAACTTTAGTCACGTACCTGGAGCCGCAGAATATCCGGCTGGAAGGGATGCCAGGGCGAGGGCCTGACTTGTCAAAGGTCACACCCTGGGGAAGGTGTCCCAGAGCCTTGCCCTCCTGACCCGGCCACGTAGCTCCGATTGTGGCTGATAACTCTGTTTGCTCATCTGTAAATGAAGAGCTGGCTCAGGGTCCCTTCCTGGCGTACCACTCAACAAACGCTGCCCATTGCCCAAAGGTACACCTCCTTGGAGTCTCTTTTGAAATCATCGCTCTTTACATTGCGTCAAAAGTAGGTGTCTTCATTTCCAAGTAAAAGGAACCAGAGCTCCTTGAAAAAAAGTCTGTTTCCAGGTCTGGGGCAGGCAAAGTACAACGTGATCCTGGAACGTCTTATTATTTCAGAAGATAAGCCATCAAAGATATTTGAGTAGAAGGAACGTTGAGTGGTTCCACTGGCCAAAGATGGACCAATAAGAATATTGACTGTAAAATGAAATAAATATATTTGTTAAATCCATGAGTTTATAATGATATTTGAAAAACTCCTCAGTAGACTTTTGAGGTTACTAGGGTGTTATTCTGAAAGGTGATAACTAAAGGGAAAGAATCAAGCATTTATCTTGCCTTTCCTTTATGGGTTGTATTTCAGGGTAACCAAATACACTAGTTGATAAGGGAAAGTTTTTCTTTATAAAAGAATCACACATAATAAATGCAGAAGTGATAGAATGAGGAAATCACTGTATTGCAATGAAATCATGCATCCTACGGATCGTTCTTAAACATACCCCCCAGGTGGCACAACCAGACATTAGGTACCTCTTGATCTGACAATAATAGAAAGCACAGAGCACTACCATTGAAGTGTTTGGGGCAGGGAAAAAAAAAAAAGAACCTGAAGCTAATCAAGCCTCCAGATCTAGCTACCATTTAAAGAAATGTGAAGGATGGAGAAATATGTTAAAAGACTCCAAAGATACAATAAGCTAAATACACACTGTGGAAAGTTCTACAGGGCAAATGATCCAGTTTTCCCAACAAATGAATGGAATGGGGGACGAAGGGGAAGAAGGAAGACCTGTTAAGTAAAAGAGACTAAAGAGGGAGTCACTGGGAGTTCCCTGGTGGCTTAATGGTTAGGATTCGGTCTTTCACTGCCTTGGCCTGGGTTCAATCCCTGGTGGGGGAACTGAGATCCTGCTAAGCCACGTGGCACGGCCAAAAAAAAAAAAGAGATAGTATTCAATGCAATTTTCAGACAATTTTGAAACCATCAGTAGAAACTAAATACAGATTGATTATTAGATAATATTAAAGAATTGGTTTTCTGTTGGGTGTGATAATGGTATTATGGTTCTATTTTTTAAATTCTATGCATTAGGAAAAATACAGAAGTAATTATGGTGAAATATGGTATCTGGGATTTGCTTTGAAATACTCCCACAAAACAAGGGGCAGGGAGAATTGAAACAAAAATAGCAGAAAGTTGATAAATGTGGAAACTGGGTGATGAATACATGGGGGTGCCTCTACTTTTGTGTGTGTTTGAAAGTTTTTCATAATAGCTTTTTAAAAGTATGCTCCTCATTTGGCCCCTTTCAGATACATAGCTAAATATATTTGGTGGGAAGAAAATTTTATGTTTTTCTCTGCATTTCCTTCCATGCATTCCTATCAACTTTCCTATATTTCCTTCATTGAAAATGAAAACAACCTATAAAAAGTGGAATAATTGGCAATCGTGCTTTCCTTTTCTGATCTAGAACATTTTCATACATAACCCAGAACTCAAAATGGTTAAACTACAGAGGAAACTGAGAATCAGAACTTCTCAGCTGTATAGTCCCTTTGATTTGTTTTGGTTTTCTTGTTTTTTGTTTGTTTAGATAACTTTAGGAAGTGGCTTATAATAAGTAACGATCTCTCATGAACCCTAAAATGTTCTGTTTTGGCTCAGGTGTCTAGCGTGTCAAGATGGGAACCAATTTGTGCTTCTCATTTAAAGCTTGTGATGTCAGTTCTTGGTCAAGCAGAGGAGAAAGATTGAGCTCAGTGCCGAGCTGTGAGGAGGCAGCTTTATTCTACCTCCAAACAGGACCCTTCTTTGTGTTTCACTTTCCTCTTTTGTAAAATGGAGCTGTTTTACTTCTTCCTAGTAGAGTTATAAGGGCTAATTAAAGCCTGTGGAAGCACTTTTAAAGAATATCCTAAGATGTAGGGTGCTTGAGAAGTGAAAACTATCATTAATATATTTTAATCATCACGTTAAATACCCACATAGACACACCCACCTCCTCTCCATTCAGGCAGATTTTTGCAAAGGGGTAATTAACAGATGATGTCATAACCACAGATGGCTGCTTTCATCCTGAAAGCTGCAAAGTTTCCAAATGCTCACTAACTCCTCATTAGACTTTTAAAACATATTAAATAAGTACAGAGTCCCCAAATCTGAGCGAAAGCATGCTGGCAAGAGAAACCTTTTTCTTTGTAAACAGAGTAAATGAACATTTAAAAGTAGCCAACTTTTAGGTAAGCCTGCCAAAACCCAGAGGGCAGCAGTAATAAAATCAAATGCTGAGATTGCATGTTTGGAAAAATCAACTTGACTACATCCAAAAAGATCTCCAGAGACCTGTACCTGCTTTTTAAGTCTTCACCAGGAGGGGAGGAGTTACAAGAGTCCTGTCTCCCGGCACCTAGAAAGGGATGAGGGCAGCTTTTCAGCTGTTAAATGCCAAACCCTCTGGGAAACAGCTGACAAGCGCTTCGCTAATGCAGACACCAGCTACAGTGATGCAGCTCTTTGAAATTCTAATATACTGTTCTCAAATTCCCCTGTGATGGGAAACCCTGTGTCCTTTTCCAATATCTACAGGGAATCATGGGATAGTGGGGTGGTGAAGGGTACATTTTACCTAGTGACTTCCGGTTCTGATTTCCGGGGTTTGCTCAGAATTCTATCACCCACACTTCACCTCGTTTTCTCTCCACTCCCTGTCAACCCTAACATGTAATAAAGCCCCTTGTCCTTGATCTCCCCCAAACGCCACTCACCAAGGCTGTCGTGAATGTGTAGCAGACAGAGGACTTGGAGAGTTTAAGACATAATGTAGGTAGCCTCAGCCATTCATCTACCCCTCGCTCCACCTCCCTTTCCCCACCGAGGACACTTTCCCTCTCCTTTGTTCCTCTCCGGAGCAAACTCACCCCAGATTCTCATTCTTTTCTTATGCTGAGCAGTCTGGCTTCCTCTCTGTCTCATTCCCAGGTGGCCCCAGCCCTGCTATCTTTCTAAAACCACAATGGCCCATTAGTTTGCTTTTCTAAACAAAGACAGTCCTCACCCAAGAAGAATTCTGTTCCAAGTCATTCAGGAATGCTTTTCAGAAATGTACAATTTCTGCAGCAGTTAACAGAAAAATCCACCTAATAACGCCTTTGGTCAGAAGCTCTCAAACTTTTTTGGCTTTCAGGACTCCTTTCCACTCTTCATTCAAAATTATTGAGGCTCTCCAAAAGCCTTTGTTTATATGAGTTATATCTATCAATATTTACTGTATTAGAAGTTAATACTGTATTTCCCAGTTAACCGAGAAACTTTTAAAATTTGTATTCATTTGGACTTCCCTGGCGGTCCAGTGGTTAAGACTCCCACGCTCCCAATGCAGGGGACAGCCCTGGTCAGGGAACTAAGATCCCACATGGTGTGGCCAAAAAAAATAAAGTTGTATTCATTTAAAAATAACAGTAATAAGCCCATTGCATGTCAACATAAATAATACATTTTTATGAAAAATAACTATTCTCCAAAACAAAACAAAAAAATGAGTGAGAATGACACTGTGTTACATTTTTGCAAATCTTTCATGTCTGACTTAATAGAAGACAGCTGGATTTTCTAGCAGCTTCTGCCTTCAATCTGTTGTGATATTAAACAACATGGAGCCTCTGGAAAACCCCACTGTATGCTCATGAGAGAATGAGGGTGAAAAGGGCTAATAACATCTTAATACTGTTGTTACTGAACCAAACTTGGGTCCGGCTCGCCTCACCGGCGCAGTAAAGCCAATCTACTCACACTGAGTCGTGGTGAAGGGAAGTGCAGCGTGTACTGCAGGGCCCCAAGCAAGGAGTCCAGGCACCTAATGCTCAAAAGGCCCGAACTCCTGATGGCTTTCAGGGGAAGGTTTTTAAAGACAGGGTGAGAGAGAGGGTTGCTGGGTATGTGATCAGCTGGTGGACATTCTTCTGATTGGTTGGGGGTGAGGTCATCAGGAGTCAACATCAACCTTCTGGTTCCAGCTGGTCTGGGGGCTGCGTGCCTGTGGGCAGCAGACAGTTAACTTCTTCCACCTGGTGGGGGCTTCAGTGTCTGCAAAACAGCTCAAAGGATTTGGCTCCGAAGATTATCTATAGCCCTTGAGGAGGAACTGAAGGTCCTGACTTTGTTTAATGGCCAAACTACTATTTTGTCTTGTTTGACTGTTTTCGTTTGTTTCTGCATTTTCTCACTTCTCTGATTAAATATATTAAATATATTCTTTGGAACTCAGGGAAGGCCTAGGAGGCTAAAGGTTTTCTACAAACAAGAGACAGGTGGAGGACATGGGGGAGGGGTGGTCCTGTCCCAGGAAGGCCTTATAGGGTCCTGCTCAGTTACACTATTATAAATTTTGTTCTCGTGGGACCTCTTAAAGGGTCTCAGGGATCCCCAGAATACACTTTGAGAACCACCATCTTAAAACCTAAAGACATTTATTGTTTACTTAATTAGAGATCTGAGGTAGGTGGGCTCAGGGTTGGTTCGGCAGGTAACACCACCGAAGACCTGGTGCTTTCCTACCTTCCATTCCCCCCACCATTGCATGTTGGCTTCTCACCTTCAGGCTTGTTGCAAGATGGCAGCCACAGCTCCAGACATTAACTTCACGCACATTCAAAGGAAGCAAGCAGGGAGGTGTACCTAGGGAAACCACCACCTTCTCCCCATCTCTCTGTTTCTAATCAAGAGTAAGTTTTTTCCAGAAAGCCCCCAGCAGACTTCTCCTCCAACCTTATTGGTCTTGATGGGTCACATGGCTACTCTTAACTGCAGAGGAAGACAGGAAAGGAAGTCTCTTGAGATGGGGAACAAGAGGGCTATGATAAGCTAAACTCAAGACTCCTTGTCCCCTGAAGCTAAGCACATGGTTGCCCAAACAAAATCAGGCTTCTGTTAGCAATGTAGATGGTGGATTGGCTACATGATAAGCAACAAACAGTGCTACCCCCCACTCTTAAACTAATAAATATTTCTCCTACTACATCTTTATCCATAACAAGGAAGCAAAATGCGTAATTGACCCAATACTATTGGCAGAGACTCAACTACAAGGATTGGATTTCTAGTAAAGATGGTCTCATGGGAATCTCTAGTTAACTTGAGCCACCAAAGTGGGTGAAAGTGCAGAAAGGCATTGTTATTTTTCAAACATTAAGTTGAATGTCAAATTGGACATGAAAATCCTTCATCATATAAATCCCCAAGGCCATCTCTAAGGTCATTTTGTGAATATCATATCAGAAATGAGATCTCTTGTGGTTTCCTTGGATGTAAGATCTTTGTGGAGACAACAGAACTCCACGCTAAAGATTATCATAAAGATTGAAGAGTATTCTTCACTTAAGTGGATTATCAAGCAAAGCTACGGCCTCACATAATTCTAATGGGTGTGTGTCCACAGTTGATGAGCCACAAATTTGGAGGTGCTCAGCCAATCTTTTGGGAAATATCCATTGAGCAGACTTGGAACATACAAATAAGAATATTATTATTTGTTTTTCTTTGAAACTTATCTCATTCCAAAAGGGATTCTAGTAGCATACAACACAAAATATAAAATAAAATAAATTGTCTCTATAATAAGAATTTTTCTCCCCCAATTTTTTCTAACCAAAGTGAAGAAATTGGACAGGAAGGAAAAAATAAGATGAAGCTAAGGTTAATGCCTAAAATTCATGATATAAGGTTACATACTGTTTTTAGAGCTGACTTTCAAATTTAACACAACTGCCAACAGCCCCATCACAGATAGAATACGATGAATTTACACAATGCCACTGTTACTAAGGAAAATATTCTCCTCAGGCTCACATATATACATAGGTACACACACACATATAGGCATTGAGATATCTAAACAAACAAACAAACAAAACAAGCTTTCAAAACCATCTCCACAATAAATAGTTAAATAGGGCTACTTCTCATTACAGTCTTCAACATATGTCAAAGCACATTTCCATAAACATCATGCTACAAATGCCTACAAGATGGGGCACAGGTACATAGCTCTTTGAGGATCTGGTTTAACACAAAAATAAAATTTAGAGATGATGGAGGTCTGCAATCAGCAAGAAGCAAATGAGAGATTAGTACATTTTCTTTAACTGCTACAAATTATTTTTTAATTGAAGTATAGTTGATTTACAATGTTGTGTTAGTTTCAGGTGTACAGCAAAGTACACATACACACACACACACATATATATATAGAGAGAGAGAGAGGTGTACAGTGATTCAGTTATATATGTATATACATATATATGTGTGTGTGTGTGTATATATATATATATATATAAATTAGTACATTCTAATATCACCAAAGGACAAGTTGGACGAGAAAAAGTAAAATAAATCTTACATTTTTTTCTTTTTTTTCTCTTTTTTTGCCACACTGTGCATACGGGATCTTAGTTCCCTGACCAGGGATCAAACCCGTGCCCTCTGCAAGTGGAAGTGCAGACTCTTAACCACTGGACCACCAGGGAAGTCCCAAATCTGTAAACATTTTGGGAAATAATTGGTACAGAGTGATTTCTTTTCTTTTCTTTTCTTTTTTGCCACGACACTCGGCTTGCGGGATCTTAGTTCCCCAACCAGGTATTGAACCCGAGTCCTCGGCAGTGAAAGCACAGAGTCCTCACCACTGGACCGCCAAGGAATTCCCTGAATTTTAATAAGAATATCTCACAACCATAGATGGTTGAGGGTAGGAGGGCAGAGAATAAAGGTTTTTAAAATTTATTTATTTATATTTATTTTTTTGCTGCTTTAGGTCTTCGTTGCTGCACGCACGCTTTCTCTAGTTGCGGGCGAGCGGGGGCTACTCTTCATTGCGGTGCGCGGGCTTCTCATTGCGGTGGCTTCTCTTGTTGCAGAGCACAGGCTCTAGAGCGCAGGCTCAGTAGTTGTGGCGCACAGGCCTAGTTGCTCCGTGGCATGTGGGATCTTCCCAGATCAGGGCTCGAACCCCGTGCTCCCTGCATTAGCAGGCACATTCTTAACCACTGAGCCAACAGGGAAGCCTGAGAATAAAGTTTTTAAGACTAGACTTTTAACATTCCTACATGAGAATTCAAAGCATCCCAGGTTAATAATAGAAGTAAATACTGGAAGTAAACAGTTGTGTAAAAGCCTGATAAATCAAAAACTTTAGAAAAACAGATTAGTTAAGGTTACCTTCTAATAGAATTCAAAAGGAAACAAAAAGTTGAAAGAACCTCACATAAAATCCATAAATCGAAAGGGAGAGAACGAATGAAAATTTAAATAAATTTAAAAGGAAATGGGATATGGTAAAATTTCACCAATGAAAGCATTAAATGTAAAGAGGCTGAACTCTGCTCTTAAAAAAGGCAGTTAGGGCTTCCCTGGTGGCGCAGTGGTTGAGAGTCTGCCTGCCGATGCAGGGGACACGGGTTCGTGCCCCGGTCCGGGAAGATCCCACATGCCGCAGAGCGGCTGGGCCCGTGAGCCATGGCCGCTGAGCCTGCGCGTCCGGAGCCTGTGCTCTGCAACGGGAGAGGCCACAACAGTGAGAGGCCCGCGTACCACTAAGAAAGAAAAAAAAAAAAAAAAAGGCAGTTAAAAAAAAAAAGGCAGTTCATTGACTGTTAAAAGAGCAAAATCTAACAATTTGTTGCTTACAGGAGACACACAAACCAAAAAAAATCAACAGAGCCCCGGTGTAAGAGGATATTCTTATGTGAACAGAAGAAAAGCTGGGATTACTGTTTTGGTAGCAGATAAAGCAGATGTAATAGCAAAAGGCAGTACAATAAGTAAGGTCATTACATAATGGCCAAATGTACATTAAATTATGAAAATTGAAAAATACCGAAGGTATGTGTTACAGAAACCATTGCAACAAAGTCAGGGAAAGAAAATGGACAAAAAAGGACAAAAAGGCAAGAAGAAATAAAAAACAAATATTATTTTAATTGGAACCCTCAACATTCCATTTCAGGAAGTAATAGACAAAGAATATATTGGAAAATACTATATGATTGAATAATTCATTCAGTAAAAATCTCGGTGGGGTGTTCACTACGTTCCAGGGCCTCTGTAATCCATGCTAGAAGACAATTCCATAAACAATATGAGTTTAACAGACATGTGGGGAAACTAAAGATGGGACAGGTTCATATGGTCTTTTCTCAAATGTACTTAAATCATACCATTCGCAAACAAACATACGAAAAACTATGATTCTATATTGGACCACAAAGACTCATTCTTTCATTGATTTAGCACACATTAACGAGTTTATTCAACTTACTAGGTTTGGTATTTGCAGAAAGGCAGAAATACGGTCCACCAAATAGTCAAACCACAAGGCATTAAAATTTTTAAAAATAACAAAAACAAAATGCCGATCACATAGGAATGCTATGTGACACATTTAAATGCTCTCTTTGGAAGTGCTTGAGTTACACAGGAAATCCAGAACATATGTAGGGGACATCTGTTGTTTTTGTCCTGCCCCAATTCTCCCTTCTGCTAACAGAGGTCGTCTCTTTCTCTGGGGAGCTTCCCCTCCCCAACTCTGCATGACTTTGGTGGAACTGTCAACCCCTGATTCTGTGATGAGGAGGTGACCCAAGTGGCCAGAGTAACTCATTCTTCTGAAGATAGTGATTGTCCTAATGGGCATGTGATCCACACGGGTGAATCAAGAGCCCTTTTCAAAGTCTGATATGAACATTGGGGGAGAGAGAGTCATGGTAAATTCTCCAAGATTCTGAGGGTTAAGGAGAACATAAACCTTGTGACGCTCGTGACCATCTCAGTTGCCTTGTGGAGAGAGTCTACCTGAGACTGAAACCTACACAAAGAAAAGAATGAAGATATGGGAGTGAGAGGGCCAGAATCCTAATGATATTACTTTGATCCCTGGATCCAGCCGTGCCAGAAGCACGTCCAGTTGCTCCCCCTCTTTTTAAAAAAAATTGTGGTAAAATATATAGAACATAAAATTTAACATTTTAAACCTTTTTAAGAGGAGTGGCGTTAAGTATACTCACATTGTTGTGCAACCAACAGCACTATCCTTCTCCAGAACTTTTCCATCATCCCAAGCTGAAATTCTGTACCCATTAAATAACAACTCCCCTTTCCCCCTCCTCCCAAGAAATTCCCTATGAGGCTTAAACTGTTTCTAGTTCAATTTCTGTACCTTTTAATTAAGAGTCGATTAATGCAACTCTGTAAGAGAATATTTTTAAGCAATGAAAACATAATACAAAATATACAATTATTACATATAACAAGAACTATAAAATTATTCAAACTCTTGACACAGTAATCTTATTCTGGGAAGTATAATCCAAAGAACCCTCTGCCACACACACACGCACAAAACCTATATTGAACAAAAAGCATTCAGGCTATTGATAATAGTGAATTACGAAAACAACACGATATACAGCAGTATGGGTGACAACTATGCAAAATTTTAATGACATATGTGGACCATGTAAAAACATGAAAATGTTCATATAAAATAATCTGAAGTGGAAAAAGCAATTAAAATAGCAAGCATGCATTGATGGTAAGTGTAAAGGAATGAAAGACTTGAACACACACTTCCCAAAAGCCCATGTAAAGTTGCTCAACTTCATTAATTACCAGGAAATTACAAATGAAAACCATAATGTGATACCACTTCACATCTACCAGAATGGCTCAAAAGACAATACCAAGTGTTGGTAAGGATACAGAATAAGTGAACTCTCATACACTGTTGCTGGGAGTGTAAATTGGTACCATCAAATTGGAAAACCATTAGGCGGTATCTATTCCGCTCCTGGGTGTATACCCAAGAGAAATTCATGTACTAGAATGTTCAGAGCAGCACCATTCCTAATAGCCCCAAACGAAAAACTACTAGAACACACCTCAGCAATAGAACGGATCCGTAAATTGTGGATATTCACACAATGGGATACTATATATAGTGGCCTGCAACCTATAACCTGCAGGCCAAATCCAGCTTGCTGCCTGTTTTTGAAAGTTTTACCGGGACACAGTCGCGCTCATTTGTTTATATTCTGTCTAAGGCTCTTTTCACCAGCATCAGAAACTATAGTAGTTGCAACAGAAACTATATGGCTCACAAACTTAAAATCTTTACTCTCTGGTCCAGCACAGAAAAAGTTGGCTCTATAGCAACAGGAATGAACCGCCAGTACACGTGACAAATGAATGAATCTCACAAACAGACTGTTGAGCAAAAACAACACCAGACCCAAAGAGCACACGTTGTATGATTCCATTTACATAAAGTACAAAACCAGGCAAAACTCTTCTACACTGTTAGCAATCAGGATGGTGGTTATCTTTGGGGAGGTAGTGTCTGAAATAGGGCATGAAAGGGGGTTCTGAAGCTATGGTCACATTCTGTTTCTCGTTCTGGATGCTGTTTGTGAATATTCATCCAGCTCTGCACTTATGATTTATGAGCTTTTCATAACCTATTGTAAGTACAGAGCCGGGTGTATATTATGCATTCACCATAATGCATACATTTTAAAAGTATAAAAAGACCATTACTGAAATTTTAAAAATTAGGAAAAACTACATGCACTAAATGTACTATCTCAGATTGGATCCTGGAACAACAAAATAACATTAGTGGAAAAACTGGGGAGATCCAAGCAAAGTCTGTAGTTTAGTTAATAGTAATGTACCAGTGTTGGTTCCTTCATTCTGGCTAACGTACCATGTACATTATGTAAGATGCTAACGTTAGGGCAAGCTTGGTGAGGGGTGCATAGGAACTCGGTACCAGCTTTACAACTTTTCTGTAAATCTAAAGTTATTTCAAAAGAAGCACAGGGAGATCAGCTCGGTGCTTTGTGACCACCTAGAGGGGTGGGATAGGGAGGGTGGAAGGGAGGGAGACGCAAAAGGGAAGAAATATGGGGATATATGTGTATGTATAGCTGATTCACTTTGTTATAAAGCAGAAACTAACACACCCTTGTAAAGCAATTATAGTCCAATAAAGATGTTAAAAAAAAAAAGGAAAAAGTAGTTTTTGAAAAAGCTATAGAGCTAGCAGCAGTTCACAAATGTTTTGGTCTCAGGACCCCTCTACACTCTTAAAATTTACTGAAGACCTCAAAGAGTTGTTGTTTGTGTGGGTTACATCTATCAATATTTACTGTATTAGGAATTAAAACAGAAAATTTAAAAATATGTATTCATTAATTAATTTAAAATAAGAATAAGAAACCCATTACATATGAACATAAATCATATTCTTTTATGAAAAATAACTATATTTGCCAAAACAAAAAAAAATTAGCCAGAAGAGTGGCATTGTTTTACATGTTTGCAAATCTCTCAGCTTTTATGCTTAAAGAAGACAGCTGGATTCTCCAAGTGCTTCTCCCCTCAATCTTTTGTGTTAGCAAACATAAAACACTACAGTACATTAGGGAGAGAATGACAGTGACAAATGCAAACACTGCCTTAGTATTATTATGAAAGTAGTTTTAAATAGGCAGGACCCCTGTACTACACTGTATAGGAATGGATTAAACAATAAGATTGTTTTTCATTTGATTCCTTGTTCAGTAAAATTGCTTCAACTAGATAATTTTTTTGATGCTAAAAACAAAGTCTCCTGCAGGAAGCTAATTAAGCATCGCTGCCAAGAGGCCAGCAGCTCCTGTCTGAGCCTGTGTTTCTGCATCTTTCCTGCAACAGAATGAGGCTCCTGCCCGGGTTGCCAAGGACGCACTGTCCCCGCTGGAAAGCCCTGCTCACCACGGAGGCTCCAGCAGATGTCCATAGAGGGTTTTTTAATGCCGTGCTAAGCGGCTGGTACCGAGGTCACGCATGAGAGGGGAGGTGCAGCCTGCTCGGGATTTATTCGGGGGCTCACACCAGGGACCTAGCCTCTCAGGGCTGCAGTGCATGAACGTGCCCGGCCTTGCACACCACCTGGAACGGCTGCCAACAGGGCACCGCTGGCCAGCACCGTCCTGGCCCAGCGCTGCCTTCTTTCTGTTTGTTTATTCTTTATATCAAGTAGATGTGATTTTGCACTTTTTAATTGAAGTACAGCCTGGATATGGAAAAGTGCGCCTATGATAAGATAGAGTTTCATGAATTTCCACAAACAGCACAGCCGTGCAGCCCTTACCCCAGAAGCCCGCCCCTCCCCCAGCCCATCCCCAGACAAAACTCAAGCACCTTGCTGGATAGCCACTCTCCTAACTTCCACCACCATAAATTCGTTTTGCCAGTTTCTATACATAAATGGAATCAACTGTACCTGTTCTTCTGTGTGTAGCTTCTTTTGCTCAAGGTCTTATCTGTATGAGTATCTGTCTTATGACCTTAAGTGTAGTTCATTCATTTCCACTACAGGATAGTAAGTATTCCATTGCATGACTATACTGCAATTGTTTATCCATCCTCCGTGGACATCTGGGCCATTTCAAGTTTGGGGCTACTATGAATAAGGCAGCCATGAACATTCTTGTAGGAATCTTTTTGTGGAAACATTAGCTAGTTTTAAATTTAAACTTACCATGTTTTTATTTTTTTAAACACAACAGTACAGGTTATAATGTGAAAAGCAGAAATTGCCTTTCTCATTTCTGCCTCTTTTTTGTAAGCCCTATTAAATTTCTCCTTTCAGAAATTTCTTAAGCATCTAAACACTCACGAATATAAATGAATGAGATCACTCTTTTGGCACTTGGGTTTTTTTTCACTTAATTATCATGGAGATTGTATTAGTCATGATGGGCTGGAATATGCTGAAGTAATGAAAAGTATTCACTGTCTCAGTGGTTGAAATGTTTATTTCCCCTTCCTACTACCTGTCTAAGCTGGGTAGATAAGATATTCATGTTCATCATAGTCGCTCAGAGACCCAGGTCCCATCCCAACATGTGTGTCCAGTCATTGGGGCAGGGAGAAGGGGATATCACACACCAACACTCGAGGTGTTGGCCCAGAAGGGACATATGTCATTTTTGCTTGGTTATCATTGGCCACACCTATCTTCAAAGAGGGTGGGAAAATGCAATCCTACCCTGTGTGGGGAGAGAGAACAGAGGCAGAACATTTGGGGACATCTTTAGTGACTACCATGGAGATCTTTCCACATCAGGACCCACAGATCTACCTCGTTCAACCACAGTAAAGATGTACTGCAAATGACTTAACCAACGCCACTCCTCGGACAATACAAGCCATGTAACAATGTTCTCTCACATTTATCTTTACTCACTTGTTTCAGTATATCTGTAGGATAAATTCCTTGAAGTAGAATTGCTGGCTCAAAGAGTTTGTGCATTTTTATTTTATCTTTGCTGTGTTGGGTCTTCTTTTCTGTGCGAGGGCTTTCTCTAGTTGTGGCAAGCGGGGGCCACTCTTCATCACGGTGCGCGGGCCTCCCACTATCGCGGCCTCTCTTGTTGCAGAGCACAGGCTCCAGACGCGCAAGCTCAGTAGTTGTGGCTCATAGGCCTAGTTGCTCCACGGCATGTTGGGATCCTCCCAGACCAGGGCTTAACCCGTGGACCCTGCACTAGCAGGCAGATCCTCAACCACTGTGCCACCAGGGAAGCCCTGTGCATTTTTAAACTGTACTAAATATTGCCAAATTGCTAGGTCTTGCTAAATTATCTCCTGAAGGAATTGCCAATTTGCACTCAGACCAAGAGAGAATGAGAATTTCTGTTTCCACCAAGTCCTGGTTCTATCTAACTTTTAAATCGTTGACCATTAGATAGGCTAATATTGTCATTTTAATTTGTGTTTATTTAATTAGGAATTACATTGAGCATCTTATCATATGTCTATTAGTCACTTATATTTCTCTTTCTGTAAATTACCCATTCCTGACCTTTGCCCATTTTCTGTTGGGTTACTAGTCTTTGTTCTCATTGATTAGTAAGAGCTCTTTGTATATTCAGGAAATTAGCCTATAGTCTGCCACGTGTATTTCAAAGTTTTTTTTTTTTTTGGTATGTATTTATCTTTTGTCATTATGGTATTTTTGTTTACACAGACATTTAAAATTTCATATTGATCAAAACTACCAGTTTTGGGACTTCCCTGGTGGCACAGTGGTTAAGAATCCACCTGCCAGTGTAGGGGACACGGGTTCGAGCCCTGGTCCGAGAAGATCCCACATGCCACGGAGCAACTAAGCCCGTGCGCCACAACTATTGAGCCTGCACTCTAGAGCCCGCGAGCCACAACTACTGAGCCTGTGCGCCTAGAGCCCGCGCTCTACAACAAGAGAAGCCACCGCAATGAGAAGCCCACGCACCGCAATGAAGAATAGCCCCTGCTCGCCGCAACTAGAGAAAGCCCACGTGCAGCAACGGAGAACCAACGTAGCCAAAAACAAATAAATAAATAAATAAATTTTTTTTAAAACTACCAGTTTTTTTGTTTTGTGAATTCTGGGTTTAGGAACTTGTTTTAAATGGCTTTTCCCAATGAAAATATTTTTTTAAATCACCCATGTTTCTTTCTAAAACTTTTATATTCCTTCACTCTTAGAGGATCTTCCTCTCTTCAAAGGACAGGATTCGTGTTACTAAAAATCTGTTTCTTGCAGAAAGTGGGTGGATAAATATTGAACTGAACTCTTATTTTGCACTTCAACTGCCCCTGCCCTCCCCCCCACACACACACACACACATGCATGTTGGGCTCTGAAACCCTTTTCCTAAATTCACTCAATTCTTTCTCCAGGAAAATATCATTACTGGCCTAATTACAGATATTCACTCAGAAGAAATCGATCTGGGTCAGGAGGAGCTGTTTCTGCCTCCTTTCCAAATCTTGTTTCCTGCACACAGATACCATAATTATAGGACTGAGTTGAGCTGATGGAACCACCACAAAACTGGCAAGATAAAAGGAAGATCAAAAAAATTGAGTGGCTACTTTGCATTCCCTTTTTCCTAGGATTGAGAACTTCAGAAATCCACAAACTAAACACCTATGATACCTACATTTAAAGTAAAAGAAGCAAGAGTGAGTGGAACTGTATATTCTCATATGTACATAAAAACGACATAGCTTTCTGGCTTAAACCTGAACAACAGTTTGCTCATTGAATTAGGTAAGATTCTTCATTTCTGTTTTCATTCATTTGTCTCTTAAGCACAGACTTCCAATACATACAATGAATCCTATCTGGATGTTCATTTCATCTCCATATTTTGGGAATCTAAAACCTAGAGTATTCCTAGGAAAATCCTTGTATACATGCACGAGGATATGTGAGTAAAAATAGTCTTGGTAGCATTGTTTATAAGTGCTCCAAACTGGAAACACCCCAAGTGTCCACCAACAGCAGAAATAATATGTAAGTTGTGTAATATTCATACCATGGAATACTATACAGCAGTGGGAGTGAACAAATAGAGCCACATGCCACAAGAGAGTGTTTGGAGCCCTCACAAAATATATACAGTATAACTGATTTCTCTAAATTCAAGCACAGGCAAAGCTAAACCACATTGTTTTAAAATGCATACATGAGAGGTCAAAATATAAGAAAAAGCATGGAAGTGATTACTAAAAAATCAGGAGAGGGATTATTTCTTGAGGACAGAAGACAATGATGAGGAGGGAGGGATACCTGGGGATTTCGAAGATGGGGGTGATGTCCTATTCCTTGATCTGGGTGTTTTTGACGTGTGTTCCCTTTAGAAACATTTGTTAAATTGCACGTGTAGGTTTTAGGCACTTCTCTGTTTTTTTACTTCAACGTGAAAAAAGTTTATTAAAGTTTTTTTTAAAACCCTAGCCCGGCTTTTGTATTTTTATTTGCTAAATCTGGCCACAGTATACTGTCCAGGACAATAGTACAAAAGGAGGCCCCTACAACATATGCCTGAAGACTAAGTTATACACCCAACTAGCAAACTGTTCAATAAAACATGTTCTAGGGCTTCCCTGGTGGTGCGGTGGTTGAGAGTCCGCCTGCCGATGCAGGGGACGCAGGTTTGTGCCCCGGTCCAAGCCGTGGCCGCTGAGCCTGCGCGTCCGGAGCCTGTGCTCCGCAACGGGAGAGGCCACAACAGTGAGAGGCCCGCGTACCGCAAAAAAAAAAAAAAAAAACATGTTCTATTCTCCTATCTTGACAAATACACCCTCACAATGACAAAGTTGATAAATATATATATGTAAAGCTATGATATTTTCTTTTCTGTTTCATGTCTTTATTGACCAGAGAGGGAAAAAAAAGGGTCACAGCATTTCAGACTTTATTCAAACACACAAATGGTAACAAAGGGCACCCACAAGTGACAGGCATGGTCCCTAAGGCCTGGCTCAAAGGCCATGCTGGAGGTGTGGATGACTTCTCAGCCCTACTCCCTCAGCATCTCTGTCCCTTCCTCCTCTGCACCTCACGGACACCCCTGAGATCAGTTAAAATTGTGCAGAAACTAAGTTACTCTAGAGGAGGTTGGGCCCTGCCTCACTGCCAAGAAAGCGCAGGTTCTGAGGAGAAGATGGAAGCGGGCTTCGGGGTCGTCGCTCAGGAGACGCCAGGCTGCTCCCTGGGTCTGGCCTGCATCACCCACGGCCTCGGACCTGGGCAGGGAAGGAAGCAGGGAGACACTCCCCACGTGGCAGCCCTGGGCAGCTGGAGAGCGTGGGTCACTGGTCATGTGATACCCCCCAGCCCATGGCCAGACCTCTGCCTGAAGTTACTCCCCCGGAGGGAGAAGGCTTTCAAGAAAAAAACACCAACTAGGTTCAAAATACTTTTCCAGAAACCTTAAGAAATGAATCACTCTCAGATTCCTGGAGCATTGGAACAACTGAAATTGTCATGGGGTTGCTGGGAGGAGGGAAACTTGGTGAAAGGCAGCCCTCTAGTTCCTCAGATCACTTAGCAAGGGGCTCAGCAGTCTTTTCGCAGGCTCCACCGTGGACCTCTGAGAAGCATGATGAAAGAAACAATGCATCCCGAGGAGCTGGCCCACACCTCCTTCTTGCTGGCTTGGGACCAGAGGCTGACCACCAGGTGAGCCCCAGAGAGCAAATCTGATTGGGCACGAGGCCCCACATGCAGCTGCTTTCCCTCCTTTCAGTCCGACGGTTCTTATTCAGATCGGCCAAAGAGCACCTCGCCCACAGTTCTGTCCTACTTAGGGCAGCTTTTCCTTGACTCACTCAAAATCTTTTTTTTTTTTCCCTGAAAGATGACAGGATGGACATCTGTCACCTTTCTGAAGGCGTGACTGTTTTTATTGTAGGTAGAAGTTCCTCTAACATTTTACAACTGTAAAAATCCTGGGCTCGGGCCAGACTTCCGAGGTGCTGACGTGCACGTTCACGTTTGTGCGCAGACATGGCGTGTCAGCAGACGCCCTGGATACACACTTCTACCCTACTCTACACAGACACATGAGGGCAACGTGCGAATCCTGGAGAAGGGTTAGGCCACCTGGGCAGGGGCAGGTCACAGGCTCAGACGACATCTGGCTTAGTCGATAGTCATTTCCAAAACACCATGACCCCAGACCCACGCAGTAAGCAGCTGAGCTGTGGAGCGGAGAGAACCTCAGCTTTGAAGGCGCCCAGGAGCCATGGGCTTGAGGGGGCTTTTATGGATGGAGCATTCCCCACGGGCACCTCCCCCTCCTCCAGACCATCTGCCACCCTAAGAAAGTCACCCGGGGCAAAGTCAGGACTCTCTGGCCCCTTTGCGTTCCATGACTGCTCATGGAGACTAAAAAGCTTAGAGAGTCCAGTTACGAGCTCCGAGGGCACAGCCCAAAGGAGGGCTTTCCTCCTCTGGGTCCAACAGCGTTGGATCCTCGACGTCTTGGCACTCCTCAGAAAGAAGTGGTGGTGAGGGCTAGGTCAGAGATGGGGGAGTCCTCAGACTGCCCAGCAAACCCACACACACTATGGGGGATGGTGCGGGGCTCACTGACACCGCCCAGGTCGGAAACCAAGAAGAGACACAAATATCGCACTTTCGGTCAAGGCATTTCCAAGAGACGATCACAAAAATGATACCACTTTTGGATACTACAACATAACACATTTGGCAACTTTCAAAGAAAAGAGCCGTCCCCACCCCAAGCCATCGAGGGTCTAAAGTCCCTTTACCCTCAGCCCCATTTTAAAAAGTCAGGGAAGGAAGATGGGCCAATGCAGGGCAAGAAAAGGCTGCAGAAGCAGTTAATCAACTACCTAAAGCGCCTAATAGTCTGTCTGTCTCATTCAGCGCAGGATGCCGCCTGCCTCAAACCTCTTCTTGGGGAGAAAGCAAGCTATCTGGGGGGTCCAGGCTGCTGGAGACAAACGACGCAAAGCTGAACATGGTAGCAGCTGGGTGCCCCGAATCCAGAGCTGCGATCCCCAGTCTCCAACCACAACCAAGGACACCCTATCCTCCCCCTCCTCCAAGAGGCTTTGTTCATAGGAATGTGAGGTACTCTGGCAACTCTATCCAAACCTCAGTTCAACAACCTGAAGCTAGAACCCTCTGCATCTGCTGCATTATTTTGGGGTGCATGGGCTGGGAAAGATGGTGTTACAGGGCTTCCCTGGTGGCGCAGTGGTTGAGAGTCTGCCTGCCGATGCAGGGGACACGGGTTCGTGCCCCGGTCCGGGAAGATCCCACGTGCCGCGGAGCGGCTGGGCCCGTGAGCCATGGCCGCTGAGCCTGTGCGTCTGGAGCCTGTGCTCCGCAACGGGAGAGGCCACAACAGTGAGAGGCCCGCGTACCACAAAAAAAAAAAAAAAAAAAAAAAGATGGTGTTACAAAGCGGCTGCCAACGTCCGACATGGCCCACTCAGGTGGAAACATGGCACAGCGCAAGGAAAAACCTCTTCGTTTGCTCCAGCTTCCTTGAAGCACAGCGTATGTGCAAAGACCTAGGCCTTCCTCTTCCCCTCCCCCTAGCCCTAGATCAGCTCCAGCTGGGAACCCGGCCCAGCTGCTCTTGTAAAGATTTGTTATAACACTGGCTAAGAAAACAGAAGCAGGTTCTGAAAAGGTATTCTGCAGCCGGAAGCGACCTCTGTCTTCCGGTTCCTGTGGGGGGGGCTGGGGTTCCTTTGGTTTTGACCAGAACACTTCTCCACCGGGGGGGGCCAGGCTCAGCTTTGCTTTGCAGTAGTTCGGTTACTGTACAGGAGCAAGATTTAACTTCACAGAGGTGATCTGCTGGGTTGCTCTCTCGTCGGTTAGGACTCCGGACTTTACATCCGATATCCTCTCTCCTGAAGAATCTTTGCCTTCTCGCTCGGCTCAATGACAATGCCATTGGTAGAATTATTTAATTCTCTGGAGACAACACAGAGGAATTCTGCCTGATCCTCATTTCCATAGTTATAGGAAGATCCGATGCTGATTAGCTGTTCGAATTTCCAACCGTCAGACATAGTGGACACCATCTGCGTGAGCTCCTCGTCTTGGCACTGCAGGACTCTGTACACGTGCTTCACGGGGCCCTGTGAAGTTCTGTTCTCGTTGTCCCGTATCCTTTCCTTAACAAGTCGCACGAGAGACGCAACGTTGTAAAACTCCGCTTCCTCCAGCCACACCTTCTTCTTCCAACTCCTTCGTAATGATGAGCTTCCCAGGGCGAAGGTAGTTCAGGGTAGGACCAAAGTAGGTAGTGTCCCTGTCAATCAGATAGGCCCCTGTCTCGTCCTTGTCTGAGTCCAGCTCCGGGTCCTCCTGGCAGCAGAGGCGGCAGAGAAAAGACTTGGGCTCCCGGCCTAGGGTCGGCCTGGTGGTCACGAAGTAGGTGCCGCCCACGTTCAGCCGGACCCAGCGGGCGGCTCCACCGGCCCCTGCCCGCGCGGGCGGTCCGGGACCCGGCTCCAGCGACTGCGCGGCGGCGGTGGGCTGGCGGCCGTGCCCGCGGGGCGTCGGGCCAGCGGGGCGAGGGCTGGGGGGCTCGCGACCTGGGCCGCCCCCGTCGCCCAGCCCACTCCCGCCACCCCCTCCCAGCCCCGCCATCGCCGGGTCCAGTTACAGCTCCGCCATATTGGGCGGCCGCCGCCGCCGCCGCCCGCCCGCGCGCCCGCCCACCCGCGCGCCTATGATATTTTTTGTATGACTGAAATTCAGTAAAACATCAAAGACTACTGAAGTCAGTTATGTTTGTGTGTGTCTGTATTTTGTGAGTTTGGAGGATTAATAAAATAAAGACATACATAATTCATACATTAGCATATATATATTGCTTAAATTTTATTTTATTGCCTGAGTTTACAAAGTCACAAATTATGCTACTATAATTAAAAATTTCTCGTAACTTGTGTTCTGTTGATAGTAATTATCTAAAGAATTTTAAACAGAAGATGTGTGTTCGAAGAAATTCAGTCTCCCTCCTATGTATCTCTGACACCCACACTATGACCACACTCACAACACTTCTGACACCAGATATGTGTGGGTTTCCCCACAAAGCAATTCTCTGCAACACCAGCTGGGTGTCCTACAATTCAACTCAATTCTGACACTATCTACCTGGAGACAGAATTAGATTCCACAAGTTAAAGACTCAGTCCCACAAGACTGCCCCACCCTCACTTCAGACGCCAATTGCAAGCCCAGACTATTACCTGTACTTCTGACCATCCAGCTGTAAATCGGAAGTTCCCGTGACCCCCTCCTCGCGTTTGATTAACTTGCTAGGGTGACTCACAGAACTCAGAGAAACAGTTTACATACTGTTTACCAATTTATTATAAAAGGATATGATAAAAGATACAGATGAACTGGCAGATGGAAGAGATGTGTAGAGCAAAGTATGTGGGAAGAGGGTTGGAGCTTCCAGCCCTCCCTGGGTGAGTCACTCTCCCCAAATCTCCACATGTTCACCAACCCGGAAGCTCTCCAAACCTGGTACTTGCGGTACTTTTATGGAGGTTTCCTCACATAGGCATGGTTGATCATTAACTCCATTTCCAACCCCTCTCCCCTCTTTGGAGAATGGGGGATGAGACTGAAAATTCCAAGCTTCTAATCATGGCTTGGTCTTACTGGTGATCCAGCCCCCATTCAGGACCCCACCAAGAGCCACCTCAAAAGACACTGCTGTCACCCAGGAAATTCTAAGGGACTTAAGAGCTCTGTGTCAGGAACTGGGGCCAAAGATCAAATATTAGAACAAAAGATGCTCCTAGTGCTCTTATCAGTTAGGAAATTGCAAGGGTTTGGGGAGCTTGTGCCAGAAACCAGGGACAGAGACCAATATATGTTTTCTATTATCTCACAAGATGTAACTGCATTAAAATTGTATACATTTTTAATATATTTACATCAAATTTTAAAATTAAGGTAGATAGCAAAAATCAAAATATTAAAACATTTTCATATGTTTCAAAAACATTTTTCTTATAAAATATTAAAAATTGTGTATTAAAGTTAAATGGCAGGACTTCCCTGGTGGTGCAGTGGTTAAGAATCCGCCTGCCAATGCAGGGGACACGGGTTCGAGCCCTGGTCCAGGAAGATCCCACATGCCACGGAGCAGCTAAGCCCGCGAGCCACAACTACTGAGCCCACGTGCCACAACTACTGAAGCCCACGCACCTAGAGCCCTTGCTCCACAACAAGAGAAGCCACCGCAATGAGAAGCCCGTGAACCGCAACGAAGAGTAGCCCCCGCTCGCTGCAACTAGAGAAGGCCCACGCGCAGCAACGAAGACCTAACGCAGCCAAAAATAAATAAAATGGAAAAAAAAAAAAAAGTTAAAAGGCAGTGGTTGCCAAGGGCTGGGGGGTCGGGGGATGGGGAGTTAGTGTTTAATGGGTACAGAGTTTCAATTTTGCAAGATGAAAGGAATTCTGGAGAGGGATAGCGATGATGATTGCAAAACAATATAAATATATTTAATACTGCTCAACTGTACACTTAAAAATAGTTAAGGTGGTAAATTTTATGTTATGTGCATTTTACCATAATAAAAACATTTTTAATTAAATGGGAAATATAATCAACAGACATCAAATTTTTATCTGAATTATTTAAATAAAGATGACATTTTAAGTTTTTGAAAATTTAATTCTTATTAAATATTTTATAACAGTAAAACAATATAAAAAATCTGGTATCACATTTCACACATTAGGTTGAGACCTACATATATACCAAATTAAGAGTAATATAAATTTTTTATATTATGTTTTAAAATATTGTTTATATTATTTATATGTTTTAAAATATTGTTCAATATTTGGCCAATGTTCCTGAGTTGCGATGTTGTGAAAATCACCTTAATTCTGTGAGTACCTCCAGAACCATGAATTGGGATTCTAAGAGAAGCAAGAAAATGGACACTTGGAACCACTGGGGCAATCGCTTATATTTGTGTGATATTCAGTGATGATGTCTTTTCTCTTACCAAGCACTTCAGTCCCTCTAGCCACTCTGAAATGCTCTCCACCTCTGGCGTCCTCAGCAGCCCAACCCACAAGTCTCCACAGCATGTGGCTTTGGTCACCTTTGGTTTGAAGGACACAAGATGCCTGAACACCAGTCAGTAATGGGAGTGGATGTTCAAGGTCACAGGCCAGACTGTGCCAATGCCGACTAGCTGATCCTAAGCTAAGAGGTGCCCATGTGCTTGTTAATAAGTGTGTTTTTATGACCTGTATGGCTCTCTGAAATGTGGAGCACATTTCAGAGGCAGGGGTCCCTCTAGCCCAGATCTAAGCATGGTACTGGCTCTGGGAACCTGATCAGATCAAAATGAATTCAAGAAGGAAGTAATCATCCAGACCCTTGGCAAGAGTAAGTTTGACAGGCTTTCCTCCAGTTCTACTAACATAAGGAAACAACCATGCTTTTGTAGGAAGTTCCATCACAGCTAAGTGAAATGTCAACCAGGCAACAGCTAGCCTGAAGCTAGGTAATAAGAAAGCCCCTCACTGAGGCCTTCCCTGTTTCCTTCCCTCCACCAGGTAGTGACAGAGGAGAAGCTGCTCCTTCTACAGTCCCTAACACCAGGGATGCCATTTCCCCCCCCTCCAATGGAAGTAAACTTCTCTCTTCAATTTGGGGTCAGTTTACAAAATATTCAAGTTTCAAATGCTGAGGCTAGAGGCTTGGCAGCTGGCCAGGAAGAGGCATGAGGCCAGAACTGAACTTTGCCCTTCCAGCGGACTGCCCTTCCACTCTGCCTGCCTTTTTCAGCAGTTGTCAAGTTCCCGGCGTCATCATGGTGTGCCCCATCACCCCAGGGCCCCCGCCCCCATGCTGGGGGCATTATAGAACCCTCCCTGCTATTCCAGTGTGGAGAAAAGGGAAGTTCCCTACGCTTGGTGGGAATGTAAATTGGTGCAGCCATTATAGAAAACAGTCTGGTGGTTCCTTAAAAACTAAAAACCAGCAATTCCACTCCTGGGCATATATCCAGAGAAAGCTCTAATGCAAAAAGATACATTCACCCCAATGTCCATAGCAGCACTATTTACAATAGCCAAGACATGGAAGCAACCTAAATGTCCATCAACAGATGAACAAATAAAGAAGATGTGGTACATATATACGATGGAATACTACTCAGCCATAAAAAAGAATGAAATAATGCCATTTGCAGCAACGTGAATGGACCTAGAAGTTATCATCCTAAGTGAAGCAAGTCAGACAAAGACAAATATCATATGATATTACTTACATGTGGAATCTAAAAAATGCTACAAATGAACTTATTTACAAAACAGAAATAGACTCACAGACGTAGAAACAAAACTTATGGTTACCAAAGGGGAAAGGGGAGGGGAGGGATAAATTAAGAGCCTGGGATTAGCGTATACACACGACTCTATATAAAATAGATAGAAAATAAAGTATAAGTATAGTATAGCACAGGGAACTACATTCAATATCTTGTAATAAACCATAATGGAAAAGAATCTGAAAAAAGAATATATATATATATCTGAATCACTTTGCTGTACACTAGAAACTAACACAACATTGTAAATCAACTATACTTCAATTTAAAAAAAAGACTATATTCAATGTCCTGTGATAAGCCATAATGGAAAGAAATATGAAAAAGAATATATATATGTATAACAGAATCACTTTGCTGTACAGCAGAAATTAACACAACATTCTAAATCAACTATACTTCAATAAAAATAAAAACAAACACACAAAAAAGAACTGTCCCTGCTACTTCTTTGAGCAAGAAGCTGAGATCTTCGACCAATGCAAAATCTGCAGTAGACTTCTCACCTGGGGAGGCGGCTACTGGTCTTCTACCCGATGACTCCATGAAAGAGGTTGATTTTCATTATTATGCATTCTCACTAAGGCTTTTTTCCATGAATTTTTAAACATAAGCATTCGTACGTCACAAAAAAAATCTCAAAAATGATTCCATTTTAGAGCTCGCTAGGTTAGTTAGATGGAGTTGCCATCAGTTAAGAGAACACAGGAGGAAAAACATAACGTAGATGGGAAAGTGATGAGGCCAGTTTGAGACATGTGAGGCGGCACAGCCCTTGGAAGTCAGTGAAATGGCTAATGGGCGATTGGAGATTTAAGCTGAAACTCCAAGGAGAAGTCTGGGATACAAATACATCTATCATTCATGTCTACCGGTCAGATAAAATTTGGGGCCGAAGCATACTCATACCTTTATATTCCCACAGATAGCACAGCCCTTCAGTGACTGGGAAGGACAACTCCTAGGACTTATGTGATGTCACAAGGAGAAAAGCAGAGTTGCTGAGAAGAGTAGTTAGCTGAGGGAGCCGAAAATAGAGCTTTGTGGCAGAATCAGACCTCAGGTTTGCAGACTGCAGGTTTAACCCCAGGGAAGTGAGGGGCTTAAGATAAGGCGGAACACTAAAGACAACTTAGCAGAATCTCCTCAAAAGGTTAGAGGAATTGTCCCAGGTCACTCAGCAGAGCACCTTAGTTAATCAGTGATTCAATTCTGTCTCCCCAAATTCTGGTCCCAGCTTTCCTGTGAATCCCCTGGGTGGCTGTCTACGTCTTTGTCTTATCTTTCAAAGGAGTGAGTGGGCAACTGCTCTACCCTAGAGAATTAAGAAACGTGTAAATGAATATATTTAACCTATAAAATTTATTCCATTTCATTGGAATAATAACTAATTATCCTTTTTTTTTTTTTTTTTCGGTACGCGGGCCTCGCACTGTTGTGGCCTCTCCCGTTGCGGAGCACAGGCTCCGGACGCGCAGGCTCAGCGGCCATGGCTCACGGGCCCAGCCGCTCCGCGGCATGTGGGATCTTCCCGGACCGGGGCACGAACCCGCGTCCCCTGCATTTGCAGGCGGACTCTCAACCACTGCGCCACCAGGGAAGCCCTAATTATCCATTTTAAAAGCGTTTATTAATAGATGAGTCACAGGTATGAAATGTACAGCATGGGGAATGTAGTCAACAGCTATGTAATATCTTTGCATAGTGACAGATGGTAAAAGTAGACTTATCATGAAGATCATTCTGTAATGCGTAGAAATATCGAATCACTGTGTTGTGTACCAGGAACTAACATAGTGTTGTAGGTCAATTACATTTCAAAACCAAACAAACTCATAGAAAAAATGATCAGATTTCTGGTTACCAGAGGTGGAGTTGGGGGGAGGGAGAACTGGATGATGGTGGTCAAAAGGTGCACACTTCCAGTTATAAGTAAGTACTAGGGATGTAATGTACAACATGATTAATATAATTAACATTATATTATATATAATGTGTTATATATATGTTATATATTATGTATCATATATAATATATGTTATATATGAAAGTTATTAAGAGGAAATCCGAAGAGTTCTCATCACAAGGAAAAAATATTTTTTTCTTTTTCTTTTAATTTGTATCTATATGAGATGATAGATGTTCACTAAACTTATCGTGGTAATCATTTCATGAAGTATATAAGTCAAATCATCATGTTGTACACCTTAAACTTATCCAGTGCTGTATGTCAACATATCTCAATAAAACTAGAAGAAAATAAAATACAATACAATAAAATAGGGTTTGTTGCATAACTTGTGTACAGAATATTGAAATCATTTCATAGGTCGGAAGACTTAGTTGGAGGACAAAATAAACTAATCCCAAAACAATTCAGAGTTGTCACCTGTTCCTGACTTTCCTCATTCTCAACCATCATCCATTTGGCTTCATCCTGTGGTTTTGTTTTGTTTTTTTTCCCCAAAGAATAAAGCTTTGCTCTTCTCTCCCCAGCTTCCAGAATGGTGCCTGGCACATAGTAGACACTCAGCCAATAGTCACTGAATGACTGAATCAATCCTCTGAAAGTCTATTGGAATCAGATTCCTGATCAAAAAGAGTTACATCCTTCTCAACAACGGAAGTGTGTCTTTTTTCTTTTCTTTATAATTTTTTTTCAGATGACAAACGTCATTTGGAAAACTTGAAAATTTAGAAAAGTGGAGAATTTGGAAGCAGCAGAAAAGTTTTGAAGAGAAGAAATCCTGACATCTTACTACTCTGGGCTACCACAAAACAGTTGAAGGGTTTTAGGATTATAATTAATCAACTAATCTGTGGTCATAATTGAAATGTTAGAGATAGAGGCAAAAAGGGGAAAGGGAGGAAACTGTAGCATCCTCAGAGGAGAATGGGTGGTCCAGTGGTTAAGAATGCACCTTCCAATGCAGGGTACATGGTGGTCCAGTGGTTAAGAATGCACCTTCCAGGGCTTCCCTGGTGGCGCAGTGGTTGAGAGTCCGCCTGCCGATGCAGGGGACGCGGGTTCGTGCCCCGGTCCGGGAAGATCCCACATGCCGCGGAGCGGCTGGGCCCGTGAGCCATGGCCGCTGAGCCTGCGCGTCCGGAGCCTGTGCTCCGCAGCGGGAGAGGCCACAACAGTGAGAGGCCCGCGTACCGCAAAAAAAAAAAAAAAAAAGAATGCACCTTCCAATGCACGGTACGTGGGTGGTCCAGTGGTTAAGAATCCCTGGTGGTCCAGTGGTTAAGAATCCACCTTCCAATGCAGGGTACGTGGGTTCAATCCCTGGTCGGGGAACTAAGATCCCACATGCCATGGGACAACTAAGCCCGCATGCCACAACTAGAGAAGATCTCGCGTGCCGCAACTAAGACCCAACACAGCCAAATAAATTTAAAATAAATAAATAAATAAATTTTCTTTTTTTTTTTTTTCAAAAAAGGAGAATGGCTCAGGTCTTGAGCTTTAAAGAAAGCAGTTTGCAGTTAGCAGTGCTTCTGGGACATTACTCTGAGCTGCCTGGGAGCCTGGGGCCAGGACAAGGTCTGGCCCTGAGGTAAGAAGATAGTTGGGACTTCCCTGGTGGTCCAGTGGGTAAGACTCTGTGCTCCCAATGCAGCGGGCCCAGGTTCAATCACAACTAAGACCCGGCGCAGCCAAAAAAATAAATAAGTATTTAAAAAAAAAAAGAAGACAGCCACAGGCCCCCATAGCACATGTCTATTTAAAATGTATACATCAGAATTTAAAGTCAAAATTATTTAAATCATACTGAAATTTTATTAATTTGAAAGTTTAATTAAATCTTGGTAACTGTTTTTATAAATACATAGCTTTTTGCATTATTAGTGTTCAATGCCCATTTTGGGCTCCATAGTAGAGAGCTGACATCAGGTTTCCTGCACATTACAAGTGTGTGTGTGTAGGTACCATGCATATTATAGATTTAAGAGTAATACGGGGCTTCCCTGGTGGTGCAGTGGTTACGAATCCGCTTGCCAATGCAGGGGACACGGGTTCGAGCCCTGGTCCGGGAAGATCCCACATGCCGCGGAGCAACTAAGCCCGTGCACAACTACTGAGCCTGCGCTCTAGAGCCTGCGAGCCACTACTGAGCCCGCGAGCCACAACTACTGAAGCCTAGAGCCTATGCTCTGCAACAGAGGGAAGCTACTGCAATGAGAAGCCCACGCACCGCAACGAAGAGTAGCCCCTGCTCGCCACAACTAGAGAAAGCCCACACGCAGCAACGAAGACCCAATGCAGCCAAAAATAAATAAATAAATTTATTTCTTAACAAAAAAGAGTAATACGAATTTTTTAATGTCTCATGGTGCTCCTAGCCACCATGTGGTACCTCTGGAACCACAAAGGCAAACAAGAATGCGGACGTGCAGCGTCAATGGGAAATTATACTTGATTATGTGTGAATCTCCTGCATTCATGCTCTCCGGAAGGAAGGGTTTGACAAATCAATTTGTCTTTTCTTTCACCTCAACTTTCTGCAGCTCAAATTCTCCCAGCCCTCTGAAGCAGTGGCCTCTCCAAGATCAGGGGAGGCACAGCCCACAGACCTTCACAGCATCCAGAAATAGTCGCCTTTTATTTTGAAAACACAGTGTAAGCCGCTGCGCAGAAGTATTTCCCTGGGGCCCGAACAGTTGTGAGTCACACCAGCTCCGGGCTCAGGGCTCTGCCAGCACTGACCACTGGATTCCAAGGCGGAGATGCCCACGCACTCTCTACCGTATGTATTCTGTATGTTCTTGTGGTATGTGGCACCCTCCAAAGAATGGAGCCCAGGGCCGGGCCCTCTCACCCAGGTTGCAGGGCAATATTGGATTAGGACCTCCCATTGCCTCCTGGGGCAGCCCAGCCCATGTTGTAGGCCTACACAGGACAGAACAGTAAAAGACTGTGACAAAAAAACACTTCCAGGCTCACCTGTGCTTCACAGGATACACTTTCATTTTTTGTGTTGATTCAATATTTTTATAGATTATACTCCATTTAAAGTTATTACAAAATAATGGTCAAATTTCCCTGTGCTGTACTATATATCCTCATTGCTTATTTATTTTATACATAGTAGTTTGCATCTCTTAATCTCCTACCCCTATCTTGCCCCCTGTCCCCCCCACAGGCTCCCTTTTGAAGCCACTTGCCAGATGCATTACCACGGGCAGAGATTGCCTGACCCACTGCAAGGCCGTTTTATGGGAAGACAAGCCCCGTCCCAGGCAGGCTCTACAGCAGCTTTTGTGGAGAGGGCTGGGTGCTTCCTGCACAACCTCACTGGAGCCAGCCAGAGCTGGGAATGAAGCCCAGGCACTGTGGCTGTGTGCGAGGTCCCCTGGCCCTGGGATGGGGTGGGGGGCACCAGGAGGGAGTTTCATGAGGACAGCTGGGCTTGCTCAGAGCCCAGTAGACCAGGCTGAGGAAATAGGAGTCACCACAGCCACGGAGAGCTAAGTATGCACCAGTCCCCCTCACAAGATCTCTGGGAAAAGACCATGGATGATCCGGTAAGGTGGTCATGTTTGCCATTTCTCCTTTTCACAGACCAAGTCTCCTCTGATAGAGGGCAGAGGAATGGGCCATGAATATGAATGGGCAACTTCCAGAAAAATGGAAACCCTACAGGACAAAATGGTTCAGGCCCTTCAACAGATAAACTGTAAAGAAAAGAAAGGGATGGGGGACTTCCCTGGTGGCGCAGTGGTTAAGAATCCACCTGCCAATGCAGGGGACCCAGGTTCCAGCCCTGGTCCGGGAAGATCCCACATGCCGCGGAGCAACTAAGCCCACGAGCCATAACTACTGAGCCCGCGTGCCGCAACTACTGAAGCCCGTGCACCTAGAGCCTGTGCTCCACAACAAGAGAAGCCACCACATTGAGAAGCCCGTGCACTGCAATGAAGAGTAGCCGCTGCTCACCGCAACTAGAGAAAGCCCGCGTGCAGCAACGAAGACCCAACACAGCCAAAAATAAATAAATTAAAACAAACAAACAAGTTATTTAAAAAAAGAAAAGAAAGGGATGGAAGGGGGGAAATAAGTTAAAAGTGACTTAGAAGACATTTAAATAAAAGTTTTTAAAAGGCAAGCTAGTGCTCACTTCGGCAACACATACACTAAAATTGGAACGTGGGCTTCCCTGGTGGCGCAGTGGTTAAGAATCCGCCTGCCAATGCAGGGGACCCGGGTTCGAGCCCTGGTCCGGGTAGATCCCACATGACGCGGAGCAACTAAGCCCGTGTGCCACAACTACTGAGCCTGAGCTCTAGAGCCCGCGAACCACGGCTACTGAAGCCCGTGCACCTAGAGCCCGTTGTCTGCAACAAGAGAAGCCACCGCAATGAGAAGCCCGCGCACCACAACGAAGAGTAGCCCCCTCTCGCTGCAACTAGAGAAAACCAGCACGCAGCAACGAAGACTCAACACAGCCTAAATAAATAAACAAATAAGTAAATTTATTAAAACATAAATAAAAAAATAAGAAATAAAAAAACATAAATAAAATAAAATTGGAACGATACCGAGAAGATTAGCATGGCCCCTACACAAGGATGATGCACAAATTCATGAAGCATTCCATATTTTTGTGGGAATGTAAACTGGTACAACCACTATGGAGAACAGCATGGAAGTTCCTTAAAAAACTAAAAATAGAACTACCATATGACACAGCAATCCCACTCCTGGGCATATATCTGGAGCAAACCATAATTCAAAAAGCTGTATGCACCCCAATGTTCATTGCAGCACTATTTACAATAGCCAAGACATGGAAGCAACCTAAACATCCATCAACAAATGAATGGATAAAGAAGATGTGGTACATATATACAATGGAATATTACTCAGCCATTAAAAAGAATGAAATAATGCCATTTGCAGCAACGTGGATGGACCTAGAGATTATCATACTAAGTGAAGTAAGTCAGAGAAAGACAAATATCATGTGATATCACTTATATGTGGAATCTAAAAAATGCCACATGAACTTATTTACAAAACAGAAACAGACTCACAGACTTTGAAAGCAAACTTATGGTTACCAAAGGGGAAACATGGGGGGAGGGATAAATTAGGAACTTGAGATTAACATATATACACTCCTATATATAAGATAGATAACCAACAAGGACCTACTGTATGGCACAGAGAACTCTACTCACTATTCTGTAATAACCTATATATGTAAAGAATCTGAAAAAGAATGATTATGTGTATAACTGAATCACTTTGCGGTACACCTGAAACTAACACAAGATTGTAAATCAACTATACTCCAATAAAAAATGTTTTTTAAAAGACAAGCTAAACTTACTGTAGGGATGCAAAATTGGTTGATAAAACACTTGTTTTTTTGTGACTAACATAAAAGTCAGGATCATGGTTACTTCTGGGCAAGGGAGGGGGCTATGATTGGGATGGGAAACATGAAGTGGTTTCTAGGGTACCTGGCAAAGCTCTATTTCTTGACCTAGGTGGTAGTTAAAAGGATGCTCGGCTTAAAATAATTCATTGTCATACATTTGCTTTGCTTGTGTCTGTGTTTTATTTTATAATAAAGAGGGTTTGAAAAATAAAAACAGTTTGCTATATAATCTACAAGGACTTCATTTTGCTGTTCTTAGGACCCAGAAACCCTCAGTATAGTTCTTAAAATTCCCAATTCTCTGGTATCTGTTGCGGTCACACCATTCATACGGTTGTTTTCCAGATGTTGAGCATATGTCCTGGCTATTCTGGGACAACCGTGATTTTAAATAGTCTATCTGCATGTCACTGCAAATCATCATTTCCCCCTAAATTCCAAGATCTTGATGAATTATAGCTACATGAACCGAATCATTAAGCATTGTTTGAGATCGTGGGGCTGAAAAAAAGAAAAAAAAAAAAAACGCCACCTCACAATTATTTACAAAGTTGAGCTCACAGTGACCCATGTTCTGTTGAGGGAAGATTGTGTGTGCAGCACATTCTGGTCAGAATGCCTGTGGGCGAGGGGAACAGTTCCCTGAGCAATGTCCTCCTCCTTGAGGTACAGTGATTGGCATTCAGGGGACCAAGGATGGTAGACACATTTCTTCTGAAGTAGGAAGAGCCAGAGGGTGGGCCTGGTTCAACAACCATTGGGGCCAAGGATGGGAAAGTAAGGTGAGCAGGCAAGTCTCTAGGTTAGAAGCAGAGATAGAACAGGGGCAAGGCCAGGGGGCAGGACATGGACAGGGCAAAAGTAGATATGTGTGTGGAAGTGGTGGCTTTCCTTTCTGGCCATCCATCTTATGGGGTGTGCTAAGATGACCTGGTTTATGGGCGGCCCCATCCCTCTGCCATCTCCCCACTAGGCAGCTGGGTAGGGCAAGGAAGAATTGAGCTTCTCCAAATTTGTCTAAGGAAAGATCTTTGCCTTTTCCTGAGAAGAAAATCAGGTTTCCTCTGGTGCTTCTGATCCACCTCCTCTTCCCACAGTACATATCAACTAGAGCTAGCCAAGGTCTCTGCCACAACCCAGTACTTCCTCCCCCGTGTCCTCCTGCTTCCCATCTCTAGTGGGCAGGCTGTTGTGGTGGGAGGTATGGTAATCCCCAGAACCTGTGACTATGTCACCTTATGTGGCAAAAAGGACTTTACACATGTGACCAAGTTCAGGATCTCGCGATGGGGAAATCAGTCAGGATTATCCAGCTGGACCCAGTGTGATCACAAGGGTCCTTCTAAGAGGGAGGCAAGAGGGTCAGAGCTAGAGAAGGTGATGTGATGATGGAAGCAGAAGTGAGAAAGAGAGAGAGAGACATTGAGAGAAAGATTGGAAGATGCTACGTTGAACGCTTTGAAGATGGAGGGAGGGGCCGTGAGCTAAAGAATGCAGGCAGCCTGTAGCTGGAAAAGGCAAGGAAATGTATTCTCCCCTAGAGGCTCCTGAAGGAACGCAGCCAACACCTTGATGTCTGGACTTCTAACCTTCCAAACTTTAAGATGATAAATGGGTATTGTTTTAAGTCACTAAGTTTGCGGTCATTTGTTACAGCAGCGATAGGAAACTCATAGGGGGAGGAAACGGGGCAGGCTCTCGATGAGCCAGCTGAGGCAGGGAGTGGTAGAAGATGCTGTGGGGTGCCTAGAGAGGGGCCACCGACAGTGGAATTCCACGGGGCTGAGGAAACCTGTGAGCCTGCATGGGTGGAGAAAGTGGGCTTTAGCTTTTCAACAGGGACAGCTGAAGCAGTGGGAGGGAGGAGAGTCTTGGGTTGTTTTCTCTGATTGTCCACATGGAGCCCAATGTCTGTTGGCCCATGCCATATTTCCCTTTTGCCCTCATTGTAGGGTATCCCTTTGGCCTCCCTTAAAGCTGACAGGCACTGTGTCCTACCAGGGCAAGGAGAAGCCTTGCTAGATATTAACGGGCAGCTGGCATTATGAGTTAGTTTCAGAGGCAGTAGGGATGAAAGCTCTAGTGATCAAGGAATGGAATGTTCTGGATAGAGGGAGGTGAATTGACAGGTTACCTGTTAGCTGGATGATGAGTTAGCATAGGGCCACATGAGTCATTCAGTTCGGCTGCCAGGAATGAATCGGAAAGCTGCGGTGACTCTTGCCCAGTGACAGGAACTCTGGAAGCTTCAGTTCCCTCAGCTGTGAAATGGGCTGAACATACTATCTACCTCACAGGGCTGTAACTAGGCTTAAGGAGCTAATCCATGGGAAATAGTGCAGTGTCAGCACACAGAAAGCACTCAAGGAAGTTTATAATTATGTAACACTGTAGCCTCAATTGGAAATCAGGGAGAGGGTGGCCTGTGGAGGTGGAAAGGCCCTTTGGTAAACAGGGCAAAGGGAGGTCTGTTGACTGCAGGTAGTGAGGTGTATCAGATCACGCCGTAACATGGATGGATGGGGCACAACCATCAGGAAGTCCAACAGGATGCTCGGTAATCAGGAAGTGGATGTCAAAGCCTGTCCTCGGCAGGGACGCATGCATGGTGGGGGGTTGGGGGGTAACATGACACACCCTGAAAAGCAGGCCTCGGGACCTGACAGTCACCTCATCCCTACCCCTGTAACATGGGGCATGACTCTACCGTGGTGAGGAGTGGCCAGGAAGTCCAGGGGTCCATCCTGGGGCCAGGCCAGAGCAGGACCCCTGCAGGATGCAGCTAGAACAGAAAGAGCTGGTGGCAAGGCCAAGTTCGGTGAGCCCGGTGAGCGCCAGGCCTGAGGTAGCTGAGATCATTCAAGGAGACCAAAGGGTAAGAGGAGGACTGGACCTGAGAGGGAAAATGCAGCACCAGGAGCTGGAGTGCCAAGGGGCAAAGTCCAGTGGGAGGCTGGGAAGCACTGGGCAACTCCTCACCAGCTGAAGGCCTGGGCCCCCAGGGGAATGCTCCATGGCTGTCCGTGGCGGGCTGTGCCTGAATCAGTTGGCCTAACTTTGTCAACCGTTCCAGGCTGTTTGAAGAGTCTGGGGAAACCTTCAAGGAAATATTTAAATGCAGTTTTTTGTTTCAGTGTCAAAATGAGTGCAAAAGACATGAGAAGAAGACGTAGTTTTAAAAATGTTGACCTTGTACCATCTATACTCAGTGGAAAAGTGGCATGAATGTTTTTTACAGTGGGAAATCTGACTTCACAAACACAGCCAAAGAACCATCAGTTCCCTACCCGTTCTGCAGCTTCTATTATGTCTGTGAAGAAAATTTTCATGAAATTATTCTATTAAAATGGAAGAGTATTTTTATAGTCAAATAAACAGTTGTCATTTAAGTGGAGCACCCCATTACCTAACAGAGCCATGATTTCAGATTGTACTAAACATCAATTTTCACATATTTAAAACCAATATTTTATCAGCACTAACAAAAAGTGGAACAATTGTAGAAGAGTTTTCTTCCAAAGCCTCAATTTTTTTTTTCTTCTTTTTTTGGCCACACCTCGAGGTATGCAGAACTTCCCTGGGGTTGAACCCACGCCCCCTGCAGTGGAAGCGGGGAATCTTAACCACTGGACCACCAGTGAAGTCCCCCAAAGACTCTTAAGAATTAGCCAGTGGGAGACTTCCCTGGTGGTCCAGCGGTTAAGAATCCGCCTTGCAATGCAGCGGATGCAGGTTTGGTCCCTGGTTGGGGAACTAGGATCCCACATGCCGCAGGGCAACTAAGCCTGCGCGCCACAACTAGAGAGAAGCCCACGCGCTGCAATGAAAGATCCCATGTGCTGCAACTAAAACCCGATGCAGCCAAAAAATAAATAATTAATTAGGGAAAAAAGAAAAGAATTAGCCAGTGGTATTGAGTGAAACGTTATCTCTTAGAAAGATTTCTCTAAATTCAAACAAAAAGTTGTTCCTATCATTACTAAAATTTTTTATGAAAACACTATAGTTAATGTGAAAGCCCCTGAACTTTACATTCTACTGTGGTAGTTAACTGAGTGATTACATAAATACTGTCATTGTTATGAGCCATAAAGAACATGCTACTGAGATTGCTGGCACATCTGCTCAAAGTATAAATACTGACTTTGGAGAAGCAAAACTTAACAAAGTTACAGTAGGGTTTAGAAGAAAGAAAAACTTCTGAAATTTTGTAGTTCCTAGAAATGAAATTTCAGGAGACAATTGCTAAGGACAGTAGAGGCAAATCTTGAGACCATCTATTGTTTATTCTAATTCAATAGGGGGGAAAGCGCCCTGAATAGGATTATCTGAAAAAAGCATGAAGTCTTTTAAAAATCCCTCTTCCTTCTATATCATAGTGTGTCTCATCTTTCTTTATTTCTCAATGAGAACAGTAGTTAAACATTATCAGGAATGGTTGGATGGTCCTAAAAGTATTCATCACAAGAAAACACAAATATTGGTCCTTTCACTTCTAGGGAAGTGAGATTGTTTTGTTGATTATCCATTTTGAGGGATCTGAAAAGTAATTGACCATTGAAACTGTAAAACCTCTCCTAAGAATTCAAATTAATTATTCAGAGTCAGGTCAAGAAATGTTTGAAAGTTTAAAGAAGAATAAATAATGGTTGAGCAGACTGAGTTCCTCAAACAAGTACATGCAGACATGAAAATTGCGGGAGATAATTATTAATAACAGCTTAGACAACTACCCACTAATCAATGTTCCTAACCTGTATGATCCTGTTGTAAAGTCCATAGAACCAAGTACTAAGTTTTTCTTGTTTAAGAGGAATACCCAATACCTAGAAGAGTGCTTAGAACTTAGTAGAGCCTCAATAAATATTCATGGAATTTTAAAAAATAGGTGAATAAAAAATCAAGGCAATTATAAACTCCAGGAAAAAATGGTGTGGCAGAAATTATCCGCAGTAGCCATCCCTCCTTCTTTGTTAATAGAACTCTGACTTCGTTTAAGTATAGGTCAGTTTCATCTACTTCAGGAGTGTTGGGACTCCTCCTGTCCCCCAGAAGGAGAATACTGATTAGTCAAGGCCAATCATGGTCATTTATCCCCTTTGATGGTGACTGGTTTACAAATAAACACGTGACACAACACTGGTCAATGAGACCCAAGAAGAAGTCTGCTGTGAAGTTTCCAAGAAAGTTCTCACACTTAAGAAAAAGACAAGGAGACAGGACATCCTCTCTTCAATCCAATTGACGCTCTGTGATCCTTGCAGCTGCTGCAGCCCCCCTGTGACCATGACGAGACCAGCCAGAGGACCAAAGCCAACAATTAGCAGAAAGATGGAAAAGGCTTGGAACTTTGCTGCCACTGTTGAGTCAGTGGCTAAATTAGGCAACCCTGGAATTCCCTAGCTCTGGACTTCTTTTACAAGATGACAAACCTCACTATTGTTTAAGCCACGTTAAGTTGAGTCTTCTGCCACTTGTGGAAAAAAACAGCCCAACAGGCTTATGCTATTGGTTGGCTACTCATTCCTCATCTCCTTTTTCATTATAGAAAGTGAAAATGCTTTCCCAGCTTCCCTTGCAGCTGGGAGCTCATGCGACCTCGTTTTGACCCATGAGATATAAAGGGAAGTCCACTTGGAGTTCTGGGAAAGGAATTACCTCCCCTCCAAACAAAATAAAAGACAGAGGCATGGGAGGGGAATTTTCTTTCTCTTCCTGAATGACGCAGTTAGAGCTGTGTCAACCACCTTGTGGCTATTATGAGCAAAACTGAATATGAAAACCAGGACACAGGATTGCAGAATGGAAAGAGGGAAGGGACTGGGTTCTGATGACACTGCCAAGCCTCTGAACCAACCTTTGGCCTTCCTGCTTTACACACATTAAGAAAGTAAGAAAGAGACTTATGGTTTAAACCACTGTTTTGTTTTGTTTGTTTGTTTGTTTGGTTGGGTTTTTTTGGCCGTGTGGCGTGGCTTGTGGGATCTTAGTTCCCCGGCCAGCGATGGAACCCATGTCCCCTACAGTGGAAGCGTGGAGTCTTAACCACTGGACCACCAGGGAAGTCTCTAGCCACTGTTGGTGAGATGGGTTTTCTGTTACTTGCAGCTTAGAGCATCCTTACTGATATAGCCACATTTATAGAGCTGTTGAGTCAGAAAGAAAGTGTGGCTGTGGAGCTCAATCTAGCTCAGCAGTGAATGTTTGCCTGGCCATAATAACAGAAATGCTGACTTGTTTTAACCAAAAAATGTAATATAGCCCTGTTGGGGGGAGCAGAGGGAGGGGGAAAATGGGATCAGGGTATCTGAAAAGGTCCAGTTTTCATCACCATGATGGGAAGTCCACAGATAATGTCTAAACTTAGAAAATAAAACATAGTGGTTTAAGTGTATTAACTAGTAATATGGAGAGATATATCACGAGGAAGAGAGAAAAGGGCTGAAAATATCTGCTTTGGAAGAAAAGTGAAGGAAGTAGGGAAGGCTGGGGCAGGGTGATTGCCCTGATTTATTATGAGCCTTTCAGTTCTACTTGACTCTTTAAGAAATGAACACATATTCTCTGATAAAATCTTAATTTCAAATCAAATAATATCCAAAAATGTTAGATTTGGAGACAAATTTTACTACTTAAACCATGCCAAAGAGAAATAAACTAACAAAATGAGTGACTACATGAGAGGTTACTCATGTAGTATCATTTAATAATTACAAAAATGGATGGAAGTCACAAAGACAAGGCTGTTAGGGATGTATGGTGATGCGTACTTGTAATGAACATAGGAAATGTGAAGACAAAGCCTACACTTTTGACTTCCAGTTCAAGGCATCAATTTATCGGTTTACAGATACTAGTTTTATGCATATCACATGCTCAGTCTTATATTTGAATCTCTTTGAATCCCTGCAATGAAAACACTCAACATCACAGCTGGGGAGCCAAGAGTAACCAACATAGAACAGCATAAGAAAAGAGTCAAGAGGAGTTGATAAATGAGCATTGGTATGGTCAGGCATGGCCCTCTGGGCAATGTGGGTTTGACCTGGGCTGTAAAGAATGAATGGTGCTTCTGGAGGCAGCAAGGAGGAGGGTGGGGTTCCAGGTAAAATAGATAAGACAAACAAAGTCATTAAGGTAGCAAAGATCCTTAACGTATAAAGAGCTCTTCTAATTTAAGGAAAAGAAAAAGACCAGAAACCCAGGAGTAAAAGGGGCACAGGATATAAGCAGATATCATTCACCAAAAAAAACAAAGAAATGTAAATGGATCTTAAATATGTGAAAAGATTTCCAGACATAGAAAGAGAAAAATCCAATAAATTCCATTTTCATCTCTCACATTTTACAAAGATGAAGAAGTTTGATAATTCAGTGTGTGGCAGGCAGAATTCTAAGGTGGTCACCCAAATCCCCACCCCATGGTATACCATCACCTTCTCCCAGTTCTTCACTCATGTACTAATCTAGGTGTTGCTGTGAAGGAATTTTGCAGATGTGATAATGTTCCCAAATCAGGTGACTTTAGGATAATCTGGGTGGCATGATTTAATCACATGAGTCCTTTAAATCTAGGTATAGAGGTCAGAGACAGGGAAGGCAGAGATCCAAAGCACAAGAAGGATTTGATTAGCTGTTGTTCACTTGAAGATGGAGGGGGCCATGTGGCAAGGACTGTGGGCAGTCTTTAGGAGCTGAGAGTGGCCCCCAGCTGACAGCCAGCAGAGGCAGACCTCAGTCCTACAACCATAAGGAACTGAATTCCGCCAACAACAAAAACAAGCTTGGAAGCAGATATTTCACCAGAGCCTCCGGACAAGAACTCAGCCCTGCTAACACCTTATTTTTAACCTTGTGAGACCCTGAGCAGAGAACCCAGCCATGCCATGCCAGACTTCTGAACTACAGAACTGTGAGCTAATAAATGGGTGGGGTTTTAAGCCACTGAGTTTGTGGTAATTTATTACACAGCCATAGAAAACTAATATGCTGTGTTTAAAAGGGCGTGGAGAAACTGGCTTATTCATTTATTGCTGGCCAGCATGTAAATAAGCATAACCTCTATGCAGGGCAAGTTGACAATATCTATGAAAATTAAAGTTGCTCGGGGCTTCCCTGGTGGCGCAGTGGTTGACAGTCCGCCTGCCGATGCAGGGGACACGGGTTCGTGCCCCAGTCCGGGAAGATCCCACATGCCGTGGAGCGGCTGGGCCCGTGAGCCATGGCCGCTGAGCCTGCGCGTCCGGAGCCTGTGCTCCGCAATGGGAGAGGCCACAACAGGGAGAGACCCGCGTACCGCAAAAAAAAAGTTAAAGTTGCTCATCCGTTTGACCCAGTAACTCCACCTTTAAAGACTCATCCTACGGGTATATCCACACGTGTACAAGATGATCGACAAACAACAACATCAAACAACAACATACACTGCAGTGTTGTTTGTAACAGCAAAAGACCATCTGCCGCCTAAATATCTAATCGATGGCAGGCTAGCCAAATACATGATGGTATGGCCTCCAAAATGAGACCACTCCAGATACACTGATGTAGAAACATCTCCAGGAATTATTGTTAGGTAAAAATGTAAGGTTTAGGTGGTGTATAGAATCCTACTGTATATATGGGGCCCCCAAAATAGATACAATCAGATATGTTGGTAAATGCACAGGATATTTATGGAAGATACACAAGAAACCTGTCCCAAGAACACTTTGGGGAGTGGACCAAGTGACAAGAGGACAGAGGAGGAAGATCGTTCCCAGGTTACCTCTGTTCTCTTGTGTGTATTACCTGTTCAGAAAAATAAGTACAAACAAAAGAACAAGGTTAGCTCTGCCCTTGTGGGTACTTGAAGAGAAGGAAACTATATTTCATTTGTTTCTCCTTCCTCCTTCAAAGGGAGGAAGAAGGAAAGAAGGGCAGGAGACAGGGGGAGGGAGGAAGTGAGGAAAGGAAAAGTAGCAGGAGAAACGGAAGGAGAAACTTCCCCTCTGTTCAACTGGCTACTTTTACTTGGTATGAGCGTTATGGTTCATCTTCAGGTACAGGTCCACTTGCAATTGGGCACAGAGACGTCCCCTGTGAGAACAGCGCCTGCCATTTCTTTGTGCTGGCTGTGCACCCTCCTGGCTCCCAGTAGCTGCGCCATAAATATTTCCTGCAGGACGAAGCGATTGACTAATGGCTGCTTTATCCACATTCTTTCCCTCGAAACAGTAGGGTGGAAATATGCTTTTGTTCTTACGTTTGTGAAAGATTTCTAAACTTTTGCTAAAAAGTTGGCATTTCAATATGAGCTGTTGTCTCTTTTTGCCAGCGGGCGCCAGTTGGGAGGAGAAGACTGGGTTGGGGGGCTTGCTTATGGTGACCCAATTTTGAAATTGAGAAAGGACTTGATGGCAAATGGAATAGGGCAGAGAGGGACCCCGCAGACTCAGAGCCCACCCCAGCCCTGGCTGCAAGGACGATCACTGGACAGCTCTCACATGTGCGTACCCTGCATCCTGGTCCTTCTGAACTATTTCCAGTTCTCCACGATTTCCTACACACCTATCCCTTTCCACTTGTTGGCCCCTCTGCCTGGAAAACAACCCTTTCTCCTTCTTTGCCTGACCAACTCAGGCTTCTCACCAGACTTGGTTCAAGGCTTTCTGTTTGATGAAACTGTCATGACCCACCCCATCTGGATTAGGGGCCCCTCCTCTGTGTTCCCATAACCCCCCGACACTGTTCACATCCCTGTCTTAGTTTGTGCTCCCCCCAAAGCAAGCCAAGAGACATTGAGACAAGGATTTTGGGTGCAGGTTGTTATTTGAGAGGTGACCCCAGGAATCACCAGTGAAAGAGTGGGGAAAGTGAGACAGAGGGAAGCCAACAAAGGATAAGTTTATGAGTTGATTATCACTGAGAGCAACCAGGCTGAATTCCGCTGGGGATCGTCTGATTTGGGGGAGGGGGCGGGAAACATGCCTCAAATCTGTCCCAGTGGAGGATAAGGCTGGGGCATTTCTTCACCAACTCCCATTCCCCTTTGGTAAACACTCTCTCCCTACAATTCCCAGTTGCCCCTCCAGGTTCTCAAACTGAGAAGCTGAGAGAGGCAGGCCCTGAGGTAGAAAGCAGTTACCTGCCTAGCACAGCTGCCGGTGAGCTCAGGAGGCCCCCAGGAGACAGCATCTGTACCACCTAGCATAACACTTTCACATGGAATGGAAGGGTACATTTGTTGTTGTTGTTGTTTAATATTTATTTATTTGGCTGCATCGGCTCTTAGTTGTGGCATGCAGGCTCTTTCGTTGCGGCACATGGGCTCTAGAGTGCATGGGCTCAGTAGTTGCCATGCCGAGGGCTCTCTAGTTGTGGTGCGCGGACTCTAGAGCGCGCAGGCTTAGTTGCCCCACAGCATGTGGGATCTTAATTCCCCGACCAGGGATCGGACCTGTGCCCCCTGCAGTGGAAGCGCAGAATCTTAACCACTGGACCACCAGGGAAGCCCAGGATACATTTGTTTTTATTTGCTCCCTCCCTGCTCCCATAGACTATATGTTTCATCTCTGCATCCTCAGCTTCAAGCAGTATATTGGCACACATTTTGTGCTCAAAAACTATTTACTGAATGAATGAATGAACAAGCTTGGAGTTTATGTTACTGACTACTGAGTGAGAAGATTGATTTTTAAAAATATTTTTTAACTAGTTTATTTATTTAGGCTGCGCCAGGTCTTAGTTGCAGCATGCGGGATCTTCGCTGCGGCATGTTTAGTTGAGGCATGTTTAGTTGTGGCCTGCGGGCTTCTTAGTTGCGGCATGCATGCGGGATCTAGCTCCCAGACAAAGGATCGAACCCGAGCCCCCTGCATTGAGAGCATGGATTCTTACCCACTGGACCACGAGGGAAGTCTGAGAAGACTGATTTTTGAGGTTCCAGGATCAAACTACAGTGGTGAATGCCAGAATGAATTGTCTACTTTAATAATTCGAGAGAACAGCTTTCACATATAAAAGTTGGCAGAAAACACAGGAGTTTCAAATCATAAAAATCTCAAAACCACTTGGCAAACAGGGCTATGCTGTATCCATGTTGTGCCATGAGGATGAATTATCGCATAAACGGTTGTCATTTCTATAATTTCTCAAAGCATCCGAGAGCCTCAGAAAATGAATCCCCACTCTTCCCTTCTCAACCAGGGCTTTGAAAAGCCATCCCCAAACTTCCCTCTGAGTCCAAATAGAGGCTCTCTTTCTTTTTAGTTTCCTTTTCCAGTTCAAGTGCTATGGAAAGTAACCACGGCACAGCTAAAATGACCCCGGGCAGGAAGAACAAGAAGGGGCAAGTCATGTGGAAATCGGGGGTTGTGTGTACAGCCACTGCCGTCCTCAGAGAGTTGCCCAACACACCCTCCTGGCCCAGTTCGGGGATCTGGACCAGGCAGGCCTGGCCACAGAAGTGACCTACCCACCTGCCCTTGGGCACTCCCACAGCCTCTGCCATGCTGGCACTGGGATGGGGCCATCCTGCCCAGGTTGCCATGGAAGTAGACGGGGACTGAGTTGATCCCATGACCTCTGGCCTGGAGCCAGGACCCAGGCTCCCCGCTGACAGGGAGTACTCCCCTGGGCTGTCAAAGGCCCTGACTCATCTGTCCTGGCTCCAGTAGGTGTGGCCTCAGCAGGGCCTCTACCAGTAGGGGCCTGGGTGGCCTCCAGGATGCTTTCCTGTCAGCCTGGGATCCAACAAGAGCGCTCTGGTTCCCCCAGAAAAGTACACTCAAGGCCTGGACAATTCAGCCCGCCCACACTAAAATGTAAGGCAAGCATGACTATGAGAAGGATGCAGGGAATGCAACTCTTTCCACAGAGATTAGCCTCACTTGGTCGCCCAGTGCAGTGGGGGGGCCCTGAGCACTCATGGAACTGAAGCCCTGGCCGTCTCTGGCCTCTTTGACACAGTACTTTTCCAGCTTTCCTGCTACACTGCTGGCCTTTTCGGTGACTGTCTTTCGTCCTCCCCTTAGCTGGGGGTGCTTCCAGCCTTCTGTCTTCATCTTCCCTAATTTATGCGTCTCCCCACCCTGTTCGTCAGTGAGCTCACCAAGCTTGTTTGCAAGGATCACTTTCTGAGAGCTCAAACTGTAATTGACCTTTGCACCACTATTTCCCAGGGCAGAACTTTCTAGGGGCTCAATGGATGTGGACTCCTAAATTTCTACCTATAGCCTGACTCCCTCTTCTTAGCCTGAATCCAGCCAGAACAGAAATTTCTGTCCAGGCCATGCAGCACCATGGGACACTCCTGGATGGCTACGGCCCTGCCCTTCTATCTCACCATGCTGCACCTCCAAGACTTCCCCATGTGACCTCCAGTCTCCTCTTAAGGTACCAAAGGTGAATCTGGTCAAAGGCCTCCTGCTTCTGGCTTCCCTTTCAATTTCTCCAACTTCCCACCCTTTCCTGGCCAGAAGCCCAGAAAAGTGACCTCGGGACCCACTGCCACACCTCTCCTGGCCCTGCCTCTATGTTTCTTCCCACAATTCCTGGTGACCAGAAGGGACAAAGGCTGGGTTTTCACTTCCTCTAAATCATATCCTCCTCCTCAAAGACAAGTCCCGTGGCCCCATCGATGGTAGAAGGGGTACTGTCTGTCCATCCCGGAAGAAATACTGTGATCTAAGTTCTCCAAGAAATTCTCTCCGATTCTCGCAAGAAACTTAGGAAAACGTTCCTCACTCCCAAGCAAATGGCTCCTCAGGCTGCCCAGGGAGAAGGTGGCCTGTAGAAATGCAAGACAGAAAAGCCCATTTCGAATTCCCCAGTGTTCCCTGTTTCAAGTGGATTTTCCCAGTTACACCTCATGACAACCTATGTGGCAGTTACTATTATTTGAATTTTACTGTTGGAAATATTAAAGCACAGAGAGGTCATGTGAGTTGCCCAAGTCACACAGCCAATAGTGGCAGAGCTGAGATTTAAACCAGGTCCTGGTCTCACTCGGGAAACAGCTGTGGGTCCATGATTGTATAGCGTTCCCTCTGATTCTTTTTCTTCATTCTCCATTAGCCAACCTCATTCTAATTTCCCCTTTAAACTCTGACTTTGCTCTTTCCTCTGCAGTCCCCCATCAAGCCCCAGGCCTAGAACCCCACCATTTCATTTCTTGATTCCTGCCCCAGCTTCTCAGTTGGCCTTTTACTGCCACTCCTTGCTTACAGTACATTTTTACACAAAAGCCAGGCTATTCCTCCTAAAACCCTGCTTTCTTCACATCATTATAATCATCTCTGGGTCCACATCTTCAGCTACAATGCATCCTGGCATTCAGGGAGGACCTCAGCCCACTCCTGCAAAACTGCCTTCCCCAACTTCCCCAATTTGACCATCCGGTCAGTCTGCGCAGACCCCCAATCACTCCCAGCACATGCCATGCACATTCCCAGGCCCAGTCTCCCACCTAGAATGCATCCTTCTGTCTGCATAATCCTGTCTCTCCTCTAAGGCTCTGCTCAGTTCTCCCACCCCTCCCAGGCCACCCTGACCCACAACGGTCCTCTCTCTCCACAACTGTACTCTTCTCTAAGACCACACAGTTTGACCCTGAATTGTCCCCTAAGAGACCCCTATGTTTCCCCAGTGTGACTGTGAGCTCCTCAGGGATGTGAGTGATGTTGAAACAGGAGGGAAGGGGGCAGGGCATAACCTTTAAAACAATGACATAGCCATAGGACATGACAAAAACTGATTAGAACCAACTAGAACCAAGATGGCAGAAGATTCAACTTCCAGCGGACCTTGAGCCTCATTATACGCTCATTGTAATGCATTAGCATATGCTAAATGACACACAGGCGCCATGACAGTTCTGAGGCCGACCATAAAAGGCCAAAAACTGGGCAGTAGCCCAATTCCTGGAAATCCCCGCCCCTTCCTCCAAATAGTTGGAATAATCCCCCCACTCATTAGCCTGTGAAATTACCCAGCCCATAAAAACTAACCACCCCATATTTCAGGGCCTCTCGCCTTCTGAGACGGCCCACACTCGGTGTGTGGGGTGTGTTTATCCCAAGGCCGTTCTTGCCTTTTGAGAGGGACTGCATTCTGTCTATGGAATGTGTATATCTCTAAATAAATCCACTTCTTACCTATCACTTTGTCTCTCACTGAATTCTTTCTGTAACGAGACATCAAGAACCTGAGTTTCATTAAGTCCTGAGACCAGGTGTGTGATCTCAATTAAAAGATAGCAGGGAGTGAGGGGGAACTTCCCTGGTGGAGCAGTGGTTAACAATCTGCCTGCCAATGCAGGGGACACGGGTTCAAGCCCTGGTCCAGGAAGATCCCACATGCCGCGGAGCAACTAAGCCCGTGTGCCACAACTACTGAGGCAGCACTCTAGAGCCCACGAGCCACAACTACTGAAGCCCCGCGCACCTAGAGCCCATGCTCCGCAACAAGAGAAGCCGCCGCAGTGAGAAGCCCTTGCACCACAACGAAGAGTAGCCCCCACTCGCCGCAACTAGAGAAAGCCCGCGTGCAGCAACGAAGACCCAACGCAGCCAAAAAAAAAAAAAGATAGTGGGGGGAATTCCCTGGTGGTCCAGTGGTTAGGACACCTTGCTGTCACTGCCAAGGGCCTGGGTTCAATCCCTGGTCAGGGAACTAAGAGCCCACAAGCCGTGCAGCATGGCCAAAAAAAGGCAGTGGGTTCAAGTCCCAATCTGGGTTTTGGCTGGGTTCAAGTCCCAGTCTGAATTGTGCGGTTTCAGTGTCATACATTTCCTCGTAAACCACTCTCTCCCCAACGTTTAGGGTACTTTACTAAAAAGGCAGCTGGCCAGCTCCCACCTCAGACTTGCTAAAGCAGAATCTCTGAAGGTAGGCCCAGGTGTATGTATTTTTTTGGTAATAGCTTAACTGGGATCTAGTTTACATACCATAAAATTCACCCTTTTTTCTCTTCCAGCTTTAGTGAGATACGGTTGACATACAGCACTGTATAAGTTTAAGGTCTATAGCATAAGTTTATGGCTTACATAAGTTTAGTGAATAAGTTTAAGTGAACTTAAAGTGAACAATAAATTTAGTGAACATCCATCATCTCATAAAGATACAAAGAAAAAGAAAAAATTTTTTTCCTTGTGATGAGAAAATTCACCCTTTTAAAGTCAGTGGTTTTCAGTATATTCACAGTTTTGCAAGTATCACCACTAGCTAATTTTAGAACATTTTCATCACCCACAAAGGAAATTCCATACCCATTAGTAGTCACTGCCATCCTCCACCTTCCTCCAGCCCCTGGCAACCACTAAGCCACTTTCTGTCTCTATGGATTTGCTTAATCTGGAAATTTCCTTTAAATAAAATCATATGATATGTGGTCCTCTGTGACTGGCTTCTGCACTCAGCATAATGTTTTTAAGGCGCATCTATGTTGTAGCAGGTGTTAGTACTTCATGCCTTTAAATTGCTGGATGATAGTCCACTGTAGGGATAGACCACGTTTTGTTTCCATTTGTCTTTTGCTGGATATTTCGGCTGTTTCCACTTTCTTTTTTTTTTTTTTTTTTTGCGGTACGCGGGCCTCTCACTGTTGTGGCCTCTCCCATTGCAGAGCACAGGCTCCGGACGCGCAGGCTCAGCGGCCATGGCTCACGGGCCCAGCCACTCCGCGGCATGTGGGATCTTCCCAGGGAAGCCCTGTTTCCACTTTTTGACTACAGTATTATGAATAATGCTGCAGTGAACATTCGTGTACAAATTTTTGTGTGTACATAAGTTTTCACTTCTTGTGGGTAGATACCTAGTAGTAGAATTGCTGGGTCGTGGGATAACTCTCTGTTTAACCTTTGGAGGAACCACCAAAGTGTTTTCCCCAGCAACTGCACCATAGAACAATCCCACCAGCAATGAATGAGGGTTCCAGTTTCTCCACATCCTTGCCGTATGTATTTTTAACATGCTCCACAGGTATGACACAGTTTGAGCATCCCTGTGCTAAATTCTGGAAGCCCTTGCTTGTGTACGTCCTGAGAATTAGCTGGGACTACTCTGAAGTGTTGGGTGACCCTGGGTTGGATGACCTTCTGAGACAGGGGGGAATAGGGCAGGACACAACCTTTAAGAGAATGACATAACCGTTTAGGATACGACATAAACTGGTTAGAACCGGCTAGGTCCAAAATGGTGGAAGATTCAACTTCCAGTGGACTTTGAGCCCCATTAAACCCTCATTGTAATACATTAGCATATGCTGAATGACACACCCACAGGCGCCGTGACAGTTCCGAGGCTGATCATAAAAGGCCAAAAAGTGGGTGGTGGCCAAATCCTGGAAATCCCCACCACTTCCCCCAAATAGTTGGAATAATCCACTCATTAGCCTATGAAATTACACAGCCCATAAAAACTAACCACCTCGAGCTTCCCCGGTGGCGCAGTGGTTGAGAGTCCGCCTGCCGATGCAGGGGACACAGGTTCGTGCCCCGGTCTGGGAGGATCCCACATGCCGCAGAGCGGCTGGGCCCGTGAGCCATGGCCGCTGAGCCTGTGCGTCCGGAGCCTGTGCTCCGCAACGGGAGAGGCCACAACAGTGAGAGGCCCGCGTACCGCAAAAACAAACAAACAAACAAAAACTAACCACCTCCACAACCCCCAGGCCTCTCCCTTTCCAAGATGGCCCACACGCTGTCTATGGAGTGAGTACGTATCTCTCTCAATAAATCTACTTACCTATCACTTTGCCTCTCGCTGAATTCCTCCTGTGCGGAGACCTAAAGAATCTGAACTTCATTAAGTCCTGAGATGAGGTGTGCGGTTTCAGCTGGGAGACTGTGGGTTCGAGTCCCCCACTAAGCCAGAGACTGTGGGTTCGAATCCCAATCTGGGGTGTGCGGTTTCACTTCCAAGTGCGGATGATGGAAATGGCGAGACTATGAGCGTGAGCATTGCAGCCCAGGTGCTAAAACTAAAGGCCCAAGAAACTGAGTGCTTAGAGATATTTAGGAGGAAGTAGCTGGGCTAGGGGGAGGGCCTGAGACCAAGCCAGTTCCCGACTCAGCCTTTGAGTTGCTGTTTGTGTGTGATTGGGTCACTTAGCCTCCTGGGACGCCTCTATTATGTAAAAAAAAAAAAAATGAGGATGGTATCTGCTCCCCATCCCCACCCCCACCCCAAGAAGGACGCTGTAAGGTTAAATTAGGTTAATCGAAAGCATACGGGGGACTTCCCTGGTGGCCCAGTGGTTAAGAATCCACCTGCCAATACTAGAGGACACGGGTTCGAGCCCTGGTCCGGGAAGATCCCACATGCCACGGAGCAACTAAGCCCGTGTGCCACAGCTACTGAGTCTGTGCTCCAGAGCCCACGAGCCACAACTACTGAAGCCCATGCGCGCCTAGAGCCCGTGCTCCGCAACAAGGGAAGCCACAGCAATAAGAAGCCCGCGCACCGCAACGAAGAGTAGCCCCCGCTCGCCGCAGCTAGAGAAAGCCCGCGCGCAGCAACGAAGACCCAACGCAGCCAAGAATTTTTAAAATATATAAATTTTTTTAAAAAAATGAAAAAAGAAAGCATATGGTGCAAGTTCTGGGTCACTCCTTTGCGTGATTATGCTATTATCTCCGTTTTGTCCTCAGGTGGGAACGCGAGGGCGTGGTCGATGAGCCAGGCAACGCCACAATTTTCTGGACTGATCTAGCTGTTCTGATTCCTTCCCAGTGCCACAGCCATGGTTTAAATCCCCGCCCCCGGGGCTTTAAAGGACTAAAATAAACAGGAAGTTTCCATTTCACCTCGACCTCTCTGAGGCTTGGGCTGCGTGTGACTTTTGCTGTCCAGTTCCTTATCTCTCTGGAAGGACCCGTCAGACTGAGCTGTGGCTCCTTTGTACTCACAGCAAAGCGTCATCTTTTTTGTTTGTTTTGGGGTTGTTTTGTTTTGCTTGTTTTTTTGCCTGTATAACTTCCTGTCCAGAAGTGATTCTAGTCACACACACACACACACACACACACACACACACACACGCTTTTACAACATCGAGAGGACATGTGCTGAAATCACAGGGTTAGAATTCATAGCAAAGCCCCCCAGCCCAGATCTTGCTGCAAATCCAGACGAAGCTATTTGTGTGGGACGTGGACAGTTGCTACTCAGAAGCTCAGTTCCTGGCAACAGGAAGAGTGAAACCTTAGTCCCTGGAACAACTGAAGGCTGTTTTCTTGCCTTGCGGGGACAGACTCCCTGTGAGGTAGGTCAGAGTCCGTTGAGACCCAGCTTTTCTTTGCCCCTGGGCTTGTCATCGAGTCCCAGGCAGGACTGAGCGAGGGTCACCGCGTGTCAAAGGGCGGAGGAAGGGGTGGGTTTTGTTTCGTCTCTGCCGTGTAAAGGACAGCAGATCCCTGCAATGGGTCTACGTGGAAATAGTCATTGAGAATAAACAGCTGTTCACAGCTGACAGCCATCACTGATCAGCCTCCCTTCTCCTGCTTCCTGGAATTGTATTCCTTGGCTGGGAGATGAGCAGATGGTGTAAGTTCCTTTGCGGCTATGGAATGAAGGCTTTCCCCCACCCCTTTTTAAATAGAAAAACAAATGGATTCCACATGGGCTGCTGCCCAAGTCTTTGCTAAATTTTATGGAGCCTTTGTATGTTTCTCATGTCGCCTCATCATCTGGATCTCAGTCATAAATAAATAAGCCCATCGGAACGTCTCTCGCAGAAGCCAGTGAGAGTGGAGCTAAAGGGGACTCTGCCCTGAGGGAAAAGCAGCTGAGCCCTTTGCCCCCTGCCTACTCGGCAATCTTCTAGCTTTTGGAAAACAGAGTTCCAGTCCCAGGAGGGGGTGGGGGAACTCTGTTCATGACTGGAAGAGTCAAGACAGCTTCTCCTGAGTAGGCTGAGAAAATTCCCAGAGCTCTGAGGAAGAGCGAGCAAGGTCACCCCTGAGGAACAGAGGCCACGCAGGTGCTCGGGCTATGTCCCCAGGGCCATGTCCTAGGGATAGAGGCTGTTTGAGATAAGGCTTTGAACTGAAGGGAGACATCCACGGGAGAGCTCGTGAGGTACCTTCTACTCGCTCTAGCCTGCTTAAGGTCAGCCCTCCAATCTCATCCAGCCCCAGGCCAGGATTGGGGGACGTTGAGAATTTGAACTCTGAATGCACCCACACTGACCTTCCAGAAGCTTCAGCTGGAGTCACGTTCCAGACCTCGCTCCTTTGCAGCATCAGTGGATTGGAGCTGCCTTGTTCCTCACCAGGCACCCTGCCCACCCAGTTTGACGGGTTGAGGGCCACTGCGTCCCTGGGGGGCAGTTTCTAGCCTGGCACTAGCACCCCCACACCTGGCACTGACAACCCTCAGACTCCAGGGCATCGTCCAGAATGTTGATGGTTGGGAGATGGCTCTGGAAAATGACCAAAGTTTAAAAATAACTAAACAGTGCCTCCCAACCCACCACTCTGACTCCCTGCCTGGCTGTGTGGAAAGGGGGACAGAGCCTCCTTTTCCAGGTACTCAATTCATTGGCTAATGATGCAAGGTCAAGATGGAGGGCCTCTCAGCCATCCCTCCGCCATGAGATTGATGAAATAAACTACACAGAAGGGCTTCCCTGGCGGCGCAGTGGTTGAGAGTCCGCCTGCCGATGTAGGGGACGCGGGTTCGTGCCCTGGTCCGGGAAGATCCCACATGCCGTGGAGCGGCTGGGCCCGTGAGCCATGGCTGCTGAGCCTGCGCGTCCAGAGCCTGCGCTCCGCAACGGGAGAGGCCACAGCAGTGAGAGGCCCACGTACCGCAAATTAAAAAAAAAAAAAAAAACTAAACAGGAAAAAAAAGCTCTCTGCATAGCTGAGAAACAAAACCATGATGTGAAAGTGAAAGTGAAAATACAAATGACAAAGTGTTTAAAAAAAAATTGGCTACTCTTATAACAAAGAACTAATCTTCCTAATATAGAGAGCTTCTACAAATCCATAAGAAATAGACCACTAACACAAAAGAAAAATAAGCAAGAGATATTTGTAGATAATTCACAGAAGAAGAAATGCAAATAGCCCTTAAACATACGGGAAGGTGTTTAAGGTCACTCAGAAGAGAACTATTCATTAAAACCATACAGGTAAAAAATAGAATCGGTCACACTGGCCAAAATACAAGTTTGTCACTGTGTTCACAGACAAAGCTATGGGAAAAGAAGCTCTCTGATGCATTGCTGGTGGAAGTGCAAATTGATTCAACTCCTGTGGGGAACAACTTGTTCACATGTACCCAAATTTCCATAGACATACTTACGTGTACAAAGTTAATCACTGGTAATAGCAAATGATGGAAAACTACCTATGTGGTCATCAATAGGAGGATAGTTGGATAATTATGGTATAGCCACGCAATAGAATATTCTGATTATACAAATGTAAAGAAGAATGGACTCTTTCTGTGTACTGATATGTAAAAATCTCCAGTATATATTGTATAGTAGGAAAAAGGTATGGAACAATGTTTATAGTGTTCTTTCATGTAAACTGAGGAGAAAGTATATTCATACATTGCTACTTTTGTATATGGACACTCTGTAAGGATATACAAGTAACTAATATGTGGTTACGAGTTGGGATGGGGCAGGTGGAAATAAAACGTCACTATAACTTCATATATCACATGAAATAAGTGAATGTATTATCTACATAAAACATTAAATAATTAAAAGAGATGATGGCCGAGGCCATAAAGATGGATGAAAGCACTTAGGGAGAGACTGGAGACAGAGAGGCTGATTAATGACTGCACCCTGGGGCCCTCCCCAGGTAAGTGTGAGCTTGTGGGAACCTTAGGACAAAAGGGTCAACGAGACAGCGCTCAGTGTCAGCGCTGGCTGCTGAAAGGCCTAGTAAGATGAGGAAGAATAGGCGACTGTGACTTCAATAAGAGCCACTTCAGTGGAATGATGGAGAAGAAAAGCTGATTAGAGTAAAAGAAAAATACAAGAGGTAAGGAAGCAGTTGCAGTGAATTTGAGGTTTTGTGGAGACAGGCTGGGGTGGGGGGGAGAAAAATGGAGTAGCAAGCAGGAGAGGGACATGAGATCAAGAGAGGGCTTTGAGATGGGAGATAATAAAGGAATGATCTGGGAGAGAGGGCAATATGGATGATGCACTAATAGATGAGAGAGTACCACAGCACTAGGTTCTTGGGAAAGGCACGAATAGAAGATTGGGCCTTAAACAGGAACCCTCCATGCTTCCTCACTAGGAAGTAATGGAAAACATGTGAGAGGAGAAAAAGCATGATAGGGCCCAGGGGTGATGATGCTAGTTCCTTTCTTAAGCTTTTTTTTTTTTTTTTTTTTTGCTGTACGGGGGCCTCTCACTGTTGTGGCCTCTCCCGTTGCGGAGCACAGGCTCCAGACGCGCAGGCTCAGCGGCCATGGCTCACGGGCCCAGCCGCTCCGCGGCATGTGGGATCTTCCCGGACTGGGGCACGAACCCGTGTCCCCTGCATCGGCAGGCGGACTCTCAACCACTGCACCACCAGGGAAGCCCTCTTAAGCTTTCTAAACGGGGCTGTTACCCAAACATAACCTTATCTTCTGGTACTACACACCTTTAAAAACACCTTTATTTTGGCTGCTTGATCATTAAAACATAGTAAGCCTGTAGCTATGTCCACCTTATTGACGCTACCATTCAAAACAAATCACATCAGTTGTTTGATCTCCCCTAGTATATAACACATTCATAGGAACCATCCAGGACTGAGCCTCTGGAAAGCCACAAGACAGGAAGATAAACCCAACTTCCCGCTAGAGATAAAATCTGAAGAGTTGTATCCCACCCAATTCCTAAGCAGGAAATGAATAAGATTACTTGAGTTGCTGTGCTGACAAATTTTAGGAAAAATTTTTTTAATTCTTAAAAAGTAATTTTTATTATCATCATTAAATCTAAATTCCTGTCCTCAAGATATTCCTTCTTGTTTGGTAAGAAACCAAAACAATACACTAAAAAAAAAAAAATAGTGCTAAGTTTCATTTTATATATTTATACCTTATCTCTAAAATTTGGAGGCAACTTATAAATTTCCATGCAAGAAAATGAAAAAAAGTTGGAAAAGAAAAAATGAGTAGGTGAAGATTCAACCAGGGATATCGTCAGTAAATGCCATAGACCTGGGGCTCAGTGGGGTCGGGGGGAGGTGGCAAGTGAAATCATGTACAGCTTCCACAGTGTTCAGAAGAGAAAAACATGTTTCTTAGAAGCAAAGCCTATTTGTTTTACACTAATACCAAGATAAATTTATCCCACAGGTCCTCTTACAAGATAAACTGTTAACACTGTAGATCTCTTTGAAATCTACAGAATGAACAAGAGTGTGAATTGCACATGGCAGCTTCTGTGCCCCTTGTGAAAGAGAAGGCTCTGCCTGAGTGTATGCCAGCAAAAGAACTCCTACGGGAAGTCTCCACAGTACATTGCAAGGACACAGTTCCTTGATGAAAACTGCCATTAAAATTTTGTGTTATTAAAATTCTGGAACACTATGGTAATTAAGTTCGAAGCATGCTGAGAATTAATATTCAAGGAAGACTCCAAAGTACTCTCAAAATAATGAGTTTTAAGAAGATGAAACTGAAAAGGTGTAAGGTTTCTTCCAAGTTTGGGATTAGCTGAATGTTGCAATTTCTGCACAGGCAGTTACTAACTTACTTAATTGGCTATTGGGAGACCTCTGTCTCTCTGCCGACCCTTCCAGGAGGTGCTTACTGGCTCAGAAAAGGAATGACTGCATGAAATTTACACTTGCATTTTTATGGTAATCTTCAACAGGAGGGTTGGTCTGAAATACCCAGGCTGCCATGACTAGCAGCTGGACTCCTTAATATTCCTGCATGAACTTTCTCCACAAAATGTGGCATTTCATGGAGACACTTGCACCATGGACATGCTCCAAAAGAGAAGCATGATCCTAGGATGAATTAATGGGAGTGTTCCATGTGAAAAGTACCAGATAATCTCCCTGTTGGCTGGATATAAGTTTTAGCACTAATTCAAAAAGATACATGCACCCGGATGTTCATAGCAGCATTATTTACAACTGCCAAGATAAGGAAGCAACCTAAGTGTCCATTAAGATGAATGGACAAAGAAGATGTGGTACATATATACAATGGAATACTACTCAGCCATAAAAAAGAATGAAATTTTGCCATTTGCAACAACATGGATGGACTTGGAGGGCACTATGCTAAGTGAAATTAGTCAGAGAGAGAAAGACAAATAGTGTATGATATCACTAATAGGTAGAATCTAAAAAATAAAACAAACTAGTGAATATAACAAAAAAGAAACAGACTCACAGATATAGAAAACAAACTAGTGGTTACCAGTGGGGAGAGGGAGGAGGGGGCAAGATAGGGGTAGGGGATTAAGAGGAACAAACTACCCTGTATAAAATAAATAAGCTACAAGGATATATTGTACAACACAGCCAATATTTTATAATAACTATAAATGGAATAGAACCTTTAAAAAGTGTGAATCACTGTTGTACACCTAAAACATATAATACTGTACATCAATTATACCTCAATTCAAAATACATATATATATATATATATATATATATATATGTTTTCAACATAGTAAAGATGTCAGTTCTCTCCCAAATTGATCTATAAGTTCAGGACAATAACCATCAAAATCCCAGCAAAAATTTTTTGTAGATGTAGAAAAGCTTATTCTAAAATTAATATGGAAAGGCAAAAACTAGAATAGCTAAAACAGTTCTGAAAAAGAGCAAAATGGGAGAAGTCACTCTAGCCAATTTTAAGACTTACTATATAGCTAGAAACATAATTGAAACTCTGGTATTTGTGGAAGGATAGACACATAGATCAATGAAACAGAACAGAGAGCCCAGAAATAGACCCACACAGGGATAAACAACTGATTTTTGACAAAGTTGCAAAAGCAATTCAATGGAGGAAGGATAGTCTTTTCAACAAATAGAGAAAGAACAATTGGACATCCATAGATAAAAAAGTAAATCTCAATCTAAACCTCACACAGTAAAAACTGAGTCAAAATAGATCATCAATTTAAATGTAAAACAATAAAATTATCAGAAAAAATAGGAGAAAATCTTTAGGACCTAGGACTAAGTGAAGAGTTCTTAGACATGACACCAAAAACAAGACCCACAAAAGGAAATATTGATAAATTGGGCTGCATCAAAATTTTAAACGTTTTAAAAAAAAATTAAAAGTGTTCTACAAAAGACCCTGTTAAGAAGATAAAGGGGGGCTTCCCTGGTGGCGCAGTGGTTGAGAGTCCGCCTGCCGATGCAGGGGACACGGGTTCGTGCCCCGGTCTGGGAGGATCCCACATGCCGCGGAGCGGCTGGGCCCGTGAGCCATGGCCGCTGAGCCTGCGCGTCCGGAGCCTGTGCTCCGCAACGGGAGAGGCCACAACAGTGAGAGGCCCGCGTACTGCAAAAAAAAAAAAAAAAAAAGATAAAGGGACTTCCCTGGTGGCACAGTGGTTAAGAATCCGCCTGCCAATGTAGGGGACACGGGTTCGAGCCCTGGTCCGGGAAGATCCCACGTGCCACGGAGCCACTAAGCCCGTGCGCCACAACTGCTGAGCCTGCGCTCTAGAGCCCGCAAGGCACAACTACTGAGCCCGCGTGCCACAACTACTGAAGCCCGTGCACCTAGAGCCCGTGCTCCGCAACAAGAGAAGCCACCTTAATGAGAAGCCCGCGCATCACAAGGAAGAGTAGCCCCTGCTCGCGGCAACTAGAGAAAGCTAGGTGCAGCAACGAAGACCCAACGCAGCCGAAGGGAAAAAAAAGACAACGAAAAGACGCGCTATAGACTGGGAGAAAATCTTTGCAAATCCAATATCTGACAAAGGACTTGTATCTATGATATATAAAAACTCAACAGTGAAAAACAATAATTAAAAAATGGGCAAAAGACACGAACATGTATTTTACCAAAGAGAATATAAGGATGGTAAATAAGCACATGAAAAGATGTTCAACATCACTAGCCATTAGGGAAACGCAGATTAAGACCACAATGAGGTATCACTTCACACCAATTAGAACAGCCAAAATGTGAAAATACCAAATGTTGGTGAGGACACAGAGAAACTGGATCTCTCATATGCATTGCTGGTGGGAATGTAAAATGGTACAGCCACTCTGGAAAATGGTTTGATGGGTTGTTAAACTAAACATAACTTACCATACAATCTAGCAATTGCATTCCTGGGCATTTATGCCAGAAAAGTGAAAACTTATGTCCACACAAAAACCAGTACACAAATGCTCACAGCAGCTTTAAGTTGTAACAGTCAAAAATGGGAAACAAGCCAAATGTCTTTCAATGGCTGAGTGGATAAACAAACCACGGAACATCCATACTGCTCAGCAATAAAAAGGAACAAATTATTTGCAAAAACCTGGATGGCTCTCAAGGGCCTTATGCCGAGTGACAAAAAACCCCAGTCTCAAAAGGTCACATACTGAGCAATTCCATTTACGCAACAATTTTGAAATGACGTTTTAGAGATGGAAAACAGGTGAGTAGTTGTCAGGGGTTGGTGACAGGGTGGGGAGGCAGGAAGGGGACAGGTGTGACTACAAAGAGGTAGCATGAGGGAGATCTTGGTGATGATGGAACACAAATCAACACATGATAAAACTGCATAGAATTATATAAATCCATGTAAAACTGGTGACATCTGAATAAGGTCTGTGGCTTGTACCACCATCAATTTCCTAGTTTTGATGTTGTATTACAGTTATGCCAGATGTAACCACTGGGGAAACTTGGGGAAGGGTACTCAGGACTTCTCTGTACTATTTTTGAAACTTCCTGTGAATCTGTAATCATTTCAAACTAAAAAAATTTTAAAAACCTAAGTTTTGGGAGTTCCCTGGCAGTCCAGTGGTTTGGACTCAGCACTTTCACTGCCATGGCCCCCGGTTCAATTCCTGGTCAGGAAATTAAGATCCTGCAGGCCATGCAGTGTGGTGAAAAAAAAAAAAAGAAAAAACAAAAACCTAAGTTTTATTAGAATATATATTCTAGGGCTTCCCTGGTGGCGCAGCGGTTAAGAATCCGCCTGCCAATGCAGGGGACACGGGTTCGAGCCCCGGTCCAGGAAGATCCCACATGCCAAGGAGCAACTAAGTCCATGCGCCACAACTACTGAGACTGCGCTCTACAGCCCGTGCTCCGCAACAAGAGAAGCCACTGCAATGAGAAGCCCGCGCACCGCAACAGAGTATCCCCCGCTCGCCACAACTAGAGAAAGCCCACGCACAGCAACGAAGACCCAACGCAGCCAAAAATAAATTTTAAAAATAATTTTTAAAAAAGAATATATTCTAATTATATAAAATTTGTTCAATAAGAAGCAACAGAAAAGCTTTTAGTCAGAAGCAAGTATTGTCATTATTTTAGCAGATTCCCTTCTATGTATTTTCAAAATAGTTGAGATCATTCTACACTAACTGTAACCTACACTTTCTTCCACCCATTAGAGAAATTATTTTCTCCACATCCGTTATAATTGCAAATGGCAGCTTAATATTCTGAGTACAATACATAAAATTATTTTAAACATTAATATAGCGCCAATTCCAGCTAGAAGGAACAGGGTGAACAAAAACTAAGTCAGAGGCAGAGTGTGGGACGCATCTGGACAACAGCATACTCGGCTACTGTTTAAGGCCTGAGAAATAAAAGCTGCAAAGGTAGACTAGTACCACACCATAGGGGCCACTTAATAGACTGCCATTAATTTGGTTGTATTATAATTTGGAATATAGTGATGCTTCTGCCATGAACTACCTGAAGCATGATAATGGTATTTGGAACAAATGATAAAGGGTAGAGAATACTGGACTCCATTCTAATTTTGCTGCATCAGCATTAACTAGGGAGCTTTAGGAACAAAAACAAAAGCAAAAGCAAAACACAAGATCCCTGAGGGAACCCCAGAAATTTTATTAGGACAGTTGCCCCAGAATCACTTCCCAGGTACTTCTGTTGCAACCCAGCGGGGAAACCACAAAAGAAAAACTAGGTTCCAAGAAGACAAGGACTACACCTGAGTTCACTGTTACATTCCCCAATGCCCAATACTCAGCAGACCCCAAATCAGTTTTTGAATGAAACTTAAATCAACCTTTGCCTTGCAAATGTCTACTAAATAACCCACTAGAGTCTATCAGGTGACTGGGTCAGAAGTTGAGGCTCCGAGACCTTTTGGCATACCATTAATCAACTGGTATTAGGTAAATGAGATGGACTGTTGAAACCCTAGGTGTGGAGTGCACCCACACTAGGATGAGTGGAAAATGAAGAATGAAAATTTCCAGCCCAAGATGGAAGAGGTATTTTTTATTCTACTTTTCTCTTTTAAAAATGTCATCTTCAGTGTTACAAGAGTGGCAACCCCAATTATAAACCATGACTGTATCTGCAAAATACAATAAAATCAGAACTGAAACAGGGCATTCATCCACAGAAAACCTAAGTGTCACAGTGCTATCAGACCCACCTAGTGATCCTTTGAAGAGTAAGGAAATTAGGGATGTGGTTGGGTGCCCAGATAGAGATAACATCAGTACTCTATTCTTCATCCATCCACCAGTTCATTAGCATTTGGGTTGTTTCCACTTTTGGGTTGTGAATAATGCTATGAACATTCACATGCAAGCCTAAATTGTGGATTCTGTCTCCTGGGTAGAATTCTCCTAGGAGCAGAACTGCTGAATCATATATAATTCTGTTTAAAAAAAAAAAAACCAACCTCCATGTTTAACTTGTTTTGAGACACCGCCTCTTAAATGTGACCTGTTGTTTCCTCCCGAAATAAACGTTTCCATGTCATGAAATTTTCTTCCACAATACAACTAAACATAGTGCTGTGTCAAAATAATCTTACTTCTGGAATTACTCTAAACACAACCCAGTCAGATCTAGGTAGGGAAAATGGAGATAGAAAAGAATCAAAAAGAAATGGAGGGCCTCCCTGGTAGCGCAGTCGTTGAGAGTCCACCTGCCGATGCAGGCGACACGGGTTCGTGCCCCGGTCCGGGAAGATCCCACATGCAGCGGAGCGGCTGGGCCCGTGAGCCATGGGCGCTGAGCCTGCGCTCCCCAACGGGAGAGGCCACAACAGTGAGAGGCCCGCGTACCGCAAAAAAAAAAAGAAATGGAAGTCACTAGAGGAGAGCCGCATTAGAATCAGACTAAACATGCTAAAAAGTAGACTATAAACTGACATGAGAACAAGCAGCAAAGCAGTTTAAAACATACCCAGAATCGTGTTCAATGAGAACAGAAATGTTGGAAAAAAAAAATCCCAAACTGAACCCCGTAACCACAGTGAATGAAATCTCTGCAATCTGGTGGAGAGGGGGATTAAGAACAGTCAACACCCAGATATCTTAAATTACTGAACTTCAGAATGCATCTGTGACCACTTCAACCAGGTCACTTAAAAAGGGCAAGAAAAAAAGCCATCGGAACAAGTTTATGTCTAAGCATCAAGACATTGGATATTTTCAAACATAAGCCCTGCAAATCGTTTTTGGAAAAATATTATCTGATGTTGAAATTCATCTAAGAGATGGGAGGAACGAACCCAGAAACGCTTTAAAAGTGGGGAAATTATGAATTTATGTATTTAAATATCTACAGAAATGTTAATAAACTTGGGTTCATCTGCTAGAGTAGAAATAATCTCAAGAATTTAGGCAGTTCTTCCAGAGCAGTTTTCTTAAGTGTTCACTCCTCATAATTTACATAAAAGGGCCAGTGAACCACACTTAGAATCCAATTTCACTCTATTTGAACCACCTTCAGCCATTTGACTTTTTTCCGTCTAGCCATTCTAAGTCAACCTCTTTCCATGCTCTCGATTAAGTTGACTCAACTACCTTCCTATCTCCAAAATCAGTATAGCATATTATGCTCCAAAATTCTGCCCTACAAATTTAGGCTTGCTGCTCTGAAATTACAACTGATAAGCTCTGAAAATCTAACTATCCAGAACCAAGTATATCTTTACAATGCAAAAAAGTTCTTAATCATACTGTAAAATTAGAACTCAAAACTGCAATGAAAGGTGAATACATGTACTTTCACTAGGTGAAGACATACCAAATTGCCAACATTTGACCATTTTTGACCCCCCAAACCAGAATAACCGTTTCATTTGGTTCATCACAACTTGTTAGAAGTCATCCAGTTATGGCGCTTGTATCATCTCCTGTTAGCTGGCAGCAGCTGCCTGCAGCAATGTGTGTTAAAACAGGATGTCAGCAAATAAAACTAAAGGTAGAGGGCACACCCAGGCCATCTCTATCAACCTGACCCCAAATACATTATCACTAAGTACTTACCACACTTGTCAGATTACTAATACATTTGATTTTTACCCAATTCATTTTTCCACTGTTCAACCATCCTTTGGATCAAGTGCTTCCAAGAACAGAGATTTCCCCCCCCCCATAAATTTCAACCTATAATCAGTGAGGACCTTTTGGATTTCTATTACAAAAATCCTTTTTTCACTGTACTCCAAACACACACCATCTTCATCATTAAAATTGCACCAGAGTAATTCTGTATCCAAGAGGCACTTCAAAATCAGCACTGGATGGCAACCCAAAAAAATTACATCTTACAACTATTCAGGCAAGAGCACAACTTTATTTTCACCTCTAATAATAAACCACAATTGACAACAACAAAGGAGACTGTGCAGTTCAACTTTTTATTTTAATAAAATCAGAATATGCACAGCACATGCAGTGCTAGCATCTAAACTAATACAATAAGCAATTACTAAAGCTACAGTGACTTGAGGTTCAATCTTCACATTCAGCAAGTTTAAATCCACTCATGTGATTTTTGAAACCTTATTTATTAACTGAAAATATTGCTTGCTGATAAAACTTGCTCAAATGCTAACGCTGAATGTACAAGTCACTGATTATGCCAATACAACAAAGATAACCACATGTTTGAGGATTGCAATGAGCCAGACATTCACTGAAAAAAAAAAAATACACACAACGAAACAAAACTCACACAATATCTGAGAATCTGGACACTTCGTATCAGTGTTTTGAAGTGTTTCATTAATATCTTAAGACAAGTGTATCAAAACCTTGGCATGATTTAATTTAAAGTCGCCAATTTTATTTTTACTAACATCAGAAAGTTATGGCTACACTGCCAATGCCGGGTCTGCTTAATTTGACTTAAGAGTTTATTATGACTTAACATTAAAAGCTCACACTACCCCGAAATATATAATTTCACGCATACGGTGACATTCAACATTCAAGTGCCAGTGTTTTTGTACTGTCTTTTGGTCAAGTTTCTTTAAACTTTCAAAGAATCACTTTTAGGCTTACAAAAATAAATATTTGTCAAAATGTTCAATAAATATTACATAAAACTAGCAGCAAAAAGTATCTAGAAATCTGTCGTGTGCAAATAGTTTTCTTCCCAACTATCATTCCCATGGTCCCAAATAAATTTTAGAATCTAGTCCCATCCCCTTCCTAGACAAGCTGCGTTCAACAATCTCCAAGAGACAAAATAAGATTGGAAGTTTAAGGACACGCACACAAGACATATATATAAAATTCTCTGAATGTGCAATAAAAGAAGTACTTTGTAAAAAGTTATGGGCAAAATGTACAAGGGCCTAAACCTAGACTAATTGAAATAGCACCATAACAAATGACCTCAATACTGTCAAGTGCACCTACTTAATAAAAGTTTTAGAACAAGGCACAATACACTTGAAAATCTATTGCACTTTAGGAAATTTTTGCCATCTTCCTATGCCACTGTAAAAAGATTGAGCGTTTTGATCACCGCATTCTGGCCACAAAATTAGCACAGAATTCAAAGTGGCAGAGGCATTTTAGTGGTGGACAATGCTCATCTTTGGCCAGATTTAGCATAAACAGACTATAAATACAATGGAAACCTATGCAACTAAAACTGACTAAAACTGCACTGTATAGCAGAATTGACACCTTGTGCAGTTATGTACATATTTCCAACCTGTGTGATCTCAAAAGATTTCAGTTTGTTACTCTTCTGGAGCCATTTTTACAAAGTCTATAGTAAGCCAGTTTAACATCTCAACGCAGCTTGAACAGAGTAATGTAAATCGGCATTTAAAATAAAGCCTGCTGCATTAATTCTTCCTGTTCATACCCTCTTGACCAAAAAACATCAACACTAGCATGCGTTATTAGACCAAAAATCATCCAGGGCCCTAAATGAGGGCTGGTCATTGCTGTGGTCAGCCATTCTACCATTTCAATTTCACTTATGGCAGGCATTTATAAAGTCTAAGTAGATGAATTCTCCTAAAAACCTATCTCAAGTTATCAGACCTTTATACTTTCCCTGTAATAGTATGCCCACATCTGGCTAGCTCATAATTAATGATCTGCCTAAACATTGAAAGAGGAATTGCTGTATTTACTTGCATTAACTTTGAAAACAGTGCTTTGAATGTATGCATGTATTCATACATCACCTCATCATGACTGGAATGGCTTGTTTAAAGACTATCAGGTTCTAAATACCTATCCAGGATAGAGTGAGCAAATCAGAACTTTAACTTAATACAGTTTGCCACATTAGAAACTAATTCCATTAATATGCTTCAAGACGTTTGTTGTTTGTTTTCCCCCAATCTGCAAGTATCAAAAAGCCCTAATGCAGGCTACCGCATAAGTTTTTTCCTTATAATATTTATGGATGAATCGATGATTCCTGTTAAGTTGTATCACACCTGTGTGCCAAGGTTTGATTTTAGCCCAAGTTCAGTAAATTTATTTTGTCAAAACAATTGGTATCTTGAGCATTACTGAGCCAACAGGACATCAAAATAAAAAGTTGTCTAAAGTTAAAGGCACAGTACATTAACAAACAAATGATCCTCAGTCACAAAATTATAAATGCAGTTTGGGATGGGGGTTGGGAGGGGAGTTAATCCAAACTACAGCAATGAAGTCTTCAAACCACCTTCTGAACAGGGCTGCTGATTGTTCCTTTCAACTCTTCATGTGACCTTGAGCTCCCTTAAAAAAAAAATTTCAGTGGAGAATCACAGCTGGTAATGTACTGCGAGTTCTTGAAGCTACACAAGGTATAGTCTGGCTAAGTTACATGTGGTTTCCATATTAGCTTGTTTGGCAGGGTGACCTACTGCAAAGCAGGTTCAGTTACCCCACCAGTCAACCCCCTGGGAGTTATAATTTCCTCCATATCCATCACTGTTGTAAAAGCCTCCATAGCCACCTAATGAAAGATTTAAAAAAGAGAAAAATTAATTAAGTCATCCACTGTTTAATACAATCTTTCCCTTCTTTAAGTATTTTGATGTAAAATTATAGAAAGCAAACTACAGGGCCGAACTTCCCAATATTTTTAATTATGCTTTGAAAAGGATGGAAAAGAAAAAAAACCCTTCCCAAAGATATGAGGTTAAAAATAAACATTACCTCCACCAAACCCTCTGCTGCTGCCATGGCCGCCTCCACCACTGCGGCTGCTGCTGGCGCGGCTGCTGCTGAAGCTGGAACTGCTGGCACCACTACTCTGTCGATAGTCTCTGGCACCAAATCCTCCACTGAATCTACTACTACAAGGACAAAATGTGTTAGTTCACATAAAGATGAACTTTCGACCACATAACCCAAATCTTGTTAAAACTTCCCAATGACCAATTTCTGATTTTCTAATTCAAACAATTCCATCCAGCCCTATCTTCCCTAATAGTGATTTTTAAAAGGCCTTAGCTATGAAAAGGCTCACATCAACTTAATGTCATTTAAATAACCTTGAAAAGTTAACCTTGGACATAGCACCCATCCCCATCATTATACACCATCTGTAACTCACCTTTTGGATCGTCCACGACTGCTACCCTTGTAGTGATGTTCATAAGCCATGTTTTCTAACCAAGATGGCACTTCTTGTTTAGCTTCAACAAGAAGATCCAACAAATCCTTGGTAATATTTACGTTCCTCTCATTAAAGAATGAGGTGGCAAGGCCTAAAACAGTTCCAAAAAGTACATAAATTAAGGTCTTCCATAAAGTAGCACAGTATTACTTTCATACTAGAGTGTTAAGTAGAATACTAAAAAAAGAGGTAACTATTTGCTATTTAACCAACTCAAAGTTCTTTGAACAAACCCTGACGTTTCCTGCCACTTCTGCTAAGATATATCTTAATCGCATTCCTTGAAAATAGGAGTTCTTCTAATAAGATCCTGAAAGTTCTTTGCTGCAAGAATCACACTGAAAACCAGAAACCACCACACCATCAAGTAATCACACACTTACCAAGGTTTCCTACACGTCCTGTACGGCCAATGCGATGTACATATTCTTCAATATCACTGGGCAAATCAAAATTGATAACATGTTTCACATTTGAAATGTCCAGTCCTCTTGCTGCTACCTAGAAAATAACTTCTGTTACATATGGTCCATTTAAAAGAAAGCAAATAGTTGAACATAGCGACCTTGAAAATAAGATTATATTATACATACTGCTGTAGCCACTAGAATTGGGCTTTTTCCTGAGCGGAACTGGTGAAGAGCCTCTTCTCTATCTCTCTGAGATCGGTCTCCATGGATACTCGTACAGGCATATCCTTCATGGTACAAGAAATCCTCTAGAGAATCTGCACCCTTTTTGGTCTCCACAAACACTAAGGTCAGTGAATCTTTGCCTAAAGTAAAATATTACAAGGTTTCTGTCACTAAGAGTGGCTTGGTTCTCTTTGCACTTAGTAAACTTGCAAATAGAGGCAATTAAAATAGACCGTTTTCAAGAGAATGTTTTGGATGAGGAGGAAAAGCAATAAAGGTGATCCAAATGGATTTATTACCTAAGCCACCAGAGTGATGCTAAAATTATACCTGTTGCATTTAGAAGGTCAAGCAGAAATGACCGTTTGTCTGACTCTTCCACCCAGACTACTTTCTGTGTGATGTTCTCAGAGGTAGAGCCAACTCTTCCTACGGCCAGAAAGATATACTCATCCAAGAAATCACGAGCAAGCATCTGAAAGAAAAAAAAATATTTTATTATCTATTGAGATAAATTCCTAAGTACATAAGATTTGCAGCATCAAACAATACCTGTATTTCCTTCGGGAAGGTAGCACTAAACATCATAGTGTGGCGAACTCCCTTTGGTGGCATAGTATCTTGTTCAACGATTCTACGTATTTGAGGCTCAAACCCCATATCCAACATCCGATCAGCTTCATCTAACACCAAGTATCTGCCATGAAAAAAAAAATCCAGTTTAGAATTAGAGGAGAAAAGATAGTTTTAATATAGCTGTTTCTATAAGCACAATTAATTACTCATTCAGGTAGTTAAATTCCTCACACCACACAATTTGACCCATGTACGTGAGACAGAGCATAGGATCTTTGCCACCAAATAAATGGTCCAAGATAGTACACACCCAAATTAGCTCTTATACTTGACTCTGGTCCCAAAGTCTGGTCATTCTCAGACTACTAAAATGTCACTGATTTTTCAACATTAAAATTACAAAGAGCAAACTTTTTGGAAAAGCTGGAAGACTAAAATAAATCTCTTCTCCATCTTAAAATTTATGGACAAGTTCCAGAAAACTAATGGCCAGTAATTTTTTAAATTAATGCATTCCACACATTTAAAAATTAACATACTTGCAGAAGTCTAATCCAATCTTCCCTCTTTCCATCATATCCACTAGACGTCCTGGAGTGGCTACTAACAAGTGACATCCACGTTCTAAGTCTCGAATTTGCTGACCAATATCAGCACCACCATAAACCACGCAAGGACGAACTCTAGATCGGTATGAAAACTGTAAGCAAAGAAATTTTATCAACTTTAAGGCCAAGATTTTTACGTGGTCATAAAACACTGCATCAGAATCAATGAGAAAGCCGATAATCTCTGAAATGCATACTTACTTTCCTGGCTTCCTCATAGATCTGTACAGCCAATTCTCTAGTTGGTGCTAACACCAAGGAGATTGGGTATTGTTTGCGGCGCCCATACCTTCCATTTTCCTAAGAAATAATTTATAAGTTAAACTCTTAACATCCTTTTTTAAAGGTCCATTACACATAATTCCCTTCTGTAATTCACTGATTATACGTAAAAACTGTTTCTAATTATATAGGTTAGAATACAAGTCTTACTGTCATTTAGAAAGGTTTCTCAACAGCTACCTACAAGGTTCTACAATCATTTCCCATTTTATATAGAAATATTTACCTTCATGGCCCTCAAAGCCTCGCCTGGACCATCAGAATAAATCTGACTCAAGATGGGCAAGAGAAATGCTGCAGTTTTTCCAGACCCTGTTTAAAAGAAAACATATTCATTTAACCACAGAAAAACCTGCTTATTATTTTTGAATATATATTGGTAGATGACTTTTTAACTGCCCAACAACTTAATTAATTAGCAATTTTACTTTATTCCCAAATTAATTTTCTAAAAATTAATAGCTAATTTAAAAAATACCAAGTGACGACTTTGATCAATCTGTAATAGGAGGTAACAAACTAAGGCTCAACCTATATCCTTGTAAATAAAGCTTTACTGGAATATACCTGTGACCAATAATTTGACATATCATCTATGGCTGCCTTCATACAACAGCAGAGCTGAATAGTTGCAGAGACCACATGGTCCATAATCCAAAAAAATATTTTGTTCATTTACAGAAAATGTATACCAAACTCTGGTCACTCACAATGTACTGGTTAGTATTCACTTCTTCCCATTTGTGCAAAGAGAGCAGGAATTCTGTCTCAAAACTGGTGTCAATTTCAATTTCTAACACTTCCTTGTAGGTACTGTAATACTGATAACGTATAAAGGATGACATTCTCACTCTTCCATAGGGAAAGAAAGATACCAAATTATTCAAGTGCCATATATTTTTATTGGGAGAATCTTATCTCTCTTTCAAACTGGCCAAACTCACACAGATATAATAAAGCCTGTTCTCAACTGAGAAGCTGTAACTATCCCCATTCCCGAAAGATGGGAGGTTAAGGACCCTTCCCTTGGCCACATTCCCATGGATCACAAGCTATTCTCTAATCTTATCCTTCTTATCCCAGATACAATAATGTTATATAGTGCTAACTTTCCCACCACCGCAATCACAATAACCTATCCCTGTTGCACCAATATCAGGGTCATGACTTTCTATAGGCTATCCCCAAGACACCCTAATGGAAACACTAGAGGTAACACAGGATCCAAAGGGCTAAGACAAAAGAGATACCATCCAGCTACTCCTTATCTATATCAAAGTATACCAGTCAGGCTACAAACAGGACTCAAGCTTCCTCGTGAAACTTAGATACTCCATGCGTATTTTTTTGGTATTGGTTTTATGAGAGCAAGCAGAGTTAAGGTATTCTGGACAACTTTTTACTTTATCAAGTCTGCTTACCTGTTTGGGCACAAGCCATCAAGTCTCTCTTCTCTTTGATAATAGGAATAGCATGCTTTTGCACTGGAGTTGGACGAGTGTAGCGAGTAAGCTCAATGTTTCCCATAATAATTTCTCCCATCTCAAGATCACTGAACTGTCAAGAAATACATCAGGGTTAAATAGGTAGAAATACGACCTGGAGCCATTTTGCTTTATACAAATGCAATGGGGGAAAAAACCCTATCAACCAACTACTTGTACTTTAGTTTACAGCTGCTTTAAATAAAAGTTATCGTGTTACATTTTGAGGGGGAGGGGGGAAAAAAACAACAACACCCCCTAAGCTTAACCTACACTGGAAAAGTTTTCAGTTCCTCCCATGTCTGACCCATTTTCTATTTCAAATATTAGTAATGGTAACATTGAACTCAATCTCCCCCTTTCCACAAACCAACGAGGCAGGCTTTTAGAGTAACTTTAAAAGATTGTTAACACAACGCAGGCATGGTCTATATAGGCCTTTAGGAAGCCCATCTCATCTTGATGTGCTGTGAAAATACTTACACTTCCCTCTGTCTTAAAGTATTTTGCTGTCAAGCAAAAATACTTACACTTTCAATGTGTGGAGGACAGTTGTTGCCTGTTGCCTCAACTGGAATGTCATCGTATTTTTCAAAGTTAATCCCGGTGTTGCCTCCAGAAAAAAGTTCTCTGCAATCAGAAGATCTATAAGTTTATTTGTTATAGTAGCCAATAAGGCTTCATCACAATTAACATACATTTCAAAAACTTACTGTTCCAAGCGTTCACTTGGCGGGAGTGGTTTTGACCAATCATCTTCATCTGATTTGTCACACCAGCGACTGTTTCCACCACGTTCATATTTTCCAAAGCCACCTCTCTCACCACGGCTGCCAATGCTGTCATAGTCACCTCGTCCACGATCATCAAACCTGAACAGCACAACCAATTAATCAGAATCTTATCATTTAACCATTATCAGATTCCTACCACTACTCTAGAACTGTGCCTAAAGAGAAGTTCATTATGGCTGATTTCAAGGATGTCAACAATCCAGTTCAGGCTTACTCTTACTTGACAAATAAGGTCCTCTAACCAGATTGTATCATTTACATAACTTTATTTTCTAAATTCAGCATTCTTCCTTATTCTTATTACACAGCCTACACAGGCCTCATACATGTTGAAATTGAATCACGTCTTTATACCTGAAACTAACAGTATTATAGATCAACTATAGTTCAATAAAAACAAACTACGCTTGGGAGGGGTGGGGGGGGAGAATCAGTCTTATACACATGAAACCAGCATATAACTTACACCTTTAAATATTCTCATCCAAATATTTCTAGTGGTAGGGAAAAGAGGAAAGTATCACACCAAATATCAATTGTCCCAGTTATATCAGGATGCTACTTAAAGGACAATTCACCTGTGTGACAAACTTTGGATAAAAAGGTAGAAAATAATCCTTACCTGAATTAAGATGTTTTTAGTTTTAGGCCTGTTTTCGAAAAATCAGGACACAGAGGACTAACCACAGCTATTAGGCGCATGAGGTCAGTTCACCACACTTGTGTAATCAAAAATATAAGGTGTTTAAAAATTGTCATATAGAATATCCATGAAAATGTCAACCAAATTAGGCCATTCACTAAAACTCTTTTAAGTAGAATATGTAAAACTAGAGAAATATAAAAACAACTGATTTCATTATGCCAAAAGGAAAGTTCTTCTAATCTAATTCTTGAATAACAAGTTCAATTTAGTAGACCTCTTACAGTTAAAAAAATACATAAATACGATTAAACAGACAATACTTAACATCCAAGTAGGTGGTCTACTAAGGGGAAAAATATCATGCTTAATGGTCAGAGTACAAATTAAAGACCAATTTCTAAATTGCTGTATTGTACACGTAAAAAAGGCAAGAAAATAAGAGATCACTCACCTTCCCCTTGATCCACTTCCACGATCACTGAAGAAACTAGACTTCCCTCTTGAATCACTACGGCAACCAAAACTGCTGTATGCATCCTTATCTTTACTAGAACTCCACCCTGAACTGTCTTTATCATAGAATCCTTCAAAAGAAAAAAAACGCAAACCCATTTTATTATATTATTTAGAAAGTGACAACACTTTAAAACATGTTTCCGAATCTGAAACCCTCCACTGACTATCCCATCTCTGGACCAGAGGGACAATGGAAATATTCCTACCACGGCACTAGAATATACTGTGCACTAACCAAAGCAATTGACAGTCTGAAAATGTTCTGAATGAATACCACTTCTAAAAGGTCAATAGCTTTGCCTGTAACACAATTTTTACGGTATTGTTACATAACCATCACAATTTAACTTCCATTCATTTTATAGGTGAGTTTACTAGGAGTTACCATTATTTCAATGTCTCTTACAAGTGACATTCATTTAAAACATTAAGAATGTCAGTTTACTTGGTTTAATACAGTATTTCTTAGTTTCAATAGTAAAAAGTTTTAAGAACAGTGCTCTGTTCTCATGAAGTACATACTACCAGATGAGAATTAGGAATATAATAGAAAAAAGGAAAATCCTCATCCCTACACAACTCAGTGTAGACAGGTTCCTAGGGTACAGCTATAAACATTCAGTAAGAGGGGATGACAAAGGTGTAAATTATCCCAACAGGTAGACGGTTTAAAGACAAGTAGAGGGTTTAACTAGCTTCAGTGACACTTTATTAAACAGTCAGAGATATAGTTTGTAAGTTAAGCTACTTTCCTTCCACCTCCTGCCTCTACCAGCCAGGTGATCAACAGTCTTGGCTACCAATAAAGAGCTGAATTAGATTTCTAAGATCTCTTTCAGCTCTAACTCCTATATGATACCGCCTCTCTCCCTGCTTTGATTCCTGTCATTGCAACAAAGGGAGAAAAGCACTAAATATACATGGGAGTCAATTTCAGCTAGTGCATTCTAAGGAATGAGAACCCATGACGATTAAGACTCTACAGTAAATAAAAACAATGATATGATAGCTAAGAAATTATAATACAGATTTTATATTCCATGTATTGCCAGGGACAGTGAAGCTAACACGGACTGCATATGGATATGGAGAAACGACAGCAAACCATGTGCTTCTGTGGACTCTCCACCCTTCCAATCCTGCCTTCTTTATCCAGTACCTTCCCTCTTCTTGACCTTGTTTTCCTGACCTTCCCCTTTTCCTCCAAATCTCAGATCACCTATTTTATGGAATACACAGCACCCAAACAATTGTCCCATAATATGAGCCATCTACTAGTTCTCTGTCACTTATTTACAAAGTTAACGGGAAAAGACCAGCCATTGTGATACCTTTTAGATAAGACCTTTCAAATGAAGCAGTTAAGGCAAGGAGATGAAGCCAGAGAATCACTCCCATCTATTGGGAGCGTGCCCAATGCTTGTTAACTATTCCCCAATAACCCCATCTTCATTTTGGCACCTCTGTAAGACAGAAATAACTGGGTTGTCATCACTATGCAGCAGTTTGGTTTACAAAGTAATGGGTGCCCAATCACCTTTTTCAAATTGAAATCATGCTGTGAATGATTACAAACACAGGTTTAAGCACAAGACTAGTGAAATCGTACAAAACCATGCCCTTGGCCTCAGAAGAGTTTGACATAGGAAATGCAGTTTTCCACTGTCTGACATTAGATGAGTTTTTCCAAAATGAGTAAACCCTAATACCTGAAACAGTTCTGCCAGTAGCAGGTGGAGCACAATGTTTACAGACTTCTCCAGGTGTCTCATTTTCCCTAGGCTCAAACTTCTAAATGCAGCATGAATTAAGTATACCAAGTTGTTCAAAGAACTTACCTTTAGTAGCTTCTCTGTTCCTTAAGTGAGGAGGAATATAGCGCCCTTCTAAAAGAAATTAACAAAGTTAAAACTTCATATTCCATAAAACTTTAAGTTAAAGCTTTCTGGCCAAAATTTGTGCTATTAAAAAACAGTCCTGGAAAGAAATTTTTTAAATCTATAGTCCTCCAGTCTGACTATGTAGTTGGAAATTGAGAAGTGGGGAAAAAAACAATCTACTTTTAAGGCTTCCCTGGTGGCGCAGTGGTTGAGAGTCTGTCTGCCGGTGCAGGGGACACGGGTTCGTGCCCCAGTCCAGGGGATCCCACATGCCGCGGAGCGGCTAGGCCCGTGAGCCATGGCCGCTCGACCTGCGCGTCCGGAGCCTGTGCTCTGCAACGGGAGAGGCCGCGGCAGTGGGAGGTCCGCGTACCGCAAAAAATAAATAAATAAAAATAAATTTACTTTTATTTTAAATGGGTTATTGCTTTAATAAGTAGAATTTTAAAAGGGAAAGGAGAACAGGTTTGACTTGGAACCTAATAGTTGAAATCTACAAATACATAAATTTAACTTGTCACTAGTGGTTAATTTAATACAATATTTTAAAAGGCCTGCTATGATTTCAGAGAATTGTTACAAACTAACAAAAGAGTTACAACGTTAAGTATTACTACAACAACATAACAAACATTAATAAATTATCTAACATGTAGCAAAAGTGTTACTGTAACAACCTGAAAGTAATAAACGTGTAACTAGCCACTAAAAGGCTTTTTTGTTTCTACCCTGGTTAAGTTCCAAGACATAGAATACGTATGTAACATGGGAAAGTTGCAAGAGGGAGAATGATTTCAAGGAACTGAATTTTAATTCGAGACCTGCAGAGTTTAAGGGAAGTCAACTGTTTTTCTGTATGCACAAGAATACAGCCTAGACAATGGATGAGAATCAAAAGCAAATAATGTATATACCCACCAAGTAAAGACAACTTGCTTTAATCTGCAATTTAACTTTTTCACTTCTGGGTTGAATTATTAAAGATCTCTATTAGAACGGTTAAGTCCTAAATGATTCTTAGCATGCCAAATAAAGTGAAATTTAAAACAAATACCAAGTAACTGTGCCCAGTGAGGCCCTTCTTGCCTAAAAATGAAGACATGCCCTTTACTATGCAACAAAGAGAGCTTGAAGAAATGGTGCTTTCAGACCTTACATACAGCCGATACACATTTTTTCTTTTTGGTTAATAGGGTGGGAAGAGACCTGAGCTGAAGCAGGTCTATTGCCAATAATAAACCACCAAGATCCCATACACCTTAATACTAATCTCTACCAAGTATCCAAGAAACCCTTTTAAGGAAAAAAAAATTAAATAAAACTTCTATATCTAACTTCTTTTCAACAGAATACAACAATTCAGCATTTAAAATCCTAACCACCACCCCAAGATTCATTATGGCCTCGTTCTATTATTTTTTTAAAAAATATTTATTTGGCCTCACCAGGTCTTAGTTGCAGCATGCGGGATCTTTAGTTGTGGCATGCAGGATCTAGTTCCCTGACCAGGGATCGAACCCAGGCCCCCTGCACTGGGAGCAGGGAGTCAACCACTGGGCCACCAGGGAAGTCCTAGCCTTGTTCTATTATTAAGTCTCATGTTCTTCATGGGAAAGGGATAGCTGTAGCTGATGAATGTGAATGTTCCCTTTATTCAGTTTAATTCTGGTAGATTCACTCTAATAGTGATATACACATTCCCATCACCTTTAAGCTGGGCTCAGGATTCATAATGGACATAATCAAACCCTTCTAGAGATAATTTGTGTTTTGTATAAGGTCCTTAATGATTGTTTTCATTCAAGAAAACTACTCTGTTTTGTTATCAAAAGACCACAACACAGGACTTCCACTGCAAGAGGCATGGGTTCCACCCCTGGTCAGGAAACTAAGATCCTGCATGCTGTGCAGCGCGGCCAAAACAAAACCACCCTCCCCAAACCCTCCCACAATGCTACCCACCTAATCCTTTACACAGTAAAGATTGGCAGGGAAATTCTTAAATTTTAAACAAATCCAACGAAATATTAAGGTATTAAAGCTCTAATACTCAAGTAACAGCATTGTAAATCAACCGTATTTCAATGAAATAAGTTTTTTTTAAAAAGCCCTGATTATTCACAGTAAATCCATAAAATGTTTTACTTACTGCTGGCGGTACTTCCTCCACTCTGATTATCAGAAGAGTTCAGGTCTAGGCCAGCAAACTAGAAAAGAGTTATTAAACTTTGGTTAGCAGCCCATGTGCAGAAATATTAGACTAAGAGAAAACTAGTCTTGCTCTCTAGCATTTACTAGCACTAGTTGTCCTGTCTGCCTCACCGGGGATGTGAAACTCTTAAGGAGAATGTGACTAAGAATGTGCTTCGAAGACAACTAAGTTGTAAGCAAATGCAAAATACTTTACTACAGTACTACTGTATATACTGCAGAAAGTACCACACCAAGATGGTGGTGCTATCCAGGAGAAACTGGGTCCAAATTTAACTCATTCATTCAAAATGAATCTTCCCTGTAACGTTTTCCATAGTAAAAGTTCAAGAAATTTAAATTATTTTAAAATGTCAAATAGTCACTGGATTCATTTTAGCTCCAAACATTTGGAGACAAATGTTTTCAATGTCACCAACTTTCTACTTGGAATTATTTTAAACCTACAAAGCACACCTGAAAAATGTCAGAACAAAAATTTTATCGACCATGTCATAGTTCCTTTATCCCTAAATACTGCACAAATATTTTAAATTAGGGTAGCACGCTTCAGAACAAAAATTAATATACCCACCACTTACTGAGCACTACTAAGCACAAACCTATGAAGTAGGTACCTACTTGTTCTCCCACTTTCACAGTTAAGTTCAGAACACTTCGGACATAAATGGCACAACTGGCATTTAGTGTCCCTAATGAGTAGGACACATTTTACTGCCTTTATCTCCACGTCTACCCGTCCCTTTACACGGGTAGCTCAAAGTCTCAACATTCTAAAAAAGAGATCTATCTTCATCGCATTCTGCAATAGCAAACTATTTACAAGCAATAGGGGGAAAACTGTATGTGCCAAAAGCAGTTTCATTTTTTTAATGTACCCAGTCACAGCACTATTGCCACCTGTTTGCAAAGGTGATACGCTATACCATAACGTTTAAGTCCTCTGTTAAAAGCTCAAGGTTATACTGTCAAATTGCAAGCATCATCAGTGGAGGCACTGAAAATTGGAAGCAGATGCTAAACCTTGAAAAAAAAAATGAGTTATGGTAAGGCAGCTCATTTCCTAATTTCTATCAGCAAAAACGCTGTCATGTTTTCTCTGCACTAGTTATCTCAGCAATTGACTGATACTTTAACGCACAATAGTAACAAACTTTCTTTTTGCACTTGTTGCCGTACGTTTTGTTATTAATTTTACACTTGGCAAACGCTAAATGCTACTGTAAACTGTTAGGATTACGTTATTGCAATTTTCTCAGTTGTGAATTAGCTTGCTGCTTAATTCTAACGACTCTGCATACTTTTACCAATTACTTCGATTACAAATTTCATTCCTACCTAGAATCTTAAATACAGCACTACCTACATGGTAAATGTTAAAACTGGGAACAGCCTATGCTCTTGATAACAGATTTGTTATGTCTCTGCTCCATTTAACATGACGCGTCAGCAATTTGGAGGATTCAAACTGATTCATTAATGGAAAAAATGCTCCCCCCAGAACAGGTCGTTAAGTCCTTAAAAACTTATTACACACGACTACATTAAAGTCTATTGACAATTCATTTGCGTCACTCGACTTCGTTTCAGAATTTCGGAGCTCGTGGTAGGCATAAGTTTACTTAAAGGCTACAAACATCGCACTGAAGAGCTTCTCTGAAGCGTGCTGCCACTGTTGCTGAGGGATGCAGACTTCCTGCCACCTCAGCCCAGAACCCCTCCTCTACCTCTAAACCCTTAGAAAAGGGCGTTCCGGTTAAGACGACAGACCCGGAGCCTCTGACCTATTTCAAAATTTCAGTCCACAAGCAGCAACAAGTCAACAACAAAATTGTTTATTTCTCCCCAAGCCACATTCCGGGTGTTTTTCCCCTGGCCGAGTCCCTAATCAAATGCCCGCATCAAAGTGTCCTAACCCTGAGGACACTCGTACACTCCGTGGCACCCCCCACCCCCCAAAACGACGCGCGGCCCTGGGCTAAATCACCACACAGTGACTATGATGAGCATGTGAAGCGGGGCGGCCGCAAATCTCCCTGACGTCTCCCCACCGCCTTCAACCACGAACTCCAGAGCCCGGCGCCACCGCGACGCAGCGGCCCATTCTTCCCTCCCTCCCTCCCTTCCCCCCTCTCCCCCCTCCCCCCCCTAATCTGCGTCACAAAACTTTCCACTCCGGAAACGCGGCCTCACGGGCCGTGGCTCCCGGCCTGCGGAAGCCGGGCTGGAGCGAAAAAGACCTGCGGAAGGAAGCCCGGGAGGAACATGATGCCCATCCATCCCCGTTTCCGGGCCCTCGGCGGCCCGGCCTCTCCCGCTCGTGGGCCGCAGCGCCGCCCAGCCACCCGACACCACACAAAGGAGGCCGCCGCCATTACCCCGCGCGAAGGCCACCCCCCGCGCCGCCCCCTCCCACATTCCAGGGCCGCGTTCCTCCTCCCGCTCACACGCGCGTACACACACACACACACACACGCGCCAACGCCGCTCGGCTCTCTGACCGGAATCCGAGCCGCGCACGCTGCGAGAGCCGGAGCCCTCAGGACCAGAAAGGTCCCCATTCGTGAACCACCGCGCCGCGCCACCCTCCCCCCACCCACCCATGGGTCACTAGTCAGTCGAGGTTCGCGCGTGCGCGCCTCCGCGAGAGCGCGCGCCCCCTCCCCCTCCGCCCGCCTGCGCACGCACACACAAAAGCCGCCATTGTGCTCGGGCCGGGGACAATACCGCGAGCCAAGTAGGGGCCCCAGCGACAACCACAACTAGCATTCCTGTCACCTTCCCGTTCCCCCACAGCCCTGGGGCATTCACACTCGCCAGCCCGAGGGACCCAGCAAATGCGAACTGAGGATACCAGCTAGCACTGCGCCACAAACCATGTTAGGTCAGGGGAGGGAATTCATGCAGCAACAACCCTGGTAGGCTCCCTGCGGCTCACCTGCTGGTCCAGCCCGAGCGCATTTTCCACCGCCACATGACTCATCCCTGAAGAGTACCGAGAACTCGGAGTCTTCCGCTGCTGAGCTAATGTGTTTGGCTCACCGCAAAGGCCCTCTCACGGGAGAACTGCGGCTCTAAGGCGCACGGCGCGGCCACGGATCTAATATACCCGCTGGAACGGCTGCTACGTCAGCACGTAAGACGTGTGCCCTCCCTCTCACACCCACACTCCTGCCGCCGCTACGACTTCTGCCTAGCTACTGCGCTCTCGTTTAGTCCTAACCTCGCGGGATTTCCTAGTCGGTCGCGTCCCCGGCTCGTCGTCCTACCTTGGCACTGAGAGCGCCAAATACTGTCCTAGTTCGCTTGAGTTCCACTTCCCCTGTCCTCCGCTATTACCCTAGCCGAGGTCTAGGAGGTCTCGAGATCTCGCGAGAATTCCTCGCCTCCCGCTTTCCGCCAGCTGGGATACCTTAAAATCTAATCCATGCCTTTTCCCTTTTTCTTTCCGTAACGTCCCCAGTGTTCGCTGTTCCATTGTTTCTTGGGAGCGCTCTCTCAGCCCCCCGGACTTGGAGATGTTGTGAGATTTCTCCAAACTAATTGGCCCTAGCGTTTTCGCGGGCAGACTCCCCGAAGTCGGAGTTAGGCCGACAGACCCAAAGCCCAGGGGGCGGCGGGTCACGTGACTGCAGGTGTTGAACGCGGAGGCCATTTTGTGGAGCAGGAAACTGGTTTTAAATAGAGTGCTCGGAATCGGGGGAGGAGAGGGGAAAGAGGGAGGGAGGAGGCGGGAAGAGGGGGAAGAAGAGGAGGGGAAAAAAGAGGAAGGAGGAGGGAAGAGGGCGGGATGGTGACCAGGGGAGCGGGGAGAGGAGTGGAGGGGAGCTGGCGGCGCGCGCAGGTGGTGAGACGCTTTACCGCGCGGTTGCCTAGGCAGCGGGGGCACCGCCTAGGAAAGCCAGAGCCCCTCAGGTTCTCTACACCTCGTTGACCCCGCGCCCCCCCCCAAGCGAGAGCGCTCTGGCGCGCGCGTCCCCGCCCCCCGCGGTGAGGAAACAATGAAACAGTCACGCGCTGAGCTAGAGTGGGTGGTAGCGCACCCTCCTGAGACCCCAGCCCTTCGCCGGTACGACCGCTGAATTAGGCCCGTAGTTTCCTCCTGCGGGGCCGTCCAGCGGCTCAGGGCCGATGGCCACCGGCGTGGTGCTGCCTCCCTCAAAGCCAGAGGACCCTGGGGATGGAGAACGGCTCTCCTAGGGAGTCGGGGGTGTTTGTGGCTGGGCGCAATCTGGGCGTGACTAAGGAGGTCTACAGCATTATCGGCCTAGGTTCGGGGTGACCCTCAGGCCACCGCAGTGGATGGGGAATGGGAGGAAATGGGTTTTTGCCATCGGAGGAACCCCTTCTTCTGATCCCCTCCTAAGGAAGTGACCCCTAGTCCCAGCCTCGGTTCTACAGAACCTTAAATAGAAGAAGTGTTGACTAGTGGATCCGTGGCTTTAAGCGAGCGGCCTCACAAACGTGGTTCTTAAAATCGTTTTCCCCCCTCTCCTCTGACCCTCAGCCTGACAGAAATAATATACAGAGTTTTCACCATCCCTTAAAGGATCTTCTGTTGCCAGAATTCAGATAGCTAGTTCTCATTACGTGATCTACCACTTACCTTCTCTCCCTTTCCAATTTTTAAAATTGAAACTGAAATTCTAACGAGATAGGGAGATAATATAACACTTGTGTCCTGGGCAAGTTGCTTAAATGCTTTGGGTCTCAATTTCCTCATCTATAAAAGGAGCTGGACTACATGACCCTGTGAAAGACCCAACTCCTTTTTATAACGAGTATTTTGTAATGCACCCTTTAACCATACTGAAATAACAAATCATAGATAATATAACCTAAACTTAACAACACACACTTTCAAAAAACAGGACCTAACTGGAGAATAAAAGCAATTATAATAAAGCGATGTATTTTATGTGGATGCTCCCACACAAGGGCACTAAATGATGATATCTCCCTAGTGCAGTCACAAATGCAAACTGAAAAAGTGTGTTTTCACAACTCAAGTACCGTAAGCAACGTTGCCATTGGTGACCTTATTTTCCAAAATGCCGAATTCTTGGTAATGTTTGAAACAAAACACAATAGTCTTCCCTCAGTTGATACAGTAGTTACATTCCTAGAGAATTCAGTGTACTTATATCGAAACTGGGTAAAAATACTTTGTTTATATGTAAAATGGTGTTAGTTCTAGGCTTATATAATGATGAACTAGTTTTTCACTTAATGTGAGTATCTGGCGGGTCAATTCTTCGCTGTATGGTACTGTCCAGGATTGTAGAATATCTAGTATGCCTGGTCTCTGCTCACTAACTTCCCGTAGCCCTTGCTAGTCATGGCAACAACCAAAAAAACATTTCCACAGTGCCCCCTTGAGAACTATTAAGCTTAATGATCATTAAGATCCGTTTCAGCCCTAAGATTCATGGATTCTTACAGAGTACGGGTGAGGCGTGTTTTGGTTTTGCTTCCCTTTCATATAGACCAGGGTAAACAGTCTAAAGCTGTGAGTTCTGGCAGTTCAAACTGCATATAGCAACGATGGGATGTACCGAGTACCCAGGTTCTGGGCTTTATTTTGCTTTTGAGTAGAGCCGGTTTACAGGGTACTGCCATGGGAGTACCTAAAAAAATTAAAATACATAGCCGTTTCCTATTTTCAGTTACCCCCTGCTCATAGGCTTACTAAGTTCAAACCACCGGGGTGTTTTGTTGTTTTGTTATAATTGGAATATCAATTTGGAAAGGAAGCAGGGTAACATAAAGCTTTGTCTTCAAACACATTCATTCTGAAAAAGGTTGGGCGCACTTGAAGTAGCTAAATGAGCCAACTTTCACAGAGCTCCGAATGACTTTACATGCCACTAAGCAGTCATTTGTATATCTTTTCCACAAGCCCGCCTTTGCAAATTTTATTTGAAGGGACCTAAAAAGAGGAAAAGCTGAAACCACGGAAACTCTTTTCACATGCTTCTTTTCTTACATTCCCAGGCATTGTTAAGCTGAGCACCCATGTTGAAGCAAATATACTATTTGCACCACCCCCATTCCCATCTTCACCCCACCCCTCCATCAAGAGCTCACCAGAGCCTAGGAACTGTAGATCCTTGAACTAGCAGTTCAAATCGCTGCTCTACTGCTTACAAGCCGTGTGACTGGGGGCAACTTATTTGACATCTTAGGGTCTCAGGTTCCTTGTCTATAAAGTTAAAGTAAAAATATTTTCTGCCTCAAAACATGGTTGGGATTCAAGGGTTCATGCATGAAAGGAGTGAGACTTTAGTACATGGTGGATATACTTACACGTGTATCTCCCCATCGTTTCAACTTCCCAGCAGAGTGGGTTGCTCTGGCACTGGGCTCCCAGAGCACTCGCTGTTCAAGTCTCCACTGTAACACTCACTGTGTTATACTGCAGTTCTGTGTGAGCCCATGGAGGGAAGGGAATTTGTCCCACCCCAGGACTGTACAAGGTGTGGCACACAGAAGCCCAGTAGGTGTTGAAGATCAGTGAATAATGCAGATGCCCGGCCTCTGCAAGTTGTAATGTGGGGCATGTTAACAGGTCTAGATCCATTATTTTGCTTCCACACGTGGCTTTAAGTAAATTTCATCACCACTCTCTGAGACTAAAATAGGCTGAAATCACATTATCGTGATGCAAATAATGTGTCCAAGTAGCGTAAAAACTTGTAGAAAGATAATTATACTAGTCTGCAACTTGAAGAAGAGCAGTAATAAGAGGAATTCCTCAGAATTCCTCAGAGCCTTTAATCAACTTCATGATTGCCAGTCGTTTTTCTGCAAGGTCCAGGGAGCCTTCTGGGTTCAACTGACCCACACTTCCCTTTAGTGTGGATAGGGGATAAAGTTCAAGGAGGGCGGAACTCCCCTGTAATCAGAACGATAATTATAGGTGTGGAGGTAAAAGCAGTTGCCTACTGAGTCTCCTTTTATGTTTTAAAGTGTAATTGCCTTTTTGAGTGTTTGTTTGTTTGTTTGTGGCTTAAGATGCAGCAGGTTAAGCTTCCAATGCCAGGTAATTTACAGTAATTAGGAAGATGTTACTATGAAGGTTGATAAAAGTTCTAAAGAGAAAAGAGGAGTCTTAGGCACTAGGATATTGCTGTACACTTTTATTCTCCAAGGACAAGAGCTGGTACATACAAAACCAGGTTTGTTTTAGACAATTATTATACTCCCAAATAGCAGATCTGGCCTGGAATCTGCTTTCCTCTCACAAAGATGGCAAGGTGAAAAACAAAATTATATTGGAGGGCATCTTCTCTACCACTAACATTGCTAAAAATATTTTCAAACAAAAATCCAGTGTCCTTCTGCCTTCGTTCATGCAAAGTGACCGGGCAGTACAAGGAATAAATAACAGGGAAGCCTTGGGTAGAGGCTCTGAACTGGAGGGAATGGGGCATGGAGGCTGCCTTGCTTTGGGAGAGAAGACAAGGAATCTTGGAAATACAGCAAAGGGGGTCACATATTTTCAAGATTCCATGCTGTGTCTTAGGTAATAGGGGCATTTTTAGCAGTTTCTCTCTCAGGTGATGTAGAACTTGGCCATGACCTCACAGATACGGCCGAGTAGCAGTCCTTGTGTTGGAATTACAGTTGTCCCTCTGTATTCATGGGGGATTGGTTCCAGGACCATGCTCAAATACCAAAATCCTCGGATGCTCAAGTCCCTTATATAAAATGGCATAGTACTTGCATATAACCTACACACATCCTCCCGTGTACAGGCCGACTTCGGAGGTATTTCGGGTTTGGTTCCAGGGCACCGCGATAAAGCGAATATTGCAATAACACGGGTCACAAACTTTTTACTTTCTCAGTGCATATAGAAGTTATGTTGGGAATTCCCTGGCAATCCAGCGGTTAGGATTCTGCGCTCTCACTGCTGAGGGCCTGGGTTCAATCCCTGGTCAGTGGTCAGGGGACTAAGATTCCACAAGCCGCGCAGTGCGGCCAAAAAAAAATAAGTTATGTTTCCACTATACTTACACTGTAGTGTATTAAGTGTGCAATAGCATTATGACTAAAAAAACAATGGACATACCTTAATTTGAAAATACTTTATTACTAAAAATGTTAACCATCGTCTGAGCCTTCAGAGAGTCATAATCTTTTTGCAATAGTAACATCAGAGATCACAGATCACCGTAACAAATAACGAAACAGTTAGAAATATTGTGAGAATTACCAAAATATGACACAGAGACACAAAGCGAGCAAATGCTGTTGGAAAAAAGACGCCCATAGACTAGCTCGAGGCGGGGTTGCCACAAACCTTCAATTTGTAAAAAACGAAATATCTTGGAAGCACAATAAAAAGAGGTATGCCTGTACTTTAAACCATCTCTAGATTACTTATAAAACCTCATACAATATAAAGGCTCTGTAAACAGTTGTAAATACAATGTAAATGCTATGTAAATAGTTGCTGGCACAGGGCAAATTCAAGTTTTGCCTCGGGAAACTTTATGGATTTTTTTTTCCCAAATGTTTTCCATCCTGGGATATAGAACTCAGATACGGAGGGCCAACTGTACGTACTATCAGCTTCCTAAAATTAATTCACTCTTTCCCCTACACCTTCCTAAGAATTAATTCACTCTTTCCCCTGCACCTTCCTACTTAGTGATTATTACTGTCATTATCCTATAGACGTTGAGAGCTGCTGGGTTTAATCATTTTTAAAGTTTTTAAAATCTTTTCAATGTTTTAATTTTTATTTCTCCAAAGACTTCTAGTTTTTACTGTAATCTTGTGATTTATCATAAATATATACAGTATTTGGTCTTTGACCCTGTTCCCGGCACAGAGCTCCTAAAACCCTAGGAATTTCCTGTGACGAGAGTGATTAAGGGTCTTTTGTTATGTTAACCAGGTGGCTTTTGGACGGCAGCTAAGGATGGGGGCTGGTTGCCAGAGGAGCCAACCACGTGATTAGAGGGTGGGAACTTTCAATCCCACACCCTCACCTCTAGGGAGGGGAGAGAGGCTGGGACTGAGTTCAGTCACCAACGGCCAAGGATTTAATCCGTCGTGCCTACATAATGAAGCCTCCATAAACACCCAAAAAGATGGGGTTCAAAGAGCTTGCAGGTTGGCGTGGAAGCTCGTGCCCTTTTTCCCATAACTTACCCTATGCATCTCTCCCATCTGGCTGTTCCTGAGTTATATCCTTTTATAATAAATTGGTAATCTGCTAAGTAAAATGTTTCTCTGAGTTCTGTGAGCTGCTCTAGCAAATTAATTGAACCCAGCGTTGGCGGGTGGAGAGCTTGAAACCTCCATTCTATAGCTGGTTGGTCAGAAGCAGAGGTGACACCTGGATTTGCGATTGGCTTCTGAAGTGGAGGAGGAGCAGTCTTGTGGGGCTGAGCCCCTTAGCCTGTGGGACCTGATTCTCCAGGTAGATAGTGTCAGAATTGAGTTGAGTTGTAGGACACCCAGCTGGTGTCAGAGAATTTCTCGGTGGTATGGGAAAAAACATAACATTGTAATTAGAGCCAGAATCCTACTGTCCAACCCAGTGTTCTCTATTAAGAAGTATGGAATTGAGTTCTTAAGTAGAACCCCAGACCTTCTATGAATTCTTCCTTCAAATTGGCCATTCTAATGTTATGAAGCAAAAGACAGGGAAGATTCATCCTGGAAATACAGTTTAATTACAGACGGTCTGTGAGTGTCACCAGGCACACAGGGCAGGTGACCCCTCCTGGGATGTGGAGACCAGAAGGAAGGTGCTTTGGAGCTCTCCTTGACATTCTCTGGGAAGATGAAGAGCTGCACCTTCAACTGTTTCCTGTGTCTATTTAGAAGCACTATTCTAATTACTTCAGATGTATTAGCTTGTCTAATCCTTACAGCAGCCCTAGAAGGAAGGTACCGTTCCCCCCCAGTATACAGTTGGGAGGCCCCAGGACTTGCTGTGGTTCACACATAAGGCTGGTGAGGCTAGTGAGTGGTGGGACCGAGCGAAGCCAGGGCCGTGCTGTTAACCAAGGCGTCTCAGACCCCTCAAACTCAGCCAGTCCTAAACAGGATTCCTCATCTCCCAAAATGACTTCCTCCTCTGGTCTTTATCTCAGATAATAGCGTCATCATTTCTCACACCCAAACTTAGCACCTCTGATTTTTTGACTGCGTCTCATCTCTTCTCTCCTCCCCGCTATATCCATAAACAGTACCTTCCTCCTTCCCACCTTATGCCTCTCAAATTGGTCTCCTTGTCTCACTGCCAAGTTCAGGCCTTTTTTTACCTCTACATCAGTAGTGAGCACCCTTTTTTTTTTTTTTTGCATGAGTGTCAATTTAAGAATATACATGTTTATAAGCTGTCTTTTCCTACATAGATAAAAACTGTATATTCTCCCCAATAATTCGAGCATTGCTCAAGCCTGCTCTTGATTATCCCAGGAACTTCCTCACTGCCTTTCCTGCCTCCCTCTTTCCCCCTCTACCCCACCCTTTACATGTCTGCCAGAGTTTTCTTCTTAAAAGAGTCCTAATGTGCCACTTCCCTGCTCAGAAACTTTTGACACCTCCCTTTGCATCCAAGGTCATTCCCGACCTAGCTCCCATCAAGCTCTCCAATTACATTTTCTCCCTTTCCCCACCATTCCCCACCCCACCTCAATCGTACACAGGTCAGTACCTCCATGGTTACACGTCCACTGAGGGCAGAGGCAGTGTCTTTCTTTTTTTTTGGCGGGGGGGAAGTAGTTTATTTTATTTGGAAGCAGAAATGAGTAAGTTGGGAGAGGGATGGAGGACATATGACTGTGTGTTACAGAAGTCACTTCTGCAGGCAATGGGGGCCTCTATAGAGGCTTACCTCTACAGAGATCTCTCTGGAGCACACAGAATTCCACTCTAATTTGCCTGTCAAAAAGACAAGACAGAGACACTTTCTTATCTGTACATCTCCATAGAGCCCAGTGCCTCTTAAAGGTTCTGCTTCACCCAGAAAAGAGATGCCCCAAAGCAGAGACAGGAGAACTGGGGAAATGGAGGGCTTGAACAGTGCAGAAGGGGAGAAAACCAACCCAGAAAGGAAACACATGTGCTAGGGGTTATGAACTCAGATGCCTCAGGGCCAGACAGGTCCTGTGGATGAAGGAAGGCAGCCAGATAGCAGACACGGGGTAGGACGTGGTGAACTGGAGGGGCAACCCCACGCAGGACCAACCAATTTTTTCCCTAGGGGAATGCAGGCCCAGTGGTGCCAGGTTTTTCCAGAGAGGCTGGCCATCCAGATTTCTGTGTGAAATGCCCCGATTTTTAACTCTTGGCAGTTCATTCGGATTATTTCATGTACTGTGTCTGCCTAGAAGGTTTCAGGGCTATTGGTATTGTTCTATTTGTTAAGCTGGGTTGATGGGTACATGAGGGTTTGTTTTTCTTGATTCTTCTTGCCTCATAGATGTTATAAATATCCCTTTCTGTGCATTCCAAATTGAACTGAGAAATCTGTAAACCCTTTATGTGAGTTCACTTGTGCCAGCAGACCCCCCATCTGCATCCTCTGCTGTATGTTAGTTTGTTGTTTTGCAAAACTCACAGATTAAATGAAGGCTTGTGGTTTATACACCTTCTCTTGAATAATGATTGGATTAGTTAAGTGTTACTTTGTGCTGAAAATAGAAAAAGGCAGCAATGCTGTGTCTTCCATAAGAATTGTTCTGTGAAAGGAAAAATGTTGCAGCTCACCAACTGCCACCCACTCTTTCCTCTCTGGAATGTTTTTGAATCTATCATATGTTACCTTTCATACAACTTGATCTTGAATAGAAGGATATTAATTATACTGCACAAACCAAACTCTGACTCCGAACATATACATGTTCCTCTTTGCAATTTTGATGAAGTCTGTATGTGTGTGTAATGGGGCACAATTTGTACTCAGCATCTAAGAGAGATATCTAAATACTGGCACCATGGAGATCGCGCTGTCTTTGGTTCCAAAACTGTTCAACCTCTATTTTGAATGAAGCAACCATGACCCACTTACAGCCTGGAACAAGTTACTTCACCATTCTGTGTCTCAGTTACCTCATTGATAAAATAAGGATGATGAGCGCCATCTCCTAAGTATCACGCATAGGTGGTTGGAAATTATTTTATCTGGGTGGAGGAAGAAAACCACGGAGAGGGGAAAATATTAAATCAGATCATTATTTTAATCATTCTGTTACCAAACCAAACTTGGGTCTGCTCCCCTGCACCAGGTTATGGTGAAGGAAAGTGCAGTGTTTATTGTAAGGAGCCGTATAAGTCGTCTGGGCCAGCTAGTGCTGAAAAAACCCGAACTCCCTGATGGGTTTCAGGAAAGTATTATTAAAAGACAGGTGAGGGAGGGAGGTCGCAGGTATGTGATCTGCTTGTGCACGATTCTCTGACTGGTTGATGGTGAGGTAACAGGGAGGTGTCACAGGGGTTAACATTATCAATTCTTAGGCTCCAGTAGGCCTGGGGGGCTATGTACTCATGGTCATCACGTAGTTAACATATTCCATTTGGTGGGGAGTGTTCACATCTGTAAAACAACTCAGATATTATTATCTAGGTATCACCTCCCAAAGGCCCCACCTCCTTCAGAGAGGAGCTAAAGCTAAGGATATGGGGGAGGGGCCTGCCCCAGGAAGGCCCCATAGGGTCCTGCTTGGTTACAATTCAAAAGATGTTTGTTGAACACCATGATAAGAGCTGGGGGGTGAGGGGGAGACAAATAAGTTTAAAACATGGCCTCTGCCATCACAGAACTGGGGAGACAAGACAAACGCACAAAAAGTCATTGACCCGGACTTCCCTGGTGGTGCAGTAGTTAAGTATCCACCTGCCAATGCAGGGGACATGAGATCAAGCCCTGGTCCGGGGACATCCCACATGCCGCGGAGCAACTAAGCCCATGCGCCACAACTACTGAGCCTGTGCTCTAGAGCCCGTGAGCTACAACTACTGAGCCCCCGTGCCACAACTACTGAAGCCCATGTGCCTAGAGCCCATGCTCCGCTGCAAGAGAAGCCACTGCAATGAGAAGCCCGTGCACCGCAACAAAGAGTAGCCCCCACTCACAGCAACTAGAGAAAGCCCGCACGCAGCAACAAAGATCGAATGCAGCCAAAAATTAATTAATTAATTAGATTTTTAAAAAAGTCATTGACCCAACATGAGGCAGTATGTGGTAAATACCATCTAGACTGTGAGCTCCTCTACTGCAGGGCCTGCATTCTGTTCATCTTGTTAAATGTGGAACGAATGAATGAGTGGTGCCGAAAGTGCAATAGCTCTTCTAAGGAGGAAGATACCATGGTGGGCTAGGAAGTTCCAGAAGCCTTCAAAGTTGGAGCTTGAGTCAAACCTGGAGACATGGATAGGATTCAGATTATCAGAGGGGAGGGGAAAGGCTGTTTCTGGTGGGGGTAGCTGTGGGGATGAGGGAGAAGACACCTAGTATGTGGAAACTTGTGGGCTGGGGTGTAGGAATGGCCAGGGAATTTTTGGAAACAGTGAGTTTTAGAAACAATTGGAGGGGACGGTTTGTTCATTCACTCAACAAAACCCACAAAGCAGGAATACAGTGGTGAATGAGCAAGACTACAGTCCTTGACGTCATGGAGCTGGCCATCTGTTGACTACGGTGTTTAAATGGGTGTTTAGAAAAATAGGAGGAGATTAAAAGGTAAGTAGAAAAAAGGCAAGAAGAAAAAAAGAAGGGTAGATTGAGGCTGATTGTGGAGAATGAAGCATTTGGACTTTATTTTCTAAGTGGTGGAGAGCAACTAAAGATTTCTAAGCAGGGGAGTGACAGGAGGAAGTACTGCATTTGAGATGTAAATCTATTGTTGCTATCTTAGCTGGCACTGCTCTCACAGAATGCCACAGACTGGGTAGCTTATGAACAACACACATTTACTTCTCATAGGTGCTGGAAGCTGAAGGTTCAAGGTCAAGGCACCAGCAGATTTGGTGTCTGGTAAGGGTCCACTTTCTGGTTCACAGAAGAGACCTTCTCACCATGCTTTCACATGGTGGAAGAGACAAGGGAGCTCTTGGGTTTCTTTTATAAGGGCACTGATCCCATTCATGAGGGCTCCACCCCCAGGACCTAATCACCTCCCAAAGGCCCCACCTCCTAATGTCATCACATTGTGGATTAGGCTTCAACATATGAATTTGGGAGGACACAAACTTTCAGTCTAGAGTGTAAAGGATGGGATGGGGCAGAGAAGCTGAAGGTGGGCAGCTGGATGTCAAGTGTCCCCATACCAAACTGCGGTAGGAATAGGAAGGGAGAATATAAGGGAGCAACAACCCCGAGGGAGAACTAACAGAATGAAGTATTGATTAGACATAAGAACAGAAAGCATTCTCACGTTTTGAGCCTCAAGTATTTGTCATAATGATAATTTGATCAGGTCTTCTACTTAAAAAATTCTTGGGGGAAAACTGTAGCCTAAACCACGGGTTCAATCCTCTCTTCTCACTTAAGAATCACTAGGTTCCTCCCAAATGTGTCACTGGACATACTCTTCTAGGTACCTGGGTAGGGAACATCATACTTTACTTGGAATATAGGCCACTGCATTTCTTCGAAGAGTCAGTGCAAAATGAGGCAGCTTGGCATGTGAGTCAAGTCCTTTAAGCTTCTCAGATGAATGTTGCTATATTAAGACCAAGGACTGTTATGCAACAAGACCCAGCTACACCTTTCCTTGATGCCTGAGCTTCTCAGTGAAGACCACCTGTTGAACTAACAGGTGTCATTTTATTTTTGAAAAATGTTCACATCCAGGGGTGAATTCTCCATTAATCTCATAGGATCTCAGTTTGAGTATTAGTCACTGGGGGATATAGAAAGAATATTCTAGAAAATGAACCAGTGGTAATTTTCACTAGAAGAATGCATGGAAATGTTTTTACAAAATACACTATGACCTGTATATAGCTAGAATAATAGTAGGATTTCAACTGGTCCATAACTACAGTCCCTCAGAAACTATATGAAAGAGGCATGCAAGGATCAGCTTTCCCACCTCCCCCCGCCAGAGCACGTGCTCTATCTTGGGCTCCCACAGCCTGCTTTCCATCCCTTACCACATGTCGATGGAAGGCATGTGCTCCATGTCACCATCCCCACTAGACTGTGAACACTTGAAAGCAACTGTACTTTATACCTTTTCAGATCACTAGTAGCTGGCACTGAACATGGAACATAGTAGGTGCTCAATAAAAACATTGGATGGATGGATGGTTGGACAGACAGATGGATAAAATATGTACATGCCCTTATTTGGCATGGAATTCAGGGCAGGCCAGGAGATCACTATATATATTTTTTAACTTTAAAATGAAACCACATCAAAATTTCAAACTTTGCTCTGCCAAAGACCCTGGTAAGAAGAAAATGAGACAAGTTAACAACTGGGAGAAAATATTTACAAATCACACATCTGACAAAGTACTTGTGTCTACAATATAAAGAACTCTCAAAACTTAATGATAATAAATAATCCAATCAGAAACTAGACAAAAGACATGAACAGATATTTCACTGGAGAGAGTATACAGATGGCAAATGAGCACGTGAAAAGTTGTTCAACATCATTAGCCATTACAGAAATACACATTAAAACCACAATGAGATAGTACCACACACCTATCAGAATGGCTGGGGGCTTCCCTGGTGGTGCAGTGGTTGGGAATCCGCCTGACAATGCAGGGGACACAGGTTCGAGCCCTGGACTGGGAAGATCCCATGTGCCGTGGAGCAACTAAGCTTATGCACCACAGCTGCTGAGCCTGTGCTCTGGAGCCCACGAGCCACAACTACTGAGCCTAGAGTAGAGCTCCGCAATAAGAGAAGCCACTGCAATGAGAAGCCCGCGCACCGCAACAGAGAGTAGGCCCCGCTCACCGCAACTAGAGAAAGTCCGTGCGCAGCAACGAAGCCAAAAATAAATAAATAAATTTATAAAAAAGCTTATGTATCAGAATGGCTGAAATTTTAAAAATCATCACGACACCAAGTGCTCGAGAGGATGCAGGGAAACGGAATCTCTCTTATGTTGCTGGTGGGAATGTAAAATGATGCAGCCACTCTGGAAAACAGTTGGGCAGGTCCTTTTAAAACTAAAACTGGGACTTCTGTGGTGGTCCAGTGGTTAAGACTCTGCGCTTCCACTGCAGGGGGCATGGGTTCTACTCCTGGTCAGGGAAGTTCCAAATGCTGTGCGGTGTGGCCAAAAATTAAAAAAAAATAATTTTAAAAATTAAAAAAATAAAAATGGGCTTACCATACTACCCAGACCTTGCATTCAGGCATTTTTCCCAGAGAAATGAAAACTTGTTTTCACACAGAAACTTCTACACAAACATCATAGCAGCTTTATTTGTGATAGTCAAAGACCGAAAGCTACCCAAATGTCTTTCAATGGGTGACTGGTTAAACTATGGTAATCCATACCATGGACTACTACTCAACAATAAAAAGAACAAACTATTGAATTATGGACTCAATGTTTGTGTCCCCCCGCAAAGTTGATATGTTGAAGCCCTAGTCCCCCCCCACCCCACAGTGAGATGATGTTTGGAGGTGGGGCCTTTGGGAGGTCATTTGGTTTAGATGAGGTTTTGAGGGTGGGACCCTCATTATGGGATTGGTGCCCTTATAAAAAGACCAAGAGACACCAGAGTGTGCTTGCACTCACTGTCCCTCTCTCTCCCTCCCTTCCCTGCTGTCCTACACACAGAGGAAAGGCCTCTTGAGGATATAGCAAGAAGGCAGCTGTCTGCAAGCCAGGAAAAGGGCCTTCACCAAGAACTGAATCTACCATATCTTGATCTTGGACTTCCAGCCTCCAGAACTGTGAGAAATAAATGTCTATAGTTTAAGCCACCCAGTCTGTTGTATTTTGTTACAGCCACCTAAGCTAAGACATATTGGACATATCACAACTAGATGGACATATATTCAGGGAATTATGCTGAATGAAAAAAAAAGCCAATCTCAAAAGGATACATACTGCATGGTTCCATTTGTATGACCTTAATGGAATAACATAATTCTAGAGATGGAGAATGGCTTAGTATTGCCAGGGGGTTGGGATGGGGGAGGTAAGAGGGATGGGTGTGGCAATAAAGGAATAACCTGAGGGAGACTTGTGGAGATGGTAGAGCTCAGTGTCTTGATTGCAGTGGTGGTTACACAAAGCTACACATGTGATAGCTTTGCACAGAGCCATACACACACACACACATGCACACACACAAATGAGTGCATGTAAAACTGGTGAAATCTGAATAAAATCTGTGGATTGTACATTTCCTGATTTTCATTTTGTACTGTTATGCAATTTCCTGTGAATCTATAATTATTTCAAAATTAAAAGTTTTTATGCACCTGAAACTAATATAAAATTGTAAATCAAACTATACTTCAATTAAAATTTTTTTCTAATTTAAAAAAGATTGTTTTCTAAAAAAGAAACCAGTTAGCATTTCTGACTTGCAACTTTGTTTTTTCTTTATGTACTCCCTCTCTTTTAAATACTGCTTCTTACGTGTGATTTGTGAGAACCTTGAGGCAATTAAAATATACCTAGAGGCTTCAAAGGTGCCTTTAAAGATGTAATCGTTTTGGGCTTCCGGGAAGATGGCGGAAGTGTAAGGCGTGGAGATCACCTTCCTCCCCACAGATACACATCTATACGTGGAACAACTCCTACAGAACACCTACTGAACGCTGGCAGAAGACCTCAGACCTCCCAAAAGGCAAGAAACCCCCCCCCCCCCACGTACCTGGGTAGGGCAAAAGAAAAAAGAGTAAATAGAGACAAAAGGATAGGGACGGGACCTGCACCAGTGGGAGGGAGCTGTGAAGGAGGAAAGGATTCCACACACTAGGAAGCCCCTTCGCGGGCGGAGACTGCGGGTGGCGGAGAGGGGAAGCTTCAGAGCCACGGAGGAGAGCACAGCAACAGGGGTGCGGGGGGCAAAGCAGGGAGATTCCCGCACAGAGGATCAGGGCCGACCGGCACTCACCAGCCCGAGAGGCTTGTCTGCTCACCCGCCGGGGCGGGCGGGCCTGGGAGTTGAGGCTCGGGCTTCGGTCGGAGCGCCGGGAGAGGACTGGGGTTGGCGGCGTGAACACAGCCTTCCAGGGGTTAGTGCGCCACGGCTAGCCGGGAGGGAGTCCCGGGAAAAGTCTGGAGCTGCCGAAGAGGCAAGAGACTTTTTCTTCCCTCTTTGTTTCCTGGTGCGCGAGGAGAGGGGATTAAGAGCGCTGCTTAAAGGAGCTCCAGGGACGGGCGCGAGCCGCGGCTAACAGCGCGGACCCCAGAGACGGGCATGAGACGCTAGGGCTGCTGCTGCCGCCACCAAGAGGCCTGTGTGCGAGCACAGGTCACTATCCACGCCCCGCTTCCAGGGAGCCTGTGCAGCCCACTACTGTCAGGGTCCCGGGATCCAGGGACAACTCCCCCGGGAGAACGCACAGCACGCCTCAGGCTGCTGCAACATCACGCAGGCCTCTGCCGCCGCAGGCCCGCCCTGCACTCCGTGACCCTCCCTACGCCGCCCCCCCCCCCCGCCCCGTCCTGAGTGAGCCAGAGCCCCCGAATCAGCGGCTCCTTTACCCTGTCCTGTCTGAGTGAAGAACAGACGCCCTCCGGCGACCTACACGCAGAGGCGGGGCCAGATCCAAAGCTGAGCCCCTGGGAGCTGTGAGAACAAAGAAGAGAAAGAGAAATCTCTCCCAGCAGCCTCAGGAGCAGCGGATTAAATCTCCACAATCAACTTGATGTACCCTGCATCTGTGGAATACATGACTAGACAACGAATCATCCCAAATTGAGGAGGTGGACTATGAGAGCAAGATTTATGATTTTTTCCCCTTTTCCTCTTTTTGTGAGTGTGTATGTGTATGCTTCTGTATGAGATTATGTCTGTATAGCTTTGCTTCCACCATTTGTCCTAGGGAATCTATCCTTCCTTTTTTTTGTTTGTTTTAAAAAAATTTTTTTTCTTAATAATTATTTTTTTTATTTTAATAACTTTATTATATTTTATCTTACTTTATTTTACTTTATCTTCTTTCTTTCCTTCTTTTTTTCTTCCTTCCCTCCTTCCTTCCTTCCTCCCTCCCTCCCTCCCTCCTTTCGTTTCTTTCTTTCTACTTCTACTAATTCTTTCTTTCTACTTTTTCTCCCTTTTATTCTGAGCCATGTGGATGAAAGGCTCTTGGTGCTTCAGCCAGGAGTCAGTGCTGTACCTCTGAGGTGGGAGAGCCAACTTCAGGACACTGGTCCACAAGAGACCTCCCAGCTCCACATAATATCAAACGGCTAAAATCTCCCAGAGATCTCCATCTCAACACCAGCACCCAGCTTCACTCAATGACCAGCAAGCTACACTGCTGGACATCCTATGCCAAACAACTAGCAAGACAGGAACACAACCCCATCCATTAGCAGAGAGGCTGCCTAAAATCATAACAAGTCCACAGACACCCCAAAACACACCACCAGACGTGGACCTGCCCACCAGAAAGACAAGATCCAGCCTCATCCACCAGAACACAGGCACTAGTCCCCTCCACCAGGAAGCCTACACAACCCACTGAATGAACCTTAGCCACTGGGGACAGACACCAAAAACAACGGGAACTATGAACCTGCAGCCTGCAAAAAGGAGACCCCAAACACAGTAAGTTAAGCAAAATGAGAAGACAGAAAAACACACAGCAGATGAAGGAGCAAGATAAAAACCCACCAGACCTAACAAATGAAGAGGAAATAGGCAGTCTACCTGAAAAAGAATTCAGAATAATGATAGTAAAGATGATCCAAAATCTTGGAAATAGAATGGACAAAATGCAAGAAACATTTAACGAGGGCCTAGAAGAACTAAAGATGAAACAAACAATGATGAACAACACAATAAATGAAATGAAAAAGACTCTAGATGGGATCAATAGCAGAATAACTGAGGCAGAAGAACGGATAAGTGACCTGGAAGATAAAATAGTGTAAATAACTACTGCAGAGGAGAATAAAGAAAAAAGAATGAAAAGAACTGAGGACAGTCTCAGAGACCTCTGGGACAACATTAAATGCACCAACATTCGAATTATAGGGGTTCCAGAAGAAGAAGAGAAAAAGAAAGGGACTGAGAAAATATTTGAAGAGATTATAGTTGAAAACTTCCCTAATATGGGAAAGGAAATCGTTAATCAAGTCCAGGAAGCACAGAGAGTCCCATACAGGATAAATCCAAGGAGAAATACGCCAAGACACATATTAATCAAACTGTCAAAAATTAAATACAAATAAAACATTAAAAGCAGCAAGGGAAAAACAACAAATAACACACAAGGGAATCCCCATAAGGTTAACAACTGATCTTTCAGCAGAAACTCTGCAAGCCAGAAGGGACCGGCAGGACATACTGAAAGTGATGAAGGAGAAAAACCTGCAACCAAGATTACTCTACCCAGCAAGGATCTCATTCAGATTTGATGGAGAAATTAAAACCTTTACAGACAAGCAAAAGCTGAGAGAGTACAGCACCACCAAACCAGCTCTACAACAACTGCTAAAGGAACTCCTCTAGGCAAGAAACACAAGAGAAGGAAAAGACCTACAATAACGAACCCAAAACAATTAAGAAAATGGGAATAGGAACATACATATCGATAATTACCTTAAAGGTAAATGGACTAAATGCTCCCAACAAAAGCCACAGATTGGCTGAATGGATACAAAAACAAGACCCATATATATGCTGTCTACAAGAGACCCACTTCAGACCTAGAGACACATACAGACTGAAAGTAAGGGATGGAAAAAGATATTTCACGCAAATGGAAACCAAAAGAAAGCTGGAGTAGCAATCCTCATATCAGACAAAATAGACTTTAAAATACAGACTATTAGAAGAGACAAAGAAGGACACTACATAATGATCAAGGGATCGATCCAAGAAGAAGATATAACAATTGTAAATATTTATGCACCCAACATAGGATCACCTCAGTACATAAGGCAAATACTAACAGCCGGAAAAGGGGAAATCGACAGTAACACAATCATAGTAGGGGACTTTAACACCCCACTTTCACCAATGGGCAGATCATCCAAAATGAAAATAAATAAGGAAACACAAGCTTTAAATGATACATTAAACAAGATGGACTTAATTGATATTTATAGGACATTCCATCCAAAAACAACAGAATACACATTTTTCTCAAATGCTCATGGAACATTCTCCAGGATAGATCATATCTTGGGTCACAAGTCAAACCTTGGTAAACTTAAGAAAATTGAAATTGTTTCAAGTATGTTTTCCGACCACAACGCTATGAGACTAGATATCAATTACAGGAAAAGATCTGTAAACAATACAAACACATGGAGGCTAAACAATACACTCCTTAATAACGAAGTGATCACTGAAGAAATTAAAGAGGAAATTAAAAAATACCTAGAAACAAATGACAATAGAGACACGATGACCCAAAACCTATGGGATGCAGCAAAAGCAGTTCTAAGAGGGAAGTTTATACCAATACAATCCTACCTTAAGAAACAGGAAACATCTCAAATAAACAACCTAACCTTGCACCTAAAGCAATTAGAGAAAGAAGAACAAAAAACCCCCAAAGTTAGCAGAAGGAAAGAAATCATAAAAATTAGATCAGAAATAAATGAAAAAGAAATGAAGGAAACGATAGCAAAGATCAATAAAACTAAAAGCTGGTTCTTTGAGAAGATAAACAAAGTTGATAAACCCTTAGCCAGACTCATCAAGAAAAAAAGGGAGAAGACTCAAATCAATAGAATTAGAAATGAAAAAGGAGAAGTAACAACTGACACTGCAGAAATACAAAAGATCATGAGAGACGACTACAAGCAACTCTAGGCCAATCAAACGGACAACCTGGAAGAAATGGACAAATTCTTAGGAATGCACAACCTGTGAAGACTGAATTAGGAAGAAATAGAAAATATGAACAGACCAATCACAAGCACTGAAATTGAAACTGTGATTAAAAATCTTCCAACAAACAAAAGCCCAGGACCAGATGGCTTCACAGGCGAATTCTATCAAACATTTAGAGAAGAGCTAACACCTATCCTTCTCAAACTCTTCCAAAATGTAGCAGAGGGAGGAACACTCCCAAACTCATTCTACGAGGCCACCATCACCCTGATACCAAAATCAGACAAGGATGTCACAAAGAAAGAAAACTATAGGCAAATATCACTGATGAACATAGATGCTAAAATCCTCAACTAAATCCTAGCAAACAGAATCCAACAGCACATTAAAAGGATCATACACCATGATCAAGTGGGGTTTATTCCAGGAATGCAAGGATTCTTCAATATACGCAAAGCAATCAATGTGATAAACCATATTAACAAATTGAGGGAGAAAAACCATATGATCATCTCAATAGATGCAGAGAAAGCTTTCGACAAAATTCAACACCAATTTATGATAAAAACCCTGCGGAAAGTAGGCATAGAGGGAACTTTCCTCAACATAATAAAGGCCATATATGACAAACCCACAGCCAACATCATCCTCAATGTTGAAAAACTGAAAGCATTTCCACTAAGATCAGGAACAAGACAAGGTTGCCCACTCTCACCACTCTTACCCAACATAGTTTTGGAAGTGTTAGCCACAGCAATCAGAGAAGAAAAGGAAATAAAAGGAATCCAAATCGGAAAAGAAGAAGTAAAGCTGTCACTGTTTGCAGATGACATGATACCATACGTAGAGAATCCTAAAGATGCCACCAGAAAACTACTAGAGCTAATCAATGAGTTTGGTAAAGTAGCGGGATACAAAATTAATGCAAAGAAATCTCTTGCATTCCTATACACTAATGATGAAAAATCTGAAAGAGAAATTAAGGAAACACTCCCATTTACCATTGCAACAAAAAGAATAAAATATCTAGGAATAAACCTATGTACGGAGACAAAAGACCTGTATGCAGAAAACTATAAGACACTGATGAAAGAAATTAAAGATGATACAAATAGATGGAGAGATATACCATGTTCTTGGATTGGAAGAATCAACATTGTGAAAATGCAATCTACAGAGTCAATGCAATCCCTATCAAACTACCACTGGTATTTTTCACAGAACTAGAACAAAAAATTTCACAATTTGTATGGAAACGCAAAAGACCCCGAATAGCCAAAGCAATCTTGAGAACGAAAAACGGAGCTGGAGGAATCAGGCTCCCTGACTTCAGACTATACTACAAAGTTATAGTAATCAAGACAGTATGGTACTGGCACAAAAACAGAAATATAGATCAATGGAACAGGATAGAAAGCCCAGAGATAAACCCACGCACATATGGTCACCTTATCTTTGATAAAGGAGGCAGGAATGTACAGTGGAGGAAGGACAGCCTCTTCAATAAGTGGTGCTGGGAAAACTGGACAGGTACATGTAAAAGTATGAGATTAGAACACTCCCTAACACCATACACAAAAATAAGCTCAAAATGGATTAAAGACATAAATGTAAGGCCAGAAACTATCAAACTCCTAGAGGAAAACATAGGCAGAACACTCTATTACATAAATCACAGCAAGATCCTTTCTGACCCACCTCCCAGAGAAATGGAAATAAAAACAAAAATAAACAAATGGGACCTAATGAAACTTCAAAGCTTTTGCACAGCAAAGGAAACCATAAACAAGACGAAAAGGCAACCCTCAGAATGGGAGAAAATATTTGCAAATGAAGCAACTGACAAAGGATTAATCTCCAAAATTTATAAGCAGCTCATGCAGCTCAATAACAAAAAAACAAACAACCCAATCCAAAAATGGGCAGAAGACCTAAATAGACATTTCTCCAAAGAACATATACAGACTGCCAACAAACACATGAAAGAATGCTCAACTTCATTAATCATTAGAGGAATGCAAATCAAAACTACAATGAGATATCATCTCAAACCAGTCAGAATGGCCATCATCAAAAAATCTAGAAACAATAAATGGTGGAGAGGGTGTGGAGAAAAGGGAACACTCCTGCACTGCTGGTGGGAATGTGAATTGATACAGCCACTGTGGAGAACAGTACGGAGGTTCCTTAAACAACTACAAATAGAACTACCATATGACCCAGCAATCCCACTACTGGGCATATACCCTGAGAAAACCAAAGTTCAAAAAGAGTCATGTACCAAAATGTTCATTGCAGCTCTATTTACAATAGCCCGGAGATGGAGGTAACCTAAATGTCCATCATCGGATGAATGGATAAAGAAGATGTGGCACATATATACAATGGAATATTACTCAGCCATAAAAAGAAACGAAATTGAGCTATTTGTAATGAGGTGGATAGACCTAGAGTCTGTCATACAGAGTGAAGTAAGTCAGAAAGAGAAAGACAAATACCATATGCTAACACATATATATGGAATTTAAGAAAAAATAATATCATGAAGAACCTAGCAGTAAGACAGGAATAAAGACACAGACCTACTAGTGAATGGAGTTGAGGATATGGGGAGGGGGAAGGGTAAGCTGTGAGAAAGTGAGAGAGAGGCATGGACATATATACACTACCAAACGTAAAATAGATAGCTAGTGGGAAGCAGCCGCATAACACAGGGAGATCAGCTCAGTGCTTTGTGACCACCTGGAAGGGTGGGATAGGGAGGGTGGGAGGGAGGGAGACGTAAGAGGGAAGAGATATGGGAACATATGTATAACTGATTCACTTTGTTATAAAGCAGAAACGAACACACCATTGTAAAGCAATTATACTCCAATAAAGATGTAAAAAATAATAATAAAATAAAGTAGATAACTAATAAGAACCTACTGTATAGCACAGGGAACTCTACTCAATACGCTGTAATGACTTATATGGGAGAAGAATCTAAAAAAGAGTGGTTTTATGTATATGTATAACTGATTCACTTTGCTGTACAGCAGAAACTAATACAATATTTTAAATAAAAAAAAGATGTAATCCTTTTGTTATTGTTTTGTGGTGGTAAAAGTGGGAGCCGATTTCTTTTTTTTTGTTTTTTTAAATATCTTTATTGAGGTATGAGATATACACACATATGTGCGTGGGTTTATCTCTGGGCTTTCTATCCTGTTCCATTGATCTATATTTCTGTTTTTGTGCCAGTAGCATACTGTCCTGATTACTGTAGCTTTGTAGGGGAGCCGATTTCTTTTAAAGGCCTAATACCAATCCCCTCTCCTTTCCTTTCTTCCTGGTTAGTGAAATCATCATCGCCTTCCTCCTTGATAAACTCTTCTGACAAATGTTGGGTGAAGTGTTTTCTGAGGATCCTGGAAGATGAATAGAGAGTGTCCAGAAATGTAAACTAGTCAGTAACATACATGCTGAACTTTCCTCTTGTCATTTCCCCCAAAGGTTTATTGGACAATCATGCTCTTCAGTTAACCTAACTTTAATAGCAGGCTGGGCTCCTTACTTGGTGGTTAATTAACCATCACAAGTTTGTATTATTTCTTGACCTCATCACAAGGACAGCTGGAGAACTGTCTTAGTCCTTTCAGGCTGCTATAACAAAACGCCACAGACTGGGCAACATAAACAACAGACATTTATTTCTCACAGTTCTGGAGCCTGGAAGTCCAAGATCAAGGTGCTGGCAGATTCAGTGTCTGGTGAGAACCCATTTCTTAGTTCCCAGAAGATCATCTTCTTGCTGTGTCCTCACTTGACGCAGGGGGCTAGGGAGCTCTCTGGGGTCTCTTTTTACAAGGGCACTAATCCCATTCATAAGGGCTCTGCCCTCATGGCCTAATCACCTCCCAAAGGCCCCAGCTCCTAATTTCATCACCTTGGGAGTTGGGATTTCAACATTAGGAGGAACACTTCTCCTAGGTCCTCCAGTTGAGGGGACCCAGCAGTGGTTGGATGGGGAAGCAGAGAGAAAAGAAAGGCAAGTCCCCTTAGGAAAAATGTTTCTCGAGAAAGATCTGGGAGTCTGTGGCTGTGGGGGCGGGATCAGGCCTTTTCTTGTTCTGCTTCTGGTTTCTCTGCCATCGGCCATTGGGCCTCCAGCCCAACACTGCTGGGGAAGGACTGGAGCCATGTAAACCCTTCCTAGTGGGCTTCCGTCTGCCGGCTTCTCTGGCTGCCTGCCTATACCCTCGTCATGCCCGTGGGAGCCCAAGAGAAGCCATCTGTCACAGTCCAGCTCACAAGCAAGCACCTTTGTCACTTCTGAGTCTCTACTCTGTGCGAGGCCCCTTGGCGGTGCTGACAATAGGGTTTATGCCGCACTGGGTTTTGAACAAAGCCTTCCAACACAGAAAAAAGATTTGTTACATCCTCTGAGATCAAACCAGTAAAAGATCAGAAATGTTTGGTGTTAATATACCGGGCATCCATAAAGTCTGGAAACAAAGATGCTGTTTTTTTTTCCTGATGATGTCCTGATGACATTCTATATTTTTGCTTGTTTCCATCCTGGTTGAATACCCTGTATAATTAGCTAGGGTGTGACTCAATTACAGTGTGAATGGAGCTGTTTTCAGTCCGGCTATTTATAGTATCCCTGTGGGTTACCTGACTCCAAGCTACTCAGTTTCAGGACTTCTAAGTCATAGATTCATTCATTAGGCAGACATTTTTGAGCACCATCTGTGTTTCATGACAGCATTCCAGGTAAAAGGAGGAAAGCAACTCCTGTTGATTACCTACCCTGTGGGGGCTGCTGACCCCTGGACAAATTCTTTGTGTCTTATCAGCTCCACTAACGTAATCACATGTTTCGTTTGTTCTTCTGAGAGGAGGGAATCGGTGAAACGGATCTCTCAGTCAGCTCGGTGACTGTGTTGTCCTGACTGCCTTCATTTGTGTAATTGTTCAACGATGAGTGTGCCAGCCTCGTCATCAAAAACAACAACCCAGTGAAAACTCAGCAAGAAAATGACTGCTCTGCTAAAGTCATTTCCGTAGCTCAAGGAATCTCAGGCAGTGTGCCCAGATGGTCTTTCTTTACTCAGTTCCTTAAGCCAGTATCTGAAAAACACATGTACTGCTCTATGTCTCCAGAAGGACCCAGTTCTTAGAAAGAGATCCTGGAGAAACATGATTTTAACTAATAGCGGTGAAATTGTAGCAACAGGAAACTGTTTTTCCCGTCAGCTCTGGAACATTGGCCCAGAGTTACTTCCGGGGTTCCACCAAGGCTGCCCTACCAGAACGCTACCAGTAGCTAATGTTACCTTTATTCATTCAAGAGGTTCATGGTTGTTATTACCTAATTTGTTTTCCTTAACTGTAATCACAAGAATTCCAACCTAGCAAAGGGCCCACGGGTACGCTCTAAGGCGAAACTAATTGAGGTCTAAAAGCCGAGGTATAAATGCTGGGGAGATTCTTGATGTTCCCTTGTGCTTAGCATGTGGAAGGATGAGTCAGCACATCCTCATGGGAGGAGACAGTAGTTTGGAACTGAAATGTTGGTGCACTTTGTAGGAAAGTAAGTTTTGGGCTTAATCGGGGTGCTGATTATTTATTGCTGTGTAAAAGACACCCCAAAACTGAGTGGCTTAAAACAACCATTTATTTATTATTCCACGCAATTCTGGGGGGATGATAACAGGCTCAGCTGTTCGATGCTTCCTTGAGGTTCTGAGTTTGGTTGCAGTCAGATGATGGATAAGGCTGGACTTTTCTGAATCTTATTCACACACGTCTGGCTCCTGGGCCGGAGTCGCTGGAAAGCAGCTGTGAGCTTCCTTACAGCATGACAGTCTCCAAGTACTTGAGCTTCCTGAAGCCAGCATGGCAGCCCGGCTTTTCCCAGAGCACATGTTCCAAGAGACCCAGGTGGCAGCTGCAAGACTTCCTAGGACCTAGCATCGGAAGTCACACAGTGTCATTCCACAGCATTCTGTTAGCCAAAAAGCAAGTCCCAGGGTCAGCCAGGATCTGAGAGCATGAATACCAGTCCATTGCAGCACTAAGGAGCAGGCGTGCTCTCGGTTTCAAACACCAGTATTAAAGCAGGTCTTATTTGTGAGTGGTGGGATATACATGGTGCCTTCCATGCCTTTCCCAGCACCAGGTACAGCACCCAAGCTCTCAGGCCCCGAGGAGCCATTCTGTAGACAAGGGCACTGGCGGACCCAAGCTTTCTTTCCCTCAGCATTCTTTTTTCTCACCGCCGTCCATTACCATGCCACACAAAATAATTCCACCTCAGACTATCTTTTTTCACTTATGTCCTCCCTCACCTTTTACCTAGAGCTTCTTTCCTACTAGTACATAGTGCAGTAACATCTCTCCCTCTTTTAATTCCATGTACCAGCCCAAACCCCACCTAACAATGGCTGATGTTAAACCATAGCAGTTTTAGGGCTATGATTGTACTGAAAAAAAAAAGGCCATAAATTGTGAACTAAAATTAGACAAAAAGAACCAGTGACTTCAAGTCCTTAAACTCTTTGAAAGTTCCCAGAAGTACCTATTAAAATCTTCCTAAAAGTTAATGGCTTCTTTCCTACTTTCTATTAAGTCTGTTTTTTGTTTTGTTTTTTTTTTAAAGTACTAGTGATTCAGATGAATAAAACCTGTCCTATTTTCTGTTCTGAAATTGTTTTTTCTTCGTTTTTTTTGTGTTTTTTTTTTTTTTTGCGGTACGCGGGCCTCTCACTGCTGTGGCCTCTCCTGTTGCGGAGCACAGGCTCCGGACGCGCAGGCTCAGCGGCCATGGCTCACGGGCCCAGCCGCTCCGCGGCATGTGGGATCTTCCCAGACCGGGGCACGAACCCGCGTCCCCTGCATCGGCAGGCGGACTCTCAACCACTGCGCCACCAGGGAAGCCCTTTTCTTCGTTTTATTTTTAAAAAATTATTATTGTAAAATGACATTTTGTTTCCTACTAATTTTTAATTATAAGATATGGGTATTTCAGCCATAATATGACTTATATAGAAGTTTGAGGTCTAGCCTAGAAATCTAACGACCATTTTAAACATTGCTTTGTTTTCCTCTGGGAAAAAGAATTCCAACTCAAAACCACAAACTTCAAAATGGCATTTTTTGGACACGCCCCATTTGTTTCTGACCTCTGCCTGCTCATTTGCTTCTTTCCATGGAGTTATATCATGAACTTGGATTTGGTTGTATTACATTAAGATACTGAAAAGCAGGGCTTCCCTGGTGGCGCAGTGGTTAAGAATCCTCATGCCAATGCAGTAGACATGCGTTCGAGCCCTGGTCCGGGAAGATCCTACACTCCGCGGTCTGCAGGGAGCCTGGGTCAGGGGACTAATACCCCACATCCCACATGCCGTGCAACGTGACCAAAAAAACCAAAATAACAAAACAAAACAAAAAATGGCCGGTTAACATTGCTGGCCAGTTTTAGGATAGTACTGTCTAGGATGGTGACATCTGGGGTCATTTTCCACATTTATCTGCTTTCCCTCAGCTGTGCCCTTCCAGCTGCTGGTGCCCAAAGGTTGAGAAGACAGTGGGAACACTTGTGACAGTAGCAGTGGCCCCAGCAGGAAGGAGGGACAGTAGTAGACCCAGCCTGTCAGGGACCCTGCTACACTCCTCAATAAAGCCCAAGGCACAGGACTGAGACCCAAAACTAAAAGCAGAATCCTTCCCACAGGTCCTAGCATAATGTTGTTCACACATTAGGCTCCTGGTAAGTGAACTGACTAAGTGACTTGCAGCCCTCCAGCTAGACAAAAATGTGGATTTGCAACAAATGTTATTATTTACTTTACAAAGAGAATCACCCTGGGTAATCCTAGAGAAATTAGAAATAGGATTTCAGCTACACACAATTTTCTGGAATCCCAACATGTCTGTTACATAAAATAAGAAATGCCTTTATGCAGATGTTTGTTAATTATGGATGGTTTTTATTTAGACATACTTATTTTTCCTCAAATTACTCAAAAATTGGTGTATGCCAGGGGGACTTTGGGATGAGCCACAGTTTTTAATTTTTCATTTATTTATTTTTTGAGCCACAGTTTTTTAAAATTTACTTATTTTTTATTGAAGTACTGTTGACTTACAATATTATATTAGTTTTAGGTATACAACATAGTAATTTGACATTTTTATGGATTATACTCCAATTTTTATAAAATATCAGCTATATTCTCTGTGCTGTACATAACATCCTTGTAACGTATTTATTTTATACCTAGTAGTTTAATCCACTTCACCTATTTTGCCCCTCCCCCCACCCCTCTCCCACCAGTAACCACTACTTTGTTCTCTGTATCTGCATGTCTGTTTCTGTTTTGTTATATTTGTTTTATTTTTTAGATTCCACATATAAGTGAAAACATACAGTATTTGTCTTTCTCTGTCTGACTTACTTCACTAAGCATAATACCCTCCAGGTCCATCCATGTCGTCACAAATGGCAAAATTTCATTGTTTTTTTGTGGCTGAGTAATATACCACATCTTCTTTATCCATTCATCTGTTGATGGACATTTAGTTTGCTTCCATACCTTGGCAATTGTAAATAATGCTGCTATAAACATTGGGGGTGCATATATCCTTTTGAATTAGTCTTTTCATTTTCTTCTGATAAATACCCAAAAGAAGAATGCTGGATCATATGGAAGTTCTATTTTTAATTTTTTGAGGAATCTCCATACTGTTTTCCATAGTGGCTGTACCAGTTTACATTCCCACAGTGCACTACAGTTCCTTTTTCTACACATCCTGTCCAACACTTTTTATTTCTTGCCTTTTTGACAATAGCCAATAGTTCTTACTGACAGGTAAGAGGCGATATCTCATTGTGGTTTTGATTTACATTTCCCTAATGATTAGTGATGTTGGGCATCTTTTCTTGTGCCTTTTGGCCATCTGTATTTCTTCTTTGGAAAAATGACCATTCAGCTCGTCTGCCCATTGTTCTTTTCTTTCTTTCCTTTTTTTTAATTTTTATTTTGACCATGCCATGTGGCTTGCAGGGATCTTAATTCCCCGACAAGGGATCAAACCTGTGTCCCCTGCAGTGGAAGTGTGGAGACCTAACCACTGGACTGCCAGGGAATTCCCTCATCTGCCCTTTTTTTTTTTTAAGCATCTTTATTGGAGTATAATTGCTTTACAATGGTGTGTTAGTTTCTGCTTTATAACAAAGTGCATCAGTTATATATACCCATATGTCCCCATATCTCTTCCCTCTTGCGTCTCCCTCCCTCCCACCCTCCCTATCCCACCCCTCTAGGTGGTCACAAAGCACCGAGCTGATCTCCCTGTGCTATGCAGCTGCTTCCCACTAGCTATCTATTTTACGTTTGGTAGTGTATAGATGTCCATGCCACTCTCTCACTTTGTCACAGCTTACCCTTCCCCCTCCCTGTGTCCTCAAGTCTATTCTCTAGTAGGTCTGTGTCTTTATTCCCGTCTTGCCCCTAGGTTCTTCGTGACCATTTTTTTTTTTTTAGATTCATATATATGTGTTAGCACACGGTATTTGTTTTTCTCTTTCTGACTTACTTCACTCTGTATGACAGACTCTAGGTCCATCCACCTCACCTCAAATAACTCAATTTCATTTCTTTTTATGGCTGAGTAATATTCCATTGTATATATGTGCCACATCTTCTTTATCCATTCATCTGTCACTGGACATTTAGGTTGCTTCCATGACCTGGCTATTGTAAGTAGTGCTGTAGTGAACATTGGGGTGCATGTGTCTTTTTGAATTATGGCTTTCTCTGGGTATAGGCCCAGTAGTGGGATTGCTGGGTCATATGGTAATTCTATCTTTAGTTTTTTAAGGAACCTCTATACTGTCCTCCATAGTGGCTGTATCAACTTACATTCCCATCAACAGTGCAAGGGGGTTCTCTTTTCTCCACACCCTCTCCAGCATTTATTGTTTGTAGATTTTTTGATAATGGCCATTCTGACTGGTGTGAGGTGATACCTCATTGTAGTTTTGATTTGCATTTCTCTAATGATTAGTGATGTTGAGCATTCTTTCATGTGTTTGTTGGCAATCTGTATATCTTCTTTGGAGAAATGTCTATTTAGGTCTTCTGCCCATTTTTGGATTGGGTTGTTTGGTTTTTTTCATTTTTTTTAATAAATAAATTTATTTACTTATTTATTTTTGGCTGTGTTGGGTCTTCGTTGTGGTACGCAGGCTTCTCATTGTGGTGGCTTCTCTTGTTGTGGAGCACAGGCTCTAGGCACATGGGCTTCAGTAGTTGTGGCACATGGGCTCAGTAGTTGTGGTGCATGGGCTTAGTTGCTCTGCAGCATGTGGGATCTTCCCGGACCAGGGCTCGAACCCACGTCCCCTGCATTGGCAGGCAGATTTTTAACCACTGCACCACCAGGGAAGTCCCCAGGATATCTTAAGTAGAAAGAAGCAAGCAGGTCACAAAGGAAGATCTTGCCCAGATTTAGAGGGATAATATGTGTTTAATTTTGCACCAAAATGTCAACATGGTTATCTCTGGATGCTGGAATCAAGGGTGATTTTAGAGTCTTCTTTGTGCCCTTCTTTTTTTCCAATTTTACAATGAATATGGATTACTTATATAATCAGGAAGAAACATATTCTAACAAAATAGTGGTTCTGTAAGGCCTCTTTGTGCTCCTTTTCTGAACCTCATTTGTGTCACAAATCCCTTTGAGAATCTAATGAAAATTGTCAATTTTCTCCCCAAAAGTGCAAGTACCCATCATCAGATTTTTTTTTTGAGGTATGCTCGGTTATCAATAGTATTTTTTAAATTAATTAATTAATTAATTTTCAGCTGCATTGGGTCTTCGTTGCTGCACGCGGGCGTTCTCTAGTTGGGGCAAGTGGGAGCTACTCTTCGTTGTGATATACGGGCTTAGTTGCTCCGCGGCATGTGGGATCTTCCCGGACCAGGGCTCGAACCCGTGTCCCCTGCGTTGGCAGGCAGATTCTTAACCACTGCGCCACCAGGGAAGCCCCATCATCAGATTTTACCAAACATTTCTGGGGATTTGCCACCTACAGGTTCACAGGTCCCAAGTTAAGAACTGTCCACCCACAGTCTGAGTGGCTTCCACCCTGTGGATTTAGTCACTCCAGTGGTGCCAGGGTCTCCTCAGTCACTCCAAGAGCAGGCTGGGCATGCCCGTCAGCCTCCATGGGTTCATGGACCCAAGCAGGTACTTTGAAAGTGCCCCAGGATAGTCTCTCTGGGCGACATTAACAACTGAGAGGTGTGGGTGGAGAAGATCACAGTGTTCCGGGATCCTGCCCGTGAAGCCAGGGTGCTAAGAGTGGAGCACGCAGGCGCCTTGTGTGGCTTCCTAATGAGCCTTGGCCACTTGATGTTCCCAGGGGATTGGGGACTATGTACTCAGATGACTGTAATTTGGATGCAGCCAACATGATCCTGAGTCTCTGCAAATTAAGAGCAAGGAGTCATCGTTGAGAAACCTGTCTCCATAAAGGAATAAAATGATGAGAGCAAAAAGTAATGACTGAGGACTGGAAACCCATCAGGTTACTGTCAGAGATCAGGATTCAGGGATTTGGTGGCTAAAGTGAAGAGGGACATAGAGCTTCAAACCACAATCTCACTGGACTTTGGAGGAAGATCTCGTATGTGGGCCTCACACACAGGTGCAGTCTGAGGCTGAGGAAGACTGTTAAGGCCGGTTTGTGAAGACTTGGATCTCTTGCTCCTGAATCGAAAGCTTGCTGATTGGGGCTTCCCTGGTGGCGCAGTGGTTAAGAATCCGCCTGCCAATGCAGGGGACACGGGTTCGAGTCCTGGTCCGGGAAGATCCCACATGCCGCAGAGCAACTAAGCCCGTGCACCACAACTACTGAGCCTGCGTGCCACAACTACTGAAGCCCGTGCGCCTAGAGCCCGTGCTCCGCAACAAGAGAAGCCACCGCAATGAGAAGCCCGCGCACCACAACGAAGAGTAGCCCCCACTCGCCGCAACTAGAGAAAGCCCGCAGGCAGCAACAAAGACCCAACGCAGCCAAAAATCAATATAAATTAAAAAAATAAATTCATTAAAAGCGTGCTGATCATCTGGCCAATGAAAAGGCCACAAAAGTTTCTATCCCCAAAAGTGAGAAGACCTGAGTCGACTTGCCGAAAGATAACTAGAGAAGGGAGGTCAGACGAGGCAGTGGGGATGGAGAGATGCTTGAGACCCAGAACACAGAGTATCTGGGATGGATGCGATCAGATGGGGAGGGGAGGAGTCAGAGCCCTTAGGAAAGTCTCCGAGGTGGCTAGCCTGGGATGACTCCATCCACCGGGACCACCAATACATGAGGCAGAGCTAAGTGGGAGGGCATGATGGTGATGATGAGCTGCTGCGGACTTGTTGATCTGAGGAGCCTGAAGGCATCCGAGTGGAAATTGACCAGTGGGCATTAGCAAATAGGGAGTGGGAGCTAGCTAAGTAGCCAGATGTGGCTGCTGAAACAGACACAATATTAGGCTGCATTTATAGCTGCACAGTATTTCGGCCGAGGCTGTTTGCCAGTCAGATCTTAGGTTGAGTGCGCCTCATTTGTGTCACTAGCAGTGGGGAGGGCAGAGTTTCAGACTGACGTTGGTACCCCAGCTCAGAACAGGTCTGGGTGTGGTGAGGGCTGGAGGCGACCAGGATGGTAGAAGAAGTGGAAACCGTGGTATACACACTACAGAAAACTAGATGTCATTGTCTTCCGGAAAAGGAACTCTGGGTTGAGTGATTAGTGTATAGCAGGATATGAAAATGGAAGCTTCTACAGACACCAAGCGACGGTAAATGTGAACTTACAGACTGAGGTTCCAAATTGGCATATATCACCATAGACAGATTTACAAAGGAAATGGTTCCTGGACCTGTTCAGCGACTCTGGGGATCAAAGATAGGAAAGGTCTGAGAGTGAGAAGGGGAAATAGATGAAGAGATTTGAGATGGAGGGGGGTAGCAGTTGCCGTGTCTGAGACCCCACCTACCCCCTAAAAATGAGAGGTTATATGGGGAAGGATGTACGTGGGGAGGTGATGCCTTTTAACCCGTAGCTAAATGAGGTGTCTGTCTGAGCCTGTGTCCTCAGCGACCCCCGAAAGCAGAGCCTGAGAAAAGGGCTTCTGTGCGTAGTTGTTTTGTGGAATGGTCCCAAGGAACAGGAATGAGGGACAGGGAAGGAAGGAATGCCAGTCCCAGTTCATCATTATTGTAGCGATTATAGGGGCCTCATATCGCTGGGGACTTTCTGAGGAGCCACGTAAAAGGATTGTCTGCCTGAGGGATTGAAGAAGACAGTATTTATGTCTGGCTCCAAGCCTGAATAGGTCAAGGGTTGCACTTAGGGTGTTTGCACGGGTGTAGAATGCCACATTGGGTTCCCCCAACCTCCACCCAGCCACAAAGAAGCCCAGGGCCTGAGTGAGAGGTGCTACTACAGCAGAGGGACATGCTGCTCCCTGGGACCCTAGGGGGCGCTGTCAGCTCCATACCTGAGAAAGCTAAAGTGGGCTGTAGACTGGGGTCTGTTCCCACCCTGGACATCTAAAGGGCAAATGGCAGGCTCACTGCCTTGGTGGCCAAGACAGGGGAGAGCGGCCATGTTGGATCAGCCTACCCTGTGTTGGGAGAGAGGTTGTCTGGGTGTTTCCTGGGCCCTGAAAGGAGACAGCCTCCTTAGGGTTGTCTTAGAGACTACCCAAGAGGACTTCTGGGGTGGGGAGTGAGGAGACCTCTGCTTAAAGAAGCTGGAGGGTACTGCCCAATACCCAGGACAGAGGGAGGCGACGCTCATGCCTGTGTATCCTTTTTTTTTTTTGCCTGTGTATCCTTGACTTCGGGAGAGGACCCCAACAGTGAGAATCTTTGAAAGAGACCATGAACACTCCTGAGGAAGAGAGAATCAGCTCTAGACACCTGCCAGGTCCAGAGAGAGAACCAGGTCAAGAGACAACACTCCTCCCCCTACTTCACCCTCCCCCAGCTGAGGAGCTGGAGGTGGGGGAGGGAAGCGGAAGTGCAAGGTGGAGAAACAGACAGGAAGTCAGCCACACAGACTTACTGCTGGAGGGTTTCAATTGGACGCAGGCCTGAGCTGGGGGAGGGGAGAAATTATGAAGATTATCTTGGGCTGGATATTCTAATTATGGAGGAAGGGCTGTATTGGTTACTTTGAGGGACTCAAAGGCTCTATGTTACCTAAGACTGAGCTGAAAAATCATGAGGTCCATTGGAGTATTTATCTAGTAATGGCATTTATTTATTCAGTATGTTTGTCAGGGATCGCCAGAGAAACAGAACAAATAGGATGCGTGTATACATATATATATATATAGAGAGAGAGAAAGAGATTTATTATAAGGAATCAGCTCATGCTATCGTGGAGGCTGACAAGTCCCAAGATCGGCAGTCGGCACGCTGGAGACCCACATAGCTGATAAGGTAGTCCCAGTCCAAGTGACAGCGGTCTCAAGACCCAGGAAGAGCTGATGTTTCAGTTCCAGTCTGAAAGCTGGAAAAAAACAATGTACCAGTTCAAAGGCAGTCAGGCAGGAGGTGTTCCCACTTACTCAGCCTTTTTATTCTATTCAGGCCTTCAACTGATTGGAAGAGGCCCACCCACATGCAGGAGGGCAATCTGCTTAGTCTACAGATTCAAATGTTAACCTCATCCAAAAACGCCCTCACAGGGGAATTCCCTGGTGGTCTACTGGTTAGGACTTGGCGCTTTCACTCACGGGTTTGATCCCTGGTTGGGGAGCTAAGATCCTGCAAGCCATGCAGCATGGCTAAAAAACCAAAACAAACAAAAAACCCCAAAACACCCTCACACATACACCCAGAATAATGTTTGACCAAATATCTGGGCCTCCGTGGTCCAGTCAAGTTGGTGCATAAAATAAACCATCGCATTCAGGTGATGTCACTGAATGGATTTTAAAGGAGACTCAATAAAAGTTCGTGTTTTCCTTATATGCAAGTCAAGCATAGACAACATTTCAGTTACATCCTTAGAACTAGCTCAGGACCTCCTGTGGGGCCTGCTGAACCTGACCCTGACCCTTGGCTACCCTGTCCCCTTCTGCCTTCCTCCTCTGTCTTGACACATGTTTAGTAGCTTCCTGGCTTTCAGTTCTGGGCTCCGTCCTCTGAACTGCAGGCAACACCCTGTAGTTGTAAGTCTAATGAACTCACTGTTAGACGTGGTCTCAGAATCATCCAAAAGATGATTCCCCCCCCACTTCTTGAGAGTTGCAACACTCTCTTGCAAAACAGGCTGGTGATTTAACATGCAGGCAGGTGTCAGCCAGAGAAGTCCGCAAGCTGAATTCTAGCAGCCTAGCTTGTTTGTGATAATCCGCAGGAACCATGTGTCCCCCCCCCCCCCCCCCCCCCGCTTCTCCTACATAGCTCAGAACAAAGGTGTCGAATGGCTTCCTTTGCATCTCTGGCACTTGCAAATCCTCTCCAGTGTACACTTTAAGCCATGATCATTTTGGTTTCAACCATTCCAGTTTGGGTGGAGGAAACAAATATTTATGAGACGTGGTCTCTGCCTCCGGGAGAAATAAACCCACAATTACTACACTGTGTTCTGAGGCTGACAATGGAGAGGAACAAACAGTGTATGCGCATGCGTGAGGGAAGCAGGCGAGGAGAGGAGAAGCCCAGCCAGGACGTGCTTTCAGAAGTCTGGCTTCAGCCTAATCCTGAGGGCGGTCCTGGAGCATACGTGGTATCTCAGAATCTGTTCTGCCCTGAGGTAACGGAAAGGAGCTTTTATGTGTCCATAGCAGTCAGTCCTTAAGATGCCTAACTCTGAGGAACTTCTGACCTGAGTGGCTCTAATCACCTGAGGGCCAGCAGGTGTGGACCATTACCAGCAGCCCCTGGAGCTGTTAGGGAACAGGTCTGAGGAACCGGTTTCAGAGATGGGGGGGGGGGGTGGGGGGGCGGGTCGGGGTGGGGCTCATAGAAGAAGCAGATGGAATTTGCCGGGCAAAGACACTAGGGAGAGAGGGTTCCAGGCCTGTGCATGCAGGAGAGAGAGGCGGGTTGTACGGGCCTTGAATGCCATGCTGAGGAAGGCGGACTCCATTATGAGAGACAGAGGCAAACTAGAATGGGTTGAGAGGAGCGTGCCTGGGATGGCCCGGAAATGCATGCTGTGTCTTGACTCCATTGCCAAGGATTGGACTGAGTGTTGGTGAGGCCACGCTGGGGGTGAGGAGACAGGCCAGTACCTCCTAGAAGCCAGTACCTCTTCTGCAGCCAAGAGCCGGCCTAACTCCCGCTCTCCCCTGAGCCTCCTCTCAGCTTGCCTCTCCCTACTTAGTCTGTAGAATTCCCTTCCCACAGCCTCTCCTCTCTTCTCTTACCTCTTCTCATCATCCCAGCTTCTCTTTTCTTTCTCTCCTTTGCCAAGTAGCTGACAGCCTACCTACAGTGAGCTTGCTGTGCCGGGACCATCTTTGATCCATCTCCTCTTGTTTTCCCTGTGGGTTCCCTGGATTCAGTCCTGTGTTAAATGTGGTGCAACAAGGAAGGCAGCTGGACATATCTATGCATACATTTTTATTTTAAAATGCTGCAAAATTTTTTATAAAAGAAAGTTCATGAAAAATTTCAACATATACCCAAGCAGAGAAAATCCTATAATAAAATCCTTTGTACTCAATCACTCAGTTTCAAAAATGATCAATTCACAGCCTATCTTAACATCTTCTATAGTTTTGCCTACTTCCCCACCCCCAGAACGCTTTGAAGCAAATCCCAGACATCATATCATTTTATCTACAGATTTCTCAATATATATCTCTAAGAGTTAAGGACTTTTATAAAAGAACATAACTACAATACAATTAACACTCCCCATAACAATAATTACACCATATTATCAATTATCTTGTCAATATTCACATTTCCCCAATTGTCTTTTTTTAAAAAGGTTGGGGACTGCTGATTTATTTATTTATTTATTTATTTTTGGCTGCATTGGGTCTTCATTGCTGTGTGTGGGCTTTCTCTAGTTGTGGTGAGCAGGGGCTACTCTTCGTTGCTGTGCGTGGACTTCTTATTGTGGTGGCTTCTCTTGTTGCGGAGCACGGGCTCTAGGTGCACAGGCTTCAGTAGTTGTAGCACGTGGGCTCAGTAGTTGTGGTGCATGGGCTTAGTTGCTCTGCGGCATGTGGGATCTTCCTGGACCAGAGATCGGACCCGTGTCCTCTGCGTTGGCAGGCGGATTCTTAACCACTGCACCACCAAGGGAAATCCATCCCCAATTGTCTTAATAAGATTTTTAAAAATTATTATTATTTTAATATGATTTTAATAGTTTGAATCGAGATGCAAATAAATCCATACATTGCATTTGGCTGACATGCTTCTCAAGTCTGTTAATATACAGGCTTACGCTCCACTCATTTTTTTTTCTTGCAATTTTTTGTCATTGTTGAAAAAAACTGGATAATTTGTCCATAAGAGTTTCCCATAGCCTGAATATTGCTTAGTGCATCCTCATGGTATGATTCAACATGTTCCTCTGTCCTCTGTATTCCCTGTAAATTGGTAGTTAGAGCTAGGCCAGCACTGTCCAATAGAACATTCTGCAGTGACAGAAAACTTCTATATCTGCACTGTCCAGTATGGTAGCCACTAGCCACATGTAGGTATTGAGCACCTGAGATGTGGCCAGTGTGACTGAGGAACTGGAACTTTAGTTTTATGTAATTTTAATTCATTTAAATATAAATAACTACATGTGGCTAGTGACTACGGTAGTGGACAATGCAGATCTAGAGGCTTGATCAGATTCAGTTTTATTTTATTATCAAAACTACTTCAGGGCTTCCCTGGTGGCGCAGTGGTTGAGAGTCCGCCTGCCGATGCAGGGGACACGGGTTCGTGCCCTGGGCCGGGAAGTTCCCACATGCCGCGGAGTGGCTGGGCCCGTGAGCCATAGCCGCTGAGCCTGTGCGTCCGGAGCCTGTGCTCCGCAATGGGAGAGGCCACAACAGTGAGAGGCCTACGTACCGAAAAAAAAAAAACACACAAAAACAAACTACTTCAGGTACTTCCATCTTCCACCACTGTATTTAGTCCAAATTTATTTCGTCTTGTCTGTAATCAGTCTACTCTAGCTGTGTCTAAGCCTTTTACGCATTTCCCAACAGGCCACAGGGTGGCACTGTGGATCTGATCTCTTCTGAGGAGCCCACCAGCACCACGGACACAATTAGCCGGCACCCAGCTACACAGCAGTTTTTCCCTTCCTGTTTTGTTTGACTCCATCACACAGCTTATAAAAGCATGGAATTAGAACATTTCTTCATTTTACAGGTGAAGAAAATGGAGCAGGGAGAGGAGTAGGCTGCTTCTCAAAGCTGTGCTCCCCTTCTCAGTGAAGAGCCCTTCCTGAGAACCCCTTTGGAAGTGGGAGGGAAGGAGGCAAAAGGTTATACAGCTGGTTAATGGCAGAACAGAGATAGAACTTAAGTCTGTCTCCTGATGCCCACCCCAAGAGTTCTTTCTTCTTTCTTCTGTCAACACTGAATTCCATAATACCTTTGCTGACGTTGAACCATCCTTGCATTCCTGCAATAACTCTGCTTGGCCATGTGTTTTAGCATCTTATACACCACTGGATTCAGCTTGCTATTTTTTTCAGGAGTTTTGAATTTGTGTTCATAAGTTTAGTCAATTTTTTTTTCTTGTTATTGTACTTGTCTGGTTTGGATTTCAGGATCCTAACAGCCCCATAAAATAAGTTGGGAAGCTTTTCTTCTTCGCTATTTTATGTAACAGTTTATATAAGGTAGGGTTTCCTATTTTTTGAAGATTGGGTAAAGCACGTCCATAAAAGTGTCTAAACTGGGTTCTCTTCTTTCCTTCCTTCCTTCCCTCTTTCCTCTTTCTTCCTTTCTCTTTCTATCTTTCTTTCTTTTGTGGAGGGTGGACTGAGGACTTTGGGAAAGATTTTTAACTTTCTGTTTCATTTGTTTTAAAGGTTATTGGTTTATTCTGATATTCTATTTCTTATTGAATTGATTTTGTTATTTTACATCTACAAGATTGTCTCTTTCATCTAATTTTCCAAATTTATTGGCACAAAGTTGTTCATAGTGATTGCATATGATTTTCAAATCTCTTCCAGCATACTTTTTCTCTCCACCCTGTTTACTCCTGTCCAGTCCTGTGCCACAAGGCCTGCATAATGACTTTGTAGTCATGATTCTGAATGCCAAACCCAAATGTGCAGTAAATGTATATTGTCCATATTTGATGAGATGGGGGGTATTAACCAGATACGGAGAGAAAGCCACAGTTCCTAGAGCTTATAAAGTACATTTAGCTTAGTTTAAGTTTTTCCCCCATGGGAAACACAAATCTGCATAAAATACTGCTTGGTTTTGTCACTGCTGTACTTAAAAGAATGCCCCCCTGCACTGAGTCTAACTTGTTTGGCCAGGCTCTCAGGATCCTATGGCGGCAGCCCTCCATAAATGACTGTGCCCAGTATTGAACTTAGGGCCAGGGAGAATATAGAGACAAAAACCACATCTTCAAGTGGTGCCTACAATTAGTTGGGAAGTCATAATAACACAAACAAGAGGTAAATTATGTGGTAATCTGTGAAGTGCTGACATGGAAACGAACAGCAGGTGTCATTGGATGAGGGGAGAGTTGGACTAGTTGGGAAAGCCAAGTAGGGATTGGCTAGGCAGGGGGAGCACAGAGAGAGTTTTAGGCAATAGAAACTCTTAAAAGATTAAGGACATGGAAGGAGAGAAGGCATGCCTGCTGATCTCTTCTGTGTAAAAACTAGATTGGGGTGGGAGAATCAACGGGATTCACTGATATTCTTTTATATAAGAATATATTTTATATATAAGAATACATTCTTGTGGAAACAACCCAAATGTCCATCAATGGATGAATGGATAAACAAAATGTGGTATGTCCATACAGTGGAATATCATTCAGCCTTATAAAGGAAGGGAATTCTGACACATGCTACAACATGTATGAAACATGAAGACATCCTACTAAGTGAAAAAGCCAGGCACAAAAGGACAACTATTGTATGATTCCACTTATATGAGGTTACTAGAGTAGCCAAACTTATAAGACAGAAAGTAGAATGGTGGTTGCTAGGGGTTAGGGGGAGGAGGAAATGGGCAGTTAGTGTTTAAGTGGTATAGAGTTTCAGTTTGGGAAGATGAAAAAGTTCTGGAAATGGATGGTGGCCATAGCTGCACAACAATGTGAATGTACTTAATGCCTCTGAACTATACACTTTAAAATGATTAAGATGGTTAATTAAAATTTTTATTTTAAATTTCATAAAATTTATTTATTTTTAAAATTTATTTTTGGCTTCGTTGGGTCTTCGTTGCTGTGCGCAGGCTTCCTCTAGTTGCAGTGAGTGGGGGCTATTCTTCGTTGTGGTGCGTGGGATTCTCACTGTGGTGGCTTCTCCTGTTGCAGAGCACAGGCTCTAGGCATGTGGGCTTCAGTAGTTGTGGCACGTGGGCTCAGTATTTGTGGTGCACGGGCTTAGTTGCTCCGCGGCATGTGGGATCTTCCTGGACCAGGGCTCAAACCTGTGTCCCCTGCATTGGCAGGTGGATTCCTAACCACTGCACCACCAGGGAAGCCCCTCCGTACATTCTTATATATAAGAATATATGTATATCTCCTGAGGAATATAGACCAGGGTGAGCAGGGCTTGTTTCTGGAAGGTGGAAGCACAGAGAATATTCTCTATTATATACTTCCACATTGTTTGAATGTCTTCCAAGGAGCATATAATTTTGTAATCACCAGATAATTAAAGATGAAAAACTCCAGTGGAGGAGGATATAATGTGATGGATGGCCATGAAAAGTCCATGTCATGTAACTCCAGCTGAAAGTCATCTCATGGGAAGGTTTTCCTTCTTTAGAGGAGGGAGGGGTCCACTTTAGCTTAAATCCCTCGGAATGACTGAGAAGGAGCTGAACAGACAAAAGGTTAGGGCTCTGGAGGAAGCTGACCCCCCAGGAACTTGTGATGATTTTCTTCCTTGAGCAGAGGGGACTTGGAGGCTGGCAGTCTGTCAGCAGAGCAAATACACACCCCCAACCTGGGCCCTGGCCAGGGATCTGAGGTTGTCAAGTGCACAGCAGCTGAGAGACCAACAAGCAGAGGCCCCAAGACCTGGGCATCTGGCTAGAAGGCTCGGGCCAGGCCTCAGGGGCTGCACAGCAGCCTCCCCACCCACCAGAGACAGGCTCATGCAAATACTCTGTATGGCTGGCCTGCCCTGTGGGAGACGCTGGCACGGTCCAGGGGGCTGGGAGGGAACTGGCACTTGAAATGTTTGTTCCTCTGCTTTGCTCCCAGGTTGCTAGGGTGAAGTTCATAAACACACTGACTGGCTTCATTGCTGATTAATGAGCTCCAGCTTTAGGTCTGACAATCCTTGGACTTGAACCAGGTGGCTCCCTGCTCCTCTTTTTTTTTTTAATTTAAAATTTTTTTTATTTTTCGGCGTGTGGGGTCTTCGTTTCTGTGCGAGGGCTTTCTCTAGTTGCGGCAAGTGGGGGCCACTCTTCATCGCGGTGTGCGGGTCTCTCACTGTCGCGGCCTCTCTTGTTGTGGAGCACAGGCTCCAGACGCGCAGGCTCAGTAGTCGTGGCCTATGGGCCTAGTTGCTCCGTGGTATGTGGGATCTTCCCAGACCAGGACTCGAACCTGTGTCCCCTGCATTGGCAGGCAGATTCTCAACCCCTGTGCCACCAGGGAAGCTCTTCCTGCTCCTCTTAACAGCAAATTTCAAGCCTTGTGCTTCTCCCCACAACCTTAGCCTCCCCCAGCACAGTCCAGTCCAGGCAGATAACTTGTCCTTCTTTCTCCACCGAGGCCTGCTGAACCCTCAGCTCCTGTCTCCATTTGCCTATTAAGTCCCTCCTGATTCAGAGACTGGCTGAGTGGCTGTGCCCCTTCATGCGGCTGACACAGCACTCGTGCCCTTGAACTCTTCCATATCTGAGACCTTCTCATCCATATCTGAGACCTTTCACAATTTCCCTACTCTTATGTATTCTCCTTCTCTTGAACTAGACTTCGTCTTCACAGGCTGTACATGTGATCCATATTTCCCGGTCCTTGAAAAAATAAAACCCAAATCGTGGCCTTACTGTAGCCTCTGTCCCAGGCCATACCGCATCTCTGGTCTCTCCTTCCTGCCCCCGAACCACTGCAAGCCAATGTCTAGGTCCCAGGCACCTACCATGTGTTCTGTATACTTTTTTAAAAACCAGTTTGGGGACTTCCCTGGTGGCACAGTGGTTAAGAACCTGCCTGCCAATGCACAGGACACAGGTTTGATCCCTGGTCCGGGAAGATCCCACATGCTGCAGAGCAACTAAACCCATGCACCACAACTACTGAGCCTGCACTCTAGAGCCCATGAGCTACATCTACTGAGCCCGCCTGCCACAACTACTGAAGCCCGCGTGCCAAGAGCCTGTGCTCCGCAACAAAAGAAGCCACCACAATGAGGGGCATGTGCACCACAACAAAGAGTAGCCCCCACTTGCTGCAACTAGAGAAAGCCCGCATGCAACAACGAAGACCCAACACAGCCAAAAAAATAATAATAATAAAAATAAATAGTTTTATTAAAGTATACTTTACATATAATCAAAGAACCAACTTTAAGTGTACATTTTGATGAGTTTTGACAAATGATAGTGTAACCACTATCACAGTCAAGGTATAAAAGATATTATTACCCTAAAAAGTTCCACTGTGTCCCTTCTCAGTCAACCACTGATCCTCTTTCTGTCACTCCAGATGATTTGTCTTTCTAAACTTCCACATAAGTGGAATCATACAGTATGTATCCTTCTGCATCTTGCTTTTTTTGCTCAGCATGTTTTTTGAGATTCATCCACGTTGTTGCATGTGTCAGTAGTTAATTCCTTTTTATTGATGGGTAGTATTCCATTGTGTGGATGTACCATAATTTGTTTATCCATTTACCTGTTGATGGATATTTGTGCTATTTCCAATCTTTTGGAAGATATTATGAATAGAGATGCCATGAACATTTTGTATATGAGTCATTGTGTGAACATACGTTTTCATTCCTTTTGGGCAAATATCTAAGAGTAAAATGGTTGAGTCTTATGTTAATTCTATGTTTATGTTGATAATGAAGTACCAAACCATTTTTCAGCGTTGCTGTAACATTTGACATTCCCACCAACAGTGTATGAGAGTTCCAGTTGCTCCACATCCTTGTCAGCACTTGGTATTGTCAGTCTTGTTAATTTTAGCCTTTCTAACTGGTGTGTAGTAGCACTCTGTTTTCTTTTAGATTTTTATCATGACGTATTTTCAGCATTTGAAATATTAAGAGAGAATAATATAATGAATACCCATGTACCCAGTGCCTAGCTTTGTCAGATGTTAACATTTTTCCATAATTGCTTCAGATCTAATTTCTTTTTATGAAGAGAGTCTATTGAGAATTCCATGTACTGCACAATCATGTCTACATTATATTTGAGGAGAGGATTTAGCTTTGACCTTAGAAATAATTTTATTAAGGCTATCATTGACAATAAATTGCAGTAAATTTTAGTGACTATCAACATCAATATTTGTTTATCTTCATTAACATTTTTCCCAATGAACACATTTTTTAAAATCAGAAAGTTCAGTGCATAAAGTATGAAGTGGTGAAACATTTTCTTCTTTTTAAGCAGCTTCATTAAGATGTAATTTATGCACCATACAATTCACCCACTTTTATTTTTTATTTTTTGGCTGCATCACGTGGCTTACAAAATCTTAGTTCCCCAACCAGGGACTGAACCTGGGCCCCTGGCAGTGGAAGCATGGAGTCCTAACCACTGGATCACCAGGGAATTCCCTCACCCATTTAAAGTGTACAATTCAATGCTTTTTAGTATAGTCACAGATATGTGCAACAATGAACCCTCTGAGTTCTTTTAATTTTCATAAATTTGTTGAAAATTGGGCACTTCAAATAATATGTGACAACTCTGGAAATCAGAGTCTCCCCCGTTCCAAGGTTAGTTGTTGTTGCTGCTCTTTATTCTTATTGTTTGTTTCTGAACTAAATCTGTAAAGTGTATTCTTTTTTATGAGTGGCCACCGAAGTCTCTGCTCATTAGCTTAGTGGTCAGCTAATGAATGGATAGAGAAGTCCTTAAGTGACTGGAACTAATAATTCTCTCAGTCATTGCTGGAGGGCTCTGTGTGTATGTTGTTCAACACTCAGCCAGGCAGTTGACAACTCTGCCATAGCCTTCACTTCCTGCTTGCACAGAGCCTCAAGGTCATTCAGAGCTGAGAGATGAGGACTTTTTCAGGTCTCTCTCCGGCATGTGCACAGCCCTATGCATGCAGATTGCCTTCTAGATTCCCAGGAATATGTTGGAGCTTTTCAAAGACCTCTATGGACATCTCCTTCCTGAGCTCCTCCTCCTCTTGTTGTCCCCCTCCCTGTTGACAGTATCTCCAGTTTAATTGGGACTTTTTAGATTTTTTAAAATAAATTTATTTATTTATTTATTATTTTTGGCTGTGTTGGGTCTTTGTTGCTGCATGCGGGCTTTCTCTAGTTGCGGTGAGCAGGGGCTACTCTTCGTTGTGGTGCGTGGACTTCTCATTGCGGTGGCTTCCCTTGTTGCAGAGCACGGGCTCTAGGCATGTGGGCCTCAGCAGTTGTGGCACACGGGCTCAGTAGTTGTGGCTTGCGGGCTCTAGAGTGTGGGCTCAGTAGTTGTGGCACACAGGCTTAGTTGCTCCATGGCATGTGGGATCTTCCTGGACCAGGGCTTGAACGCGTGTCCCCTGCATTGGCAGGCAGATTCTTAACCACTGGGCCACCAGGGAAGTCCGGGACTTTTTAAATTTTAGAAAACAGTTTCTCCTCAGGGAGGTCAACTGTAGGTTCCATGTGTGGAAATCAGGGAGACAGGCCTCAGGGCCTCATCAGGCCACAAAAGACAGAAAGGAGCCAGGGCAGCAAGAGCCGGAGACTCCTCCAGGCCGCCCTCTCATCACATTTCCCCCACTCTTGGGCAATCTGCTGTCTTCTCTCCCTGATGATCACATCCTCTGCTTACTCATGCATCCTTTCTGTTCCCTCATAACCTCTGCTGACTCAGGGCCTACCCACATTGTGACCTTTTAGCTTCTGCTCCCATGGTTAACTGATGAGTTCCTCAGCATGTCCTAGTTTTAATCGCCAAGTGAGAGGAAATCTTCTCCGGGCCTGTGGAATTTTTTTGTCTCAGGTTAAGTGCTCACTCTGGTCCCATCGGCTTTTGCAAGTGGGTGGAGTCAGGTGTTCCATTGAAAACACCTTCCAACGGGCCATGGGTGGAACAGTCTCACTCAGAAGGTGCTGGGGATGGGCAGATGTCACGAATGACATCTCTAGGACTGTCACGTGCCATGGCGGAGCATAATGATTAAGCGTACAGTGTCTGAAGCTAAACTGCCTCAATTTGCATCCCAGCTCCTCCACTTACCAGTTATGTGTCCTTAGGCAAGTTAACTTCTTGGGACCTAGTTTTCTTATCTGTAAAATTAGAATGGTGGTAATCATCATACCTAGTGCAGGAGCATTAAATGAATTCGTGCATGTAAAGCACTTAGAACAATGTCAGGTGTATAGTACTCAATTAATGCTTGAAATCATTATCCAGCCACTAAAGGTGGAAAATGCAGATTCACTTTTCCCTCTCCTTATATCTCCCACTTACAACATCACATTCTATCAGTTTTATAACCAAATTCCCTTAAAGGTACCATCTAGACTGCCTCATTGTTTCTCTTTGAGAACCTGGCAGGCACCTCCCAACTGGTGTCCTTGCTTTCACGTCTCCCTAGTCCAGTCCAATCTCCCCACTGCCTCCAGAATTATTTTTCTAAAATGTACATCTGGTCATGTCACATTACTTCTTTTTTTTTTTTTTTATGGGAAGGCAAGAATTTTTTTTTTCTGTTAAATTTTATTTATTAAAAAAATTTTAATTTAATTTTATTTATTTATTATACAGCAGGTTATTATTAGTCATCCATTTTATACACATCAGTGTATACATGTCAATCCCAATCTCCCAATTCATCCCACCACCACCCCCATCCCCTGCTGTTTTATTTTTATTTATTTATTTATTTTTTATTTTATTTTTTTTTGCGGTACACGGGGCTCTCACTGCCGTGGCCTCTCCCATTGTGGAGCACAGGCTCCGGACACGCAGGCTCAGCGGCCATGGCTCACGGGCCCAGCCGCCCCGCGGCATGTGGGATCCTCCCAGACCGGGGCACGAACCCGCGTCCCCTGCATCGGCAGGCGGACTCTTAACCACTGCGCCACCAGGGAAGCCCTGTTTTATTTTTTAAGTATAGTTTTTAGTGCTTGTTATCATCGGTGGATTTGTTTTTTGGTTTGGTTGCTCTCTCTTTCTTTTTTTTAAATTACTTTTATAATTTTTCATTTCTAATAATATCTTAAATATTTTTAATTTTAATAACTTTATTTTATATTATTTATTTATTTATTTCCCCCCCTCCCTTTTCTTCTGAACTGTGTGGCTGACAGGGTCTTGGTGCTCCAGCCGGGCGTCAGGCCTGAGCCTCTGAGGGGGTAAGAGCCGAGTTCAGGACACTGGTCCACCAAAGACCTCCCAGCCCCACATAATATCAAACGGCAAAAGCTCTCTCAGAGATCTACATCTCAACGCTAAGACCCAGCTCCACTCAGTGTCCAGCAAGCTACAGTGCTGGACACCTTATGCCAAACAACTAGCAAGACAGGGACACAACCCTGCCCATTAGCAGAGAGGCTGCCTAAAATCATAATAAGCCCACAGACACCCCAAAACACACCACCAGACACAGTCCTGCCCACCAGAAAGACAAGATCCAGCCTCATCCACCAGAACACAGGCACCAGTCCCCTCCACCAGGAAGCCTACACAACCCACTGAACCAACCCCAAACACAGTAAGTTAAGCAAAATGAGAAGACAGAGAAATACACAGCAGATGAAGGAGCAAGGTAAAAACCCACCAGACCAAACACATGAAGAGGAAATAGGCAGTCTACCTGAAAAAGAATTCAGAGTAATGATAGTAAAGATGATCCAAAATCTTAGAAATAGAATAGAGAAAAATACAAGAAACATTTAACAAGGACCTAGAAGAACTAAAGAGCAAACAATGATGAACAACACAATAAATGAAATTAAAAATTCTCTAGAAGGAATCAATAGCAGAATAACTGAGGCAGAAGAACGGATAAATGACCTGGAAGATAAAATAGTGGAAATAACTACTGCAGAGCAGAATAAAGAAAAAAGAATGAAAAGAACTGAGGACAGTCTCAGAGACCTCTGGGACAACATTAAACGCACCAACATTCGAATTATAGGGGTTCCAGAAGAAGGAGAGAAAAAAGGACTGAGAAAATATTTGAAGAGATTATAGTTGAAAACTTCCCTAATATGGGAAAGGAAATAGTTAATCAAGTCCAGGAAGCACAGAGAGTCCCATACAGGATAAATCCAAGGAGAAACATGCCAAGGCCGTTTCTTCCAGGTTGTCCATTTTATTGGCATAGAGGTTGCTTGTAGTAGTCTCTTAGGATGCTTTGTATTTCTGTGGTGTCTGTTGTCACTTCTCCTTTTTCATTTCTAATTTTAATGATTTGAGTCCTCTCCCTCTTTTTCTTGATGAGTCTGGCTAAAGGTTTATCAATTTTGTTTATCTTCTCAAAGAACCAACGTTTAGTTTTATTGATCTTTGCTATTGTTTTCTTTGTTTCTATTTCATTTTTCTGCTCTGATCTTTATGACTTCTTTCTTGCTACTAACTTTGGGTGTTGTTTGTTCTTCTTTCTCTAGTGCCTTTAGGTGTAAAGTTACATTGTTTATTTGAGATTTTTCTTGTTTTTTTTTTTTTTTTTTGAAGATTTGGGAGAGGAGTTTGATTTTCAAGTTGCTTGGATTGATCTGACCCATGATTTTCTTCTTTCTTGAGGTAGGCTTGTATTGCTATAAACTTCCCTCTTAGAACTGCTTTTGCTGCGTCCCACAGGTTTTGGATTGTCGTGTTTTCGTTGTCATTTCTCTCTAGGTATTTTTTGATTTCCTCTTTGATTTCTTCAGTGATCTCTTGGTTATTTAGTAACGTATTGTTTAGCCTACATGTGTTTGTGTTTTTTATGTTTTTTCCCCTGTAATTGATTTCTAATCTCATAGTGTTGTGGTCAGAAAGCATGCTTGATATGATTTCAATATTCTTAAATTCACCAGGGCTTGATTTGTGACCCACGATGTGATCTATCCTGATGAATGTTCCGTGTGCATTTGAGAAGAAAGTGTAATATGCTGTTTTTGGATGGAATGTCTTATAAATGTCAATTAAATCTCTCTGGTCTATTGTGTCATTTAAAGCTTGTGTTTCCTTATTAATTTTCTGTCTGGATGATCTGTCCATTGGTGTAAGTGAGGTGTTAAAGTCCCCCACTATTATTGTGTTAGCAGTTGCCTTAAGTATTGAGGTGCTCTTATGTTGGGTGTATATATACTTATAATTGTTATATCTTCTTCTTGGATTGATCCGTTGATCATTATGTACTGTCCTTCCTTGTCTCTTGTAACATTCTTTATTTTAAAGTGTATTTTATCTGATATGAGTGTTGCTACTCCAGCTTTCTTTTGATTTCCATTTGCATGGAATATCTTTCCATCCTCTCACTTTAGTCTCTATGTGTCCCTAGATCTGAAGTGGCTGTCTTGTAGGTGGCATATATATGGGTCATTTTTGTATCCATTCAGCAAAGCTGTGTCTTTTGGTTGGAGCATTTAATCCATTCACGTTTAAGGTAATTATCAATATGTATGTTCCTATTACCACTTTCTTAATTGCTATGGGTTTGTTTTTGTAGGTCCTTTTGTTTTGTTTTGTAGGTCCTCTTGTGTTTCCCACTTAGAGAAGTTCCTTTAGCATTTGTTGTAAAGCTGGTTTGGTGGTGCTGAATTCTCTTAGCTTTTGCTTGTCTGTAAAGCTTTTGATTTCTCCATTGAATCTGAATGAGATTCTTGCTGGGTAGAGTAATCTTGGTTGTAGGTACTTCCCTTTCATCACTTTAAATATATCATGCCACTCCCTTCTGGCTTGTAGAGTTTCTGCTGAGAAATCAGCTGTTAACCTTATGGGAGTTTCCTCATATGTTATTTGTCATTTTTCCCTTGTTGCTTTCAACAATTTATCTTTAATTTTTGTCAGTTTGATTACTATGTGTCTTGGCGTGTTTCTCTTTGGGTTTATCCTGCCTGGGACTCTCTATGTTTCCTGGACTTGGGTGGCTGTTTCCTTTCCCATGTTAGGGAAATTTTCGGCTATAATCTCTTCAAATATTTTCTCTGGGGCTTCCCTGGCGGCACAGTGGTTGAGAGTCTGCCTGCCAATGCAGGGGGCACGGGTTCGTGCCCCGGTCCGGGAAGATCCCACATGCCGCGGAGCAGCTGGGCCCGTGAGCCATGGCTGCTGAGCCTGCGCAACCGGAGCCTGTGCTCCGCAACGGGAGAGGCCACAACAGTGAGAGGCCCGCGTACCGCAAAAAAAAAAAAAAATATATATATATATATATATATATTTTTTTTTCCCCCCTCTGGTCCTTTCCCTCTCTCTTCTCCTTCTGGGACCCGTATAATGTGAATGTTGTTGTGTTTAATGTTGTCCCAGAGGTCTCTTAGGCTGTGTTCATTTCTTTTCATTCTTTTTTCTTTATTCTGTTCTGCAGCAGTGAATTCCACCATTCTGTCTTCCAGGTCACTTATCCGTTCTTCTACCTCAGTTATTCTGCTATTGATTCCTTCTAGTGTATTCTTCATTTCAGTTATTGTATTGTTCATCTCTGTTTGTTTGTTCTTTAATTCTTCTAGGTCTTTGTTAAACATTTCTTGCATCTTCTTGACCTTTGCCTCCATTCTTTTTCCGAGGTCCTGGATCATCTTCACTATCATTATTCTGAATTCTTTTTCTGGAAGGTTGTCTATATCCACTTCATTTAGTTGTTTTTCTGGGGTTTTGTCTTGTTCCTTCATCTGGTACAAAGTCCTCTGCCTTTTCATTTTGTCTATCTTTCTGTGAATGTGGTTTTCCTTCCACAGGCTGCGGAATTGTAGTTCTTGCTTCTGCTGTCTGCCCTCTGGTGGATGAGGCTATCTAAGAGGCTTGTGCAAGCTTCCTGATGGGAGGGACTGGTGGTAGGTAGAGCTAGGTGTTGCTCTGGTGGGCAGAGCTCAGTTAAACTTTAATCTACTTGTCTGCTGTTGGGTGTGGCTGGGTTCCCTCCCTGTTGGTTGTTTGTCCTGAGGCAACCCAGCACTGTAGCCTACCCAGCTCTTTGGTAGGGCTAATGGCAGACTCTGGGGGGGCTCACGCCTAGGAGTACTTCCCAGAACTTCTGCTGCCAGTGTCCTTGTCCCCACAGTGAGCCACAGCCACCCCCTGCCTCTGCAGGAGACCCTCCATCACTAGCAGGTAGGCCTGGTTCAGTCTCCTATGGGGTCACTGCTTCTTACCCTGGGTCCTGATGCACACACTACTTTGTGTGTGCCCTCCAAGAGTAGAGTCTCTGTTTCCCACAGTCCTGTTGAAGTCCTGCAATCAAATCCCGCTAGCCTTCAAAGTCTGATTCTCTAGGAATTCCTCCTCCCGTTGCCAGACTCCCAGGTTGAGAACCCTGACGTAGATCTCAGAACCTTCATTCCAGTGAGTGGACTTCTGTGGTATAAGTGTTCTCCAGTTTGTGAATCACCCACCCAGCAGTTATGGGATTTGATTTTATTGTGATTGCACCCCTCCTACCACCTCATTGTGGCTTCTCAATTGTCTTTGGATGTGGGGTATGTTTTTTGGTGAGTTCCAGGGTCTTCCTGTCGATGACTGTTCAGCAGTTAGTTGTGATTCCGGTGCTCTCGCAAGAGGGAGTGAGCGCGTGTCCTTCTACTCTGCCATCTTGAACCAATCTCTTCTCCACTTTACTTCCTGAAAACAGCTCCAGTAGCTTCTGATGCCTGCAGAATAAAGTTTAAGCTCCTTAGCATTCCAAGGGTGGTCCCAACTGATCACTCATGGCAGGATGAAGTATTGAACTAGTCTTTTATATGCTCTTTGGGCAGGCCCTGTCAGGCATGTGTAGTTCCTTGCCCCAGGGCCTCTGGAGGGTCAAAACTGAGCAGCTTGCACTATTTACAGTAGCCAAGACATGGAAGCAACCTAAATGTCCATCAACTGATGAATGGATAAAGAAGATGTGGTATATATATACAGTGGAATATTACTTAGCCGAAAAAGAATAAAATAGGGGTAGAGTGAAGATAGCAGAGTAGGAGGACGTGGAGTTCGTGTCTCTTCACAACTAGGGCACCTACTAGGTGCTGGTGGGGGACCTTGGACACCTAAGGGGATGGGACGAACCCCTGCGTGACTGGGTAGGTCGTGTGGCAGAGGGAGTGGAGGAGAAGTGGAGGTGGGACAGGACCAGTGCCCCTGAGTGGCGGCTGGGGGAGGGGAGGGGTTCTCACGCACGGAGGGGCCCACTCACAGTGAGGTAGCTGGGGGAGGGGAGGGGTGGCTGGGGGAGGGTATGAAACTGTGATTAAAAATCTTCCAACAAACAAAAGTCCAGGAACAGATGGTTTCACAGGTGAATTCTATCAAACATTTAGAGAAGAGCTAACACCCATCCTTCTCAAACTCTTCCAAAAAATTGCAGAGAAAGGAACACTCCCAATCTCGTTCTACGAGGCCACCATCACCCTGATACCAAAACCAGGCAAAGATGTCACAAAAAAAGAAAATTACAGACCAGTATAACTGATGAACATAGATGCAAAAATCCTCAACAAAATACTAGCAAACAGAATCCAAGAAGACATTAAAAGGATCACACACCATGATCAAGTGGGATTTATCCCAGGGATGCAAGGATTCTTCAATATATGCAAATCAATCAATGTGACACACCATATTAACAAATTGAAAAATAAAAACCATATGATCATCTCAGTAGATGCAAAGAAAGCTTTTGACAAAATTCAACACCCATTTATGATAAAAACCGTCCAGAAAGTGGGCATAGAGGGAACTTACCTCAACATAATAAAGGTCATATACGACAAACCCACAGCCAACATCGTTCTCAATGGTGAAAAACTGAAAGCATTTTCTCTAAGATCAGGAACAAGACAAGGATGTCCACCCCCACCACTATTATTCAACATAGTTTGGGAAGTCCTAGCCATGGCAATCAGAGAAGAAAAAGAAATAAAAGGAATACAAATTGGAAAAGAAGTAAAACTGTCACTGTTTGCAGATGACATGATACCATACGTAGAGAATCCTAAAGATGCCACCAGAAAACTACTAGAGCTAATCAATGAGTTTGGTAAAGTAGCGGGATACAAAATTAATGCACAGAAATCTCTTGCATTCCTATACACTAATGATGAAAAATCTGAAAGAGAAATTAAGGAAACATTCCCATTTACCATTGCAACAAAAAGAATAAAATACCTAGGAATAAACCTACCTAAGGAGGCAAAATACCTGTACTCTGAAAACTATAAGATGCTGATGAAGGAAATCAAAGAAGACCCAAACAGATGGAAAGATATACCGTGTTTGTGGTGTGGAAGAATCAATATTTTCAAAATGGCTATACTACCCAAGGCAATCTATGGATTCAATGCAATCCCTGTCAAATTAGCAATGGCATTTTTCACGGAACTAGAACAAAACATCCTAAAATTGGTATGGAGACACAGGAGACCCTGAATAGCCAAAGCAGTCTTGAGAAAGAAAAACGGAGCTGGAGGTATCAGGCTCCCTCGGTGCTCTGTGATGACCTAGATGGGTGGGATGGGGGCGGTGGGAGGGAGGTCCAAGAGGGAGGGGATATTGATATACATATAGCTGATTCACTTCATTGTACAGCAGAAACTAACAGAACATTGTAAAGCAATTATACTCCAATAAAAAAAGAATAAAATAATGCCATTTGCAGCAACATGGATGGACCTAGAGATTATACTAAGTGAAATAAGTCAGAAGGAGAAAGACAAATACTATATGATATCACTTATATGTGGAATCTAAAATATGACACATATGAACTTATTTACAGAACAGAAACAAACTCACACACATAGAAACCAAACTTATGGTTACCAAAGGGGATAGTGGAGTGGGAGAGGGATAAATTAGGAGCTTGGGATTAGCAGATACAAACTACTATATATAAAATAGATAAACAACAAGGTCCTACTGCATAGTACAGGGAACTATATTCAATATCCAGTAATAAACCATAATGGAAAAGAATATGAAAAAGAATATATATATATATATATAAATATAAGTGAAGCACTTTGCTGTACCCCAGAAACTAACACAACATTGTAAATCAACTATACTTCAATCAGAACAAAACAAAGCAAAACCAAACAAACAAAAAAAACTGAGCTGCTCAAGGCAAGTCCTCTTTCCAGTCTTTAGGGAAAGCCTGGGTTGATCGAAGAGGTCCTGCTGGGTGACAAGGGAGAAACAGGAGCGGAGAGGCATCTCTCAGAGTGGGCGGGAAGGGGTAGAGAATCCCGAGGATAGAGGTAGGGATAGAGGTTGGCAACCCTGCAAGCACTGGGGATGCCCTGCTCCGTGGCAGTGCCCTGGGAAGGTGCCCAGATCCAAGAGAACCAGCTGGCTGGCACTCCTGAGGGCCCGGACTCCAGGCTCCAGGACTGCCAACCTGAAAAAGATTCCTAGCCCCCGAAAATCAATTCAAGCACTGTCTTGGAATATCCAAAGGCCCCAAACTGATATGTCAGCTGGGTGCCACTGTACCGACTTAAAGAAGGACATGTTCCTTTACTCTGAACATAAGTTTACATGGATCAAAAATACCCATATTCCCCATTAAGAGCCCCCCTGTTCTGAATAAAGGAATCTGGGAAACCAAATTATTTTGTGGAAAGCTCACTTAGCAAAAGTGGTAAACATGTGTACCCAGTCCCCTTTCTTCCCTTCCCTGTTACCAACAATACTCCTATATTATTGGGGGGTAGCGATGTGCCGGATAGGAAATGACTGCATCTAAGGATGACCATTGAGATGTAAGTGGAAGTTGGTGGTGAGATTTCTAGGAGAGGTCTTTTGTCCCTTGCCCTTCCCCTACTTCCTGCCTGGAATGTGGGTGTGATGATAGACTTCCAGCAAACATTTTGTGACCTGAAGGATGTAAGCCATGCCCTAAGGATGAAGGAGTAGAAAGATAGAAAGAACCTGGGTCCCAGATGCCTGTGGGTTTTTTTTTATTGGAGTATAATTGCTTTACAATGTTGTGTTAGTTTCTGCTGTACAATGAAGTGAATCAGCTATATGTATACTTATACCCCCTCCCTCTTGGACCTCCCTCCCCACCCCCATCCCACCCATCTAGGTCATCACAGAGCACAGAGCTGAGATCCCTGTGCTATACCGCAGGTTCCCACTAGCTATCTATTTTACACATGGTAGTGTATTTATGTCAAACCTAATCTCCCAATTCATCCCACCCTCCCCTTCCCTCCGTGTCCACACATCCATTCTCTACATCTTCGTCTCTATTCCTGCCCTGCAAATAGGTTCATCTGTACCATTTTTCTAGATTCCACATATATGCATTAATATATATTTGTTTTTCTCTTTCTGACTTACTTCACTCTGTATGACAGACTCTAGGTCCATCCACATCTCTATAAACGACCCAATTTCATTTCTTTTTATGGCTGAGTAGTATTCCATTATATATATGTACCACATCTTCTTTATCCATTCATCTTATATCTTGTTTAAGCCACTTATTTATTTTCTGGTTTACCAGCCACACCTAATCCTAACTGGTAAAGCAAGCACAGAATCAGAGCTCAGGAAAGAGAATAGCCCAGAGGGATAGTTCACAGAGGCCAGAGTATGAGCGCAGAGCCCTTGCTATCCACCCCAGAGACCACCTGTGGCAGGAGCCTCAAAGATGGCCCCAATGATCCTCACCTCTGAGTGTTCACTCTCTTGTGTACATCCCTCCCGCAAAGAATAGGGCTGGCCTGTCTAGCCAATAGGATACCACAGAAGTAACAGTGTGTGACTTCTGAGGGCCATAAGAGACACTGTAGCTTTTGCCTTGCTGTCTCTTGATTCAGCCCTGGGGAGAGCCAGATGCCGTTTGTGAGGACACTCTCGCAGCCCTGTGGAGAGGTGTGAGGAACAGGTGAGGAACAGGGACCGCCTGTCAACAGCCAGCCCCGTGAGTCAGCCATCTTGGAAGTCAAGTCCCCGGAGACTGCAGCCCAGGCTGGACTGCACCTCATGAGAGAACCTGAGTCAGAACTACTCCCAGACTCCTGACCCACAGACACCATGAGATAATAAGTGCTCATTGTTGTTTTAAGCTAAGTTTTGTTATACATCTGTAGCTAACCAATACACTACCACATGGGGACCTCTCAGCCAGCTTGTCTCTTGCTTCTGGTAGGTGGAACACAGCCAGATTCCTGCTCTGTGGGCCATGGGCTCTGAAGCAGAGCAGGTTTTAGGTTTTTCTGAGGGCATGGTCTTTTTCTGTTTAGCTCCCCTTCACACCTGTGGTAGCCAGCCTCCAAGATGGCCTCTGGTGATCTCTGCTTCCTGGTGTTCACGCCTTTGTGTAATCCTCTCCTGTTGAGTGTGGGTTGGACTTAGTGAGTAGAATAAGGCAGGAGCGATGACGGGTGACCAGGAGACTAGGTCATAAAAGGCAGGGTGGCTCATCTCTCAATCTCTCTCTCCCTCCCTATGCTGTGGGAAAGCTTGTCTGGAGCAGCCCTGTAGAGAGGCCCCACGTGGCAAGGCACTGAGGCCTCCTGCCAACAGCCATGTGAATGAACTGAGAAGCAGATCCTCTAGGCTCAGTCAAGTCTTGGGAGACCACAGTCCTGGCCGACAGCTTGACTATAGCCTCCCCTGAGCACCCAGATTCCCAACCCTCAGAAACTATGTGTGATAATAACTGTCCATTGTTTTAAGCTGCAAAGTTTCAGACTAATTTGTTAAGCAGCAGTGTGTAACCAATATCTTCCCCATCACAGCGTAGTGGTTAACAACTGAACTCTGAAACTAGACTGTCTGGACTTAAATCCTGGTTAGGCTACTTTGAGGCTGTGTGACCTTGAGCATGTAACTTAATCTTTCTGTGCCTCAGCTTCCTCAGTTATAAAATGGGGGATACCACTGTTACCTACCTCATAAGGTTGTGAGGATTAAATACAGACATAAAAAGGGCTTAGCAAGGTGCCTGGCATATAATTAGCAGTCGGTAAGTGTCAGTTGCTATTTTGGTTGGTACGATTCTGGCTGATGCAGAGACAGTGTGGGGATGAAGTGAGGCAAACACCTGCCAGTAGCACCACGATCATGACCTCCAGAGAAGTAAGGGGGGATGAGTATTTGCAAATCCTGAAACAGGCCCCCGTGGTTTTGCCTCCAAGTAGAGCATAACCGGGCTCTGCGTATTGCAGGTGGGACCACGCTGCCTGGGTGAGGAGAGGCAGCCTTCAGGATGGTTCCGTGGATGCCAGGGCCTCAGGTCATGCCCATCCCTGGGTGATGCAGCCACGATTCTGAGCATGCGTCCCTGGATTGTAACATCCCTGCTCTGGAAGATGGTCAGAGAACGCTTTAGAAAGCTTGGACTGCGGCTGAAACTGGAAATGCTGGAATTTCTGGTTTCCAGTATGCAGGAAGTATGAGTTTCCCTTTTCCCAAAGGAAAAAACATTTGATTCCAATTGATCTGTAGGCCTGGAATAAGCTTTTTTCCTCAACTGGAAGGTATTATGGACTGTGTACGCTAAAGGAGAGAAGGGTTAGGAAAATGTAAGCAAGAAACTTTTACCATAAAAGTAAAATACATTACTAAGTGAAAGAAACCAGTCTGAAAAGGCTTACATACTGCATGATTCCAACTATATGATATTCTGGAAAGCACAAAACTACGGACACAGTAAAAGGATCAGTGGTTTCTGGAGGTGGGGGAGGGATGAATAGGATACGTGTCATTATACATCTGTCCAAACCCATACAACACCAAGAGTGAGCCATAATGTAAACTATGGACTTTGGGTGATGATGATGTCAGTGTAGGTTCATCAGTTGCAACAAACGTACCACTCTATGGGGCATGTTGATTACGGAGGAGGCTCTGCATATGTCGGGGCAGGGGCCATATGAGAAATCTCTGCACCTTCTTCTCAAGTTTGCTGTGAACCCAAAACTGTTCTAGAAAAGAAAATCTATTTGTTTAAAAAGTAAAGTGAGAAAGAGCATTTGATTTGAGGGCATATTATTTAGAACTCCGTTGAGTACCAGTACCAGAAGTTTCAAGCTTACTGAACCTCCGAAGAAGGCTATAGGTCATAGGTGTCTGATGAATCGGAAGACAGAGATTTTTGCTCTGGAAGATGAGAGGGTGCTGCAGTGGGCCTCAGAAAGGCCTGGAAGGCAGCAGGGAATCCACGTAGAGGGAGAACTGCTGTGGCGTGCTCCTCTCTATTCCAGCATCTCTTTATTCTCTCTCCCTCTCTCCTCCTCAACCTTTTGTCCCCCCACAGAGCTTGCTTCTCAGGCCTACAGCATCCCACAGCCCCCCTACTTACACAGAATGGCTTTCTGGCTCTTCATAAACACTGTTTTCTTTTTCTCCATCCCAATCCCAAATTCCTGGGGAAGGGGACGCTTGGTGGCCCAGTACCTTGGGGCCGATGTCTGCTCCCTGCTCCAGCAACTCTGGCCATGGGGCAGGGGTGGGAGCACCTTACAAAGGAAGCTGTCTGGAGCCCATCCCCGCAAAATAGCGAATGGGTGTACCAGGAGCTGTGCAGGGCTGGTGACTTTTAGCTGGGCCCAGTTCTGTGACCTGTGACAGTCGTCCCCCTGAAGCAGGCTATCATGTTAGCTGCTGGCAGAAATCTGCCCCACTTTCTGTGCTTGGCGGCTGGTGCCTGCTTTCCCTTTTGATTTAAGGCCGGTGCAGGGGCTTGGATTTGGAGCGTGGCATTGGAGGAACTCTTTAACGCCAACTAGCCTTAATTCCTCCTTCTTATATAACTAAATGGCAACTGAGAGGATATTTGGATTCCGCTTGCTTTTTTTTTTTCGTTGCAGTTCGGTTATTAATTAGTGTGCAAAAAAAAAAAGTAAGTAATAAAATATCCTTGTTTATGTTCTAGTCCGCGGGTCTGTGTGCTCATTAGTTTGCAGCCTGGCGTGGGGATCGGGAACGCTGGGCCCCCAGGGAGTGGGCCGGACCGAGGGTGTCAGCGTCTTCCGTTGCGGAGGCGATGGGCCAATGCAATTCGTTCCTCTTCCTCCCTCCCTCTCTCCCCCACCCCTCCTCCTCCCCTTCCTCCCTCCCTCTCTCCCCCACCCTTCCCCACACCTTCTTCCCTCCCCTTCCTCCCTCCCTCTCTCCCCCACCCCTCCCCCACCTTCCTCCCTCCCTCCCCCATCACCACCTTCCTCCCTCCCTCCCCCCTCACCACCTTCCTCCCTTCCCCCCCACCCTCCCTCGCCTCCCCGCGGGTTCTGGGCGTCCTTGCAAGGCAAGCGCTTCCTGAGAGGGTGGCTTGGAGGCCAGCGCAGTCATTCTTTAAGGAAGGGGGGATGGGATCAACAAGGCAGTTGAAACCCGGTTCTAGGCGGCCTCCGGTGGTGCCCCCCGCGGGGCCCAAGCCGCCCCACCTCCGCGACTGCCCGGAGCCCCGCTGCGGACTGTGCTGGCTGCCGCCACCCGGCCTTCCGTGATGCACCCCTTCACTTCGGGGTGGATCGGAGCCGGGGGATGCGGGGGCTCCCGGAGAGTGTGACTCAGAGGGGCAGAGGTCCCCCAATTCTCGAAGCCTGCGAGCCCCAGGGCGACCCTTAGCTCCAGGACAGCGCGTTTGTCCCCTTGCAAAGATGGACTGCGGGGGTGGGGGTGGGGCCGATTGGTGAAGGGGGCTTCTGGCCCGCCCCCCCGGAGGGCTTGGAGGGTTGTAATTCAGGCTGGCCCGCCTTTTCCAGCCCCTCTCAGCTCCATCCTCCCCTCCATCCCCAACCCCCCTCACCCCTAGCCGGCGCCCCAGCCGTCGGGCAGGTGCGGCAGGCTGTCCGGGGCAGTCTTGACCTGACGCGGCAGGAAGGAGGGAAGGAGGGCTGAGCAGCCTGGCCGGGAGGCCGCACTTCTTATCGCCCCCTCCCACCCGGGGCTGGGGGGCTGGGGGCTCCTGCCCCGCTGGAGCCGGGCCGGCTGAGGGCGCCAGCTGCCTTGGGAGCCGGTTTTGGAGGTGGGGTCAGGCCGGGCTCTTAGGCCTTGTTCACCTCATGACACACCCAGAAATTTTATATAATATCTCTAAGACATTCAGGGGAGAACTGCAGAGTATTTGGAGAGTGAAAATGTGGCCTGCTGGAAAAAAAAAAAGTATTTCTGTGTATTATGTAATCATTTCTGTGTATTATGTAAAAAAATTAAGTGTGTTGAATATCAAGTATGTATATATTTTTCTAATGAAATCTTTCCAACCCTCCCTTTTATTTTTTACTTTTACTATGGAAAATTTCAAACATATACAAAAATAGATGAGTAGCTAATCCCCAGCTTCAATAATTATCAAGGTAGGGCCAATTTTGTTTCCTCTCTACACCCACCCACTTCTTCCCCCTCCTATTATATCTTTTCAATTTTTAATGATAAGTTAAGCTTGCGTTTTAATTAGCCTTTGCTGTGTAACAAGCCACCCCGAGGAATAGTGGCTGAAAACAACAATATTTTGATTTGTCATGATTTGGTTGGCTGGGTACTTCCTCTTGCCAGTTTTGCCTGGACTCACTCAAGAGGGAGGATCAGCTGGGCTGGAAGGTTCCAGATGGCCTGACTCACATATCTAGCTGTGGACTAGGACTCCTCAGGTCTCCTCTCCTCCATGGCTTCTCGTGTTCTAGTAGGCTAAGTGGACTTCTTTATATGGCAACCAGAACCTTCTGGGAGAATCAAGGCAGAAGCCTCAAGCTTCCTGAGCTAACTGTGGGAGTCTCAAGTCACTTCCACCCACTTCTATTGGCCAAAGCAGGTCACAAGGCCAGTCCAGAGTCTGGGATGGGAGGGTAGAGAAATAGACCCACCCTCAGATGGGAGGAACAAAGTGCAGTGACGCATTGCAAAGTGAATGCTAGCATGTGAGGGATTGGTGGTCTTTAACCAATGTAGTACACAGTTAGCTTTTATCAACATAACTTTTTACACGAGCTTTTATGCTTGCAATGGCCACACACAATTCCTGATCTAGACTTTTTAATGATAAACAAAATGCTTGATAGTCACCATCAAGGAGAAACTTTGTTAGTACAGGTAAGCAATTGACATTTTTTTATCATCCATTTAAAGTTGTACAACAATTGAAATTATATTTAAAGAATCTGGCAGCTCTTCCTTTAGGGGGCAGATGAAAATTTGATATTTCTCATGGTAATGCAAATGAATGTTTGACTCCAGACATCTCTCCCTATAGACAGTTGAAAATGAAGATGAAGGTCTTATCTGAAGGAGGCATGTGTATTATGAGAGCAGTAGACCTGCAGTTGGCATGGACGCCATAAAATTACACATCAGCCACAAAAGGATAAAGGTGTGTGATACATGTGGAGATGGGGTTTCAGGGCACGCTGCGGGGACCCTGCTCTGCCAGCCTCATATTACACTGCCAAGGCTCGGTCCATGACAACCTCTGGTGGGGCAAGAACAGGCATGGCAATGAACTCCAAGTTAGGGGCTCCAATTAGATGTTGTTGTTGTTTTTTTAATTGAGGTATGGTTGATTTACAATGTTGTGTTAGTTTCTGCTGTAAAGTAATTCAGTTCTTTTCCATTATGGTTTATTACAGGATATTGAATATAGTTCCCTGTGATCCAATTAGTTTTTGAACAAGCCAAAGGAAAGGCTCTTCAGAGTTGTAGTTACTCTTAGCAGAACTGTCATAGTACTGAAGATTCTTCTTTTATGGAAGATGATGGATTTTGCCTTAACTTTCTTGTCCTTAATATCCACCTTGTTGCCACACAACATAATGAGGTTGTTTTCACATACTTGTACCAGATCTCTATGCCAGTTAGGCACATTCCTGTAAGCTCTCGATGTTACGTCAAACATTAAAATTCTACGTTGGGTTTGGATGTAATAGCCATCTCTCCATCCACCAAATTTCTCCCGACCAGCTCAATATATCCCATACATTGACCTTAATAGGTCCTCTGCTGGTGTGGAACACAAAGGAATGGACCTCAACCTCAAACATGGCTACGTTCTTCTCCAGTCACCAGTCAGTGACGTTTCATGAATGTAGTTTTTCCATCACCAACCAATACAAGTTTGAACGGAGCTTGTGATTCTCCTTGGGCAGCCATCATGTTTCTTCCAGAAGCATCTCCATGCTGAGGGTGCTATGACCATTATTCTTGCATTTACTATTAACATGTTAGCATGCCCCATCTGTGTACCGCCTTTGTAAAATTAGGCAACAGTCTTCAAGACTACTCTCACTTCTGACACCAACTGCAGAGTTCAGGGGTCCCCAAGATCACCCTCAGGTCTGATTATTTGCTAGAAAGACTCACAGAACTCACTGAATGCTTTTATACTCATGGTTACAGTTTATCACTGTGAAAGGATACGGATTGAAATCAGTCAAGGGAAGAGACACAGGGGGGCAGGGTCCGGAGAGGTCCAAACACGGAGCTTCCATTTGTCCTCTCCCAGTGGCGTCATGAATAGTGCTAACTCCTCCCAGCAACTATGCTGTGACAATATGCGTGGAGTATTGCCAACCAAGGAAACTCACTTGAGCCTTGGCGTACAGACTTTTTACTGGAGCTTAGTCGTGTAGACATGGTTGGTGGTCCACGCTCTGAAGGCTGAGCTGATACCGTGTGACCCAAAGCCCCTACTGTAAATCAAGTTGTTCTCCTATCTGGCGTGGCCTAAGGCCCCCAGGTAAACAAAGATACTCTTATCAGGCAAGACATTCTAAGGGTTTAGAGATCACCTTCCAGGAACCAAGGCAAAGGCCAGGCCTTTCTTTGGGCAAGGTTCATTCTTCACTGCACACCCTCATTCTGCTTTTTCTCTCTCTTCCTTTCTCCACATCTTTTCCCTTCCACCTCTCCTCTGTCCTAGGCTGGGAGGTCACGCTGTTATCATAGGGAGTTTGAAGGTCAATGAAAGGGATGTGACACCTCAGTAGTTCCCTCCCCAGTTCTCCACAGCTTTGTGTCCAGGGTGCTGTGTGGCAGAGGCCAGCCATGTTGCTGTCTGCCAGGAGAGCCCTGGGAGATGGCAGGTGGGTGTGGAGAGGGCAGTGGGTCTGGGCAGCTGGTTGAGCTCTTGATCCCCCACGACCTGGTCATCTGGGGCATGTTCAAGGCGTCATGTCTGCTCCCTGGAGTGTGAGGGAACTGACACCAAAGGGACAGAGAGAGGTGCCTGGGCAGGTCTGTGCTAAGTTGCCTGTGGCACTGATCACCACTCCCAAGTTCAAGCTGAACCCTGAACTTCAGGCAGAGGAAGACCTTCCACCACCACACCCTAGGAGACCAGGCGTCTTGGAGATTACATGTGATTCTGGGAAGGATAGCTATGCCCAGAATGTGGGACACCAGTGGATGATGAAGACTTTGGAGTCCCAGAAACCTACCTGTTCCTAAGAGTAGGCGGTGACAGATTGTTTGCAAAAATGGCCACGATTCCACTTATGTGAGATATCGAGAATAGTCAAATTCATAGAGACAGAAAGGAGAATAGAGGCTACCAGGGGCTGGGGAAGGGGGAAAAGGGCAATTATTGTTCAGTGGGTCCAGAGTTTCAGTTTGGGATGATGAAAAAGTTCTGGGGTTGACAGCACCTCATGCTGGCAAGGCGGCACAACAGGAACGCTCATTCATCGCCTGTGGGAATGCAGAATGGTTCAGCCACTTTGGAAAATCATTTGGTGTTTTCTTAGAAAACTAAACATACACTTACCATACGATCCACTACTTGTGCTTCTTGGTATTCACCCAAAGGAGTTGAAAACTTATTTCCACACAAAAACATGCATATAGATGTTTATAGCCACTTTATTCATAACTGCCAAAGCTTGGAAGCGACGAAGATGTCCTTCAGTAGGTGAGTGGATAAACTGTGGTCCATCCAGACAATGGAATATGATTCAATGCTAAAAAGAAGTGAGCTATCCAGCCATGAAAAGACATGGCGGAACCTTAAGTGCATATTACTAAGTGACAGAAGCCCATCAGAAAAGGCTGCAAACTGTATGATTCCAACTATATGACATCTGGAAAAGGCAAAACTACAGAGACACTAAAAAGATCAGGGGTTGCCAGGGGCTGGGGAGAGGGAGGCAGGAAAAGGAGGAGCACAGAGGATTTTTGAGTCACTGAAAAGAAATGGTCTTGTACTAACTGTAGAAATACTAAATGAGGGCTTCCCTGGTGGCGCAGTGGTTGAGAGTCCGCCTGCCGATGCAGGGGACGCGGGTTCGTGCCCCGGTCCAGGAAGATCCCACATGCCGCGGAGCTGCTGGGCCCGTGAGCCATGGTCGCTGAGCCTGCACATCCGGAGCCTGTGCTCTGCAACGGGAGAGGCCACAACAGTGAGAGGCCCGCGTACCGCAAAAAAAAAAAAAAAAAAAGAAATACTAAATGAATGAAAGGTAGGATTTTTGAAAAAGTCTATTAAAAAACAGTGCCAGAAATGGATGGTGGTGAGGGTTGTACAACAATGTGAATGTATTCTTTTTCTCTTGGCTGTGCCGAGCGGCATGTGAGGTCTTAGTTCCCTGACCAGGGATCAAACCCATGCCCCCTGCAGTGGAAGCGCCGAGTCTTAACCACTAGACCCCCGGGGAAGTCCCACAATGTGAATGTATTTAATGCCACTGAACTGTACACCTGGTTAAAATGGTCAATTTTATGCGTGGATAAAGTCTCTTTCTAGACTTTCTCTGATCTATTCCACTGGTTTCTCTTCTATTCACGTACGAGTACTACACTGTTTTCATTCTAGAGGCTTTACAGTATTTTTAATATCTGTTGGAAAAAATTATGAAATTTATGCCAACAAATTTGACAACTTAGGTGAAATGGAAAAAGTCCTTGAAAGACATAAACTATCAAAGCTCAATTAAGAAGAAAGAGATAACCTATTTAGCCTTATATCTATTAAAGAAATTGAATTTGTTGAAAACATTTCTACACAGAAAACTCCAGGCCCAGCTGGCTTCATGGGAGTATTCCAATAAATGTTTAAGGACAAAATGAGTCAATTCTCCACAAACTCTTCCAGGAAATTCAAGAGGAGAGACTATTTTCCAAATCATTCATGAGGTGGTCGGCATTACCCTATACCAAAATCAAACAAAAATATTATAAGAAAAGAAAACTATATACCAATGTATTTCAGGAACATTAATGCAAAAGTTCTTAACAAAATTTGCGCAAATCAAATCCAATAATACATAATAAGAAAAACACATCATATCTGAATGAGTTTTATCCTAAGAATGTCAGGCTGGTTCAATAATCAAAAATTGATCAGTGCAATTCACTATATCAATGACAAGATAAGGCATATGATCATGAATGGATAAAGAAGATGTGATATATATATATCACATCCATGTGACAACATGGATGGACCTTGAGGGTATTATGCTAAATGAAATAAGTCAGACGAAGAAAGACAGATACTGTATGATTTCACTCATATCTGGAATATAAAAAACAAAACAAAAACAAATGAACAAACCAAAGGAAACAAAAACAAACACGTAGATACAGAGGACAGAGTAGTGGCTACCTGTATGGCTCGTAGCATAACTGATGCCATCTTGGGCCCTTACAGTTCTCCCATCCTTTCACTGACCCTACCCAGGACTGTACTATGCAGTGAAGCACTTCTCTGTCATCAAGGGTTTTTGTAGTTAATAGATATTGTTTAATAATCATTAGGACCTGTTAGGCTCTATGCTCCGTTAGGCCCCAAACAATGATGAAAACCTTTTGTGACGTATTCCCAGCACCCATGTGACTAGTTACCCATTCATAAATCTTAATTTAGGAACGCATGGCCCATTTCCAAGCAACTACACCCATACCCTAGATTAACTATAAAATTGTCCCAATGGTGCCTCAGTGGTACGGAGTGCAGCTACCAATGCTGCTGAAAGTCTGGTGGACTTGCTGTCCACCAGATCCAGATCCCATCCTGTGAGTAAGTTACCCTATAATAAACTGATCCATTGATTACATGGAGCTCTTGCCTTATTTTTGGTCTCAAGATGCCTTCTCAGTTTCATGGGCACTTTTCGTTCCCTCAGTCCCGCAATATTACCAGAGGGGAAGGAAGGAAGGGGAGGGCAAAATGGGTAAAGGGGATCAACTGTATGTTGATGGATGAAAACTAAATTTTTGGTGGTGAGCATGTTGTAGTGTATAAAGAAGTAGAAATATGGGAACTCCCTGGCAGTCCAGTGGTTAGGACTCCACGCTTTCACTGCCGAGGGCCCAGGTTCAATCCCTGGTCGGGGAACTAAGATCCCGCAAGCCGAAATAGAAATATAATGTTGTACACATGAAACTTACATAAACGAATGTTACCTTAATAAAAAAAATTAAAAAAAAAAAGAAAAAGTGGCCACAGTTATTATCCTCTCTGTACCTGCATCCATTTTGAACGCAGAGTAGCTGCTCCCATCAAGAGCTGAAGCCCTTGAACCCGGGCTGGTCTTGGGACTTGCTCTGACCAATTGAATACAAAACATTATTCCTGGTCCAGACCTATCTCAAGAGGCCGTGAGCATTTTTGCTGTTTCAGCATGCTCTCCTGCAACTCAGGCACCTCCCTGTGAACAAACCCAGGCTAGCCTGCTGGGATATGCAAGACCACACAGAAGAAAGACAAGCTGACCAGCAGAGGCCATCTCAGACCAGCCTATCCCCAGCCAACCTGGCAGCAGATATCACAGACGCGTGTGTGAGCCAAGTGCAGCAGTGGGGCTCAGCCCAGATCACCAGTCTGCAGGATCCAGAGCTAACTCAAGAGGTGCTGCCTTAAGGCACTAAGCTTTGTGGTTGGTTGTTTTGTAGCAACAGCTAACTGACTCAGAGTATGGCAATGGAGATAAATAAGGATTTTTTTTTGATGAGGAGCCTAACCGTCTCAGATGCTGGTTTCCCTTAAGTTGGAGAGTTTGAGGGACACCGTTTGGTAACGTAACCAAGCAGGACCCTATCGGGCCTTCCCAGGACAGACCACCCCCCAAGTCCTGCCTCTTGTCTATAGGAAAACTTTAGCCTCCTAGGCCTTCCCTGAGTTCCAAAGAATATATTTAATCAGGGAAGTGAGAAAATGCAGAAACAAAGGAAAACAGTCAAACAAGACAAAATAATAGTTTGGCCATTAAACAAAGTCAGGACCTTTAGTTCCTCCTCGAGGGCTATAGATAATCTTCGGAGCCAAATCTTCGGAGCTGTTTTGCAGACACTGAAGCCCCCACCAGGTGGAAGAAGTTAACTGTCTGCTGCCCACAAGCACGCAGACCCCAGACATGCTGGAACCAGAAGGTTGATGTTGACTCCTGATTACCTCACCCCCAACCAATCAGAAGAATGTCCACCAGCTGATCACGTACCCAGCAACCCTCTCTCTCACCCTGTCTTTAAAAACCTTCCCCTGAAAGCCATCAGGAGTTCGGGCCTTTTGAGCATTAGGTGCCTGGACTCCTTGCTTGGGGCCCTGCAGTACACGCTGCACTTCCCTTCACCACGACCCAGTGTCAGTAGATTGGCTTTACTGCGCCGGTGAGGCGAGCCGGACCCAAGTTTGGTTCAGTAATACTAATGGTTTGGGGAAAACTTGGACGTGGCCATTACCTTCAATAACGCTGAAGGAGACTAGGAATGCTTGGAGGTCACGTTTCCAGCCTTACCAGGTTCAAGTTTCCAGCCTTACCCGTTCTTGGACATCAGAATCCAATATGAAGGAGATGTGGGTGAGTCAGCACCTGGCTGAGGACTTTCAGTGCGGTGATGGTGGGGCATGGGAATAGGAAGGGATGGGGAGCCAGGCTGGCCCTCCAAGAAGCAGGCCCACCGGCTCCCCCATGTGCCTCCAGCATCCTTTGCAGGCAGCCCTGCAACACTCCCCCTGGCCCTCTCGCTCCCCCCACCCGCCCTCCTCCGCCCCTCCCCCGTCCCCCCTCCCCCACCCAAGGCTTGCAGGCCCACCCTGCTTCACCTGGTGGGAGGTTCATACAGGCTAAGATTAACCGTAAATGTGGAGGTTGTTACTCAGAGCTGGGTTTCACACCTTCTGGCATTCAGTGCTAGCCTAGTTTTTAATAAAAACAACACTATTTTGGTGCCGTAAACCTATTTTTCACCATCTGGCGTACCCTTATGCCTCTATGTTTCTTCTAGTACAGCCTGACAGGAAAAAACCATCGTGGGACTAGAAGCTCTCGACCAAAGAGGATATTATTGTACATTCAAATGGATAAGGCACCTCTCTGCAGGTTGTAGCTGCTTAACTCTGAGCAACAGACTTTCAAAAAATCCTCTTTCTACAAATGTCAGTAGAACAAGATGAAAGAAGTTTACCTCATGAAACATTAAGGTAAAAAATGAAAGTTTGGTGGGGTTTTTGCATAACAGATGATGACAATCTTAAAATACCCAAGAGACTAACGAGGAAGAAAACCCATCCCTTCTGTCTCAGGGAATGGTGGCAGGATGGCCCCAAGCTGTCCTCTGCAGTTTCCTTGGGGGTGACACTAAAGGAATGGAAGGCTCTGGGGGAACCAACAGCAAAAGTAGCTTAACTGAGTAAAGTCATTCTCATTGGATCAAGCTTTTAATAACTCTGTGGTAATTTTGTGATTCTCTGAATTTTCTGGAATGGAAGTCAGCTGTTGCACTTATGTTCACCAGCACCTTTTTACTGATAAAAAGAGCTGCTCCAAAGCACACACATGTCTCTAGAAAAGGGGTCTTGTGCTCCTTTTTACTTAATGAGACTATAGTTCTTGATTCTCATGTATGTGATGAGTGGGTGTGCGTGGGTGTTCGTATGATGTGGCTTCAGGTTTTGTGGGTTTTTGAAGATTATATAATCTGGGGGGACTTAAAAAACCCAGAAAATTAGGAAGACAGAATTAGGAAAGGAATGTTCTTTAGAATCAGAAAGAAAACACAGTACATAACATTTTAAAAGCTGAGAAATACCTCAAATCTCACATAATTCAGAAAACTGACATAACGTTTTGTTAACAGCCTGACAAACCTCTATAACACTTTTTTCCCGACAATTTTTGTCTGCAGATGCTTTGCTTGCCTTTTCATATGACAACAATCTTGTAGTATCATTTTCTAGCAAGAGGATAGAAAGATAATTCATTGTGATTTTCTTTTAGCATGGTTGATGGAAATTTGGTTTTCATTATTGATACTGCAGAAAAATTTCAGCTTTGCAGTTTGTTATTAGTAATGCTGTGTACATTTTTAGGACTGCTGTCAAATTGGGGGAAACCTCTGTCAAGTTTCTTTCATATAAAAGCTGTAAATTTTCTGGGCATATCAAGGTTTCATGTTCAGAGACCCATCTTAAATACTCTGAATTGACAATACTCAGGCAACCTGACCTCAGTGTCTTGTAGAGATCTATTATGAGATTTGTGTTATTTTTGTCAATATCAGTATTTTGGTCAAGTCAGCAAGACATTTAATTTTTTTCCCAGTGTGTTCATATACTTTACTTCTTCTCATTAAGTATATTATGAATCCCCAAACCCATATATTGCCTCTTTTCGGATTTTATCTCTCTCTTTTGGTATAATCTGAAAAAAATTTTGTTACAATTTACTTCTCCATGCCAGAATCATTTCTGTTGGTTACAGGTGGGCATACTTGAAAAATAATTTCATTTCATAGGGAGTTTGCAATTATATTCACTGCATTTTTTTTCCACTGCATTATTGATGATACACTTAACAAGAGAAACTTCCGTTTTGAGCTGCTCATAAGTTTAGGCATTTGATGATTGGAAGAATTTCCCACAGATCAGCTTCCGGCTCTGTACATTTCAAACCTTGTTTCTCCTCCGCCTCCTCCCACATCCCAGCTGCTCTAGAGCTCAGTGTCATGATGCCAGGTGGGCAGTGGGATTATTCCTGGAAGTCATTCCTGCCCCAGGATGGTCAGTAATAACTATGTAAACAGATCCCATGAAGGTCACAGTGAAACGTGTCCCCAACTCAACTTCCTCTTAGGCAGCTTCTAATGCTTCAGGACCCGAGGGGAAGTGTGACAGAATCAGGGTGGGGAGAGAGCCATCTTAACCGATTACAATTCAATGCAGATCTTAAACTAATTTACAGTTCATTTCTGCAGATTGTACCAACACGTATGACCAGGTGAATCCATTTCTGAGGCCCCTGGCAAGAGTCTTCTGCAAATGAGGGGCCCTGCCGCTTAAGTTTCATCAGCTCTGTATAGGTATGAGCCTGTGAGGGGTTTTTGTTTGTTTCTTTGAATTGACAAGCGGCAGCGGAATACCAAAGGGCCGACTCCCTTTGGAAGGCTTGGATCTGCGTTTCCCCGTGACCTTGAACAGATCGTGCCCCTCTCTGTTCGCCTTGGTCCCTCACTTCCCAGCCTCCCACGCACGAAGGGCCCCCTAGCGCCCGCCCAGTCCGGGTCCCCCGCCGTGTCAGCACGCGGCCTCTAGAGGGCATCACACCCCCGTCCCGGAGCCGGGGCGGCCGCGGGACTGGGGGCTGGGTTGCCAAGGCGACGGCAGCGGCAGTCTAGCTGCTGCTGGCCAGTTTCCCAGGACTGTAGATACTTTGTGCGACAATCACGAATCGTGCTCCATGGGAAACGTCGACACCCACAGAAAAATGGTAAACCAGGCAGGGCCTTGTGCAGAACCTGCTTGGTTTTGAATGGCCGCTCGCGATGGGACAGGAGCCTCAGAGAGCTAGCTGGTTCCCTACTGATGGGCAAAGGGCCGTGACCCCTGCCGTGGCCTGGGAGGGGCCCTCCCTGCTACCAGGCCTCCCCTGGGGACTTTGCCATACCTCAGGCTCCTGAAGTGCATGGGACACTCCTTGATTTGAGGTGTCTGGGACGGGGAGGGGGTGTTCACTAAGTGATCTTAGGGTGCTTGTGACGGGCGGGACCACCAGCTAGAGAATAAGGCTCAGGGCCTCCCAGGCTGCTGCTCTTCCAGCTCCAGTCCTGGAAGGGCCTGTGTTGGTGACACTACCCTGGGCTGGGTGGCAGGATCTGATGGGGTCCGCAGAGCCCACTGGTCCCTGACCAATGCCAATCACCCTCTAAGGGGGCCACAGGGCAGGATGGGCTCCTCTCCTGCTGCATGACCTGACCTCCAAATGGGGGCTCTGTGGACCCTATCAGATCAGCATGGGCTCGAACCCATGTCCCCTGCCTTGGTAGGTGGATTCTTTACCACTGCTCCACCAGGAAAGTCCTCCAAAAAATTTGAAAGCATACAATTCAGTAGCATTTAAAACATTCACAGCATTGTGCAACCGTCAACATTCTCTAGTTCCAGAACATTTTCATCATCTCAAAAAGAAACCCACACCCATTACCAGTCACTTCCTATTCCCCCCAGCCCCTGGCAACCAATAATCTACTCTCTGTCCCTGTGAATTTGCCTATTCTGGACATTTCACTTAGATGCAATCATACAACGTGTGGTCTTTGTGTCTGGCTTTCGCTCAGCACAATGTTTCTAAAGTTCATCCATGTTGTAGCAGGTATTTAGTACTTAATTCATTTTTATGGCCAAATAATATTCCATTGTGTTGATAGTCCGCATTTTGTGTATCCATTCAGCTGTCTATGAGCACTTGGGCTGTTTTCACATTTTGGTGATTGTGAACAGAAGCACGTGTACCTTGACGTCTGCATCTTGCTGTCATCTGTGGGCCCCTCTGAGGGCAGCTCTCTGCGAATGTTGGGCTGTGAGCAGGTCTTCCGGCATCTACCCCACCTCCCAACCCACCGCAGCCCAGGGAACCTTTGTGTGGTCTGGCGGGGGGCTTGGACTCATCAGTCACCACCTCAAACAGAGAGGGTCCACTGGAGTTATTTTGTTTCCTCTCAGGGGCTAGGCCTTTACAACTCAGACACCAGAATCTGCTCCTTTTTCTCTGTTTTCTGCTAATACATCCGTAAGGCAGAGAGCAAGACGAGCCAGGGAAAACGGAAGACACTAGAAGATGGGGGACATGAGGGAACAAAGGTGACAGTTCGAAAACATGAGCCTACCTACTTTCATTTTTACTTATTCTCTTGATGACAACTTGTACACATGATTGGAGGGTGGGACAAGGTGGGACATGGAAGCCACGGCCCAGGAAAATGCGGAGGGGAGATCGGGAGGGGCCCTCTTCCCCCTCATCAGGGCCAGTCTGCCCAGGCCCTGATATGAAGCAGGAAGGGGAGAGGCAGTGTGTGTGTATGTGGAGCAGGGGGGCAACCCCACTTAGACAAGCAGACCCAGGTGGTTCTTCTTTACCAAGGGAGATGGGCAAATTGTGATCGCCAGTTCTGGAAAAGGTAGCCAGTGGGCCTTGGCAGGGGAAATCTCTCCCCAAGTCCACAAAAATCCACATGCAGGGAATCCTCCATAAGCCTGTGGATCAACGAACAAACTACGTCAAGGTAGGATTTTAATGGCCTGGGATCCTTTGATCCATTGAGTCCTCTAGTTACGGAAAGGAAACCCTCTGCTCTCCTCTCTGATCCACCTGCCCTTTGCTAGAGTCTAAGTCGGCTGTTCCCGTGAACACAAGCAGCCCCACCCAACTCACCGCATTTGGGATTCAGTATTTACTGAGATGAAAAGATTTTTTTTTGATAAATTTATTTATTTATTTAGGCTGCATTGGGTCTTCTTTGCTGCGTGCGGGCTTTCTCTACTTGTGGTGAGCGGGGGCTATTCTTTGTTGTAGGTTGCAGAGCACAGGCTCTAGGCGCGCGGGCTTCAGTAGTTGTGGCTCACGGGCTTAGTTGCTCTGCGGCATGTGGGATCTTCCCGGACCAGGGCTCGAACCCGTGTCCCCTGCATTGGCAGGCGGATTCTCAACCACTGCGCCACCAGGGAAGTCCCTCACTTCTTTTTTTTTTTTTTTTTTTTTGCGGTACGCGGGCCTCTCACTGTTGTGGCCTCTCCCGTTGCGGAGCACAGGCTCTGGACGCGCAGGCTCAGCGGCCATGGCTCACGGGCCCAGCCGCTCCGCGGCATGTGGGATCTTCCCGGACCGGGGCACGAACCCGTGTCCCCTGCATCGGCAGGCGGACTCTCAACCACTGCGCCACCAGGGAAGCACTTCTTTTATTTATTTATTTATTTATTTATTTTATTTTAAAGGGGACCAACATTGGTTTCCCAAGTTTGTTTTGTTTTTTCTTCTTTAGATCCTTTTTTTTTTTAAAAAAATTGAAGTACAGTTGATTTATGATGTTGTGTTAGTTTCTGGTGTACAGCAAAGTGATTCAGTTATATATACATATATATGTATTTCTTTTTCAGATTCTTTTCCATATAGTTTATTATAAGATATTGAATATAGTTCCCTGTGCTATACAGTAGGACCTTGTTGTTTATCTATTTTATCAATATATATAGTAGTGTGTATATATTAATCCCAAACTCCTAATTTATCCCTCCCTCCTCCCCCTTCCCCCTTTGGTAACCATAAGTTTGTTTTCTCTGACTGTGGGTCTGTTTCTGTTTTGTAAATAAGTTCACTTGTATTATTTTTTAGATTCCACATATAAGTGATATATTTGTCTTACTTCACTTAGTATGATAATCTCTAGGTCCACCCATGTTTCTGCAAATGGCATTATTTCGTTCTTTCTTATGGCTGAATAGTCCATTGTATATATGTACCACATCTTCTTTACCCATTCATCTGTTGATGGACATTCAGGTTATTTCCATGTCTTGGCTATTGTAAATAGTGCTGGTATGAACATGGGTGCGTGTATTTTTTGAATTAGAGTTTTCTCCAGGTATTTGCCCAGGAGTGGGATTGCTGGATCATATGGTAAATCTATTTTTAGTTTTTTAAGGAACCTCCCTACTGTTTTCCATAGTGCCTGCACCAATTTACATTCCCACCAACAGTGTAGGAGGATTCCCTTTTCTCCATGCCCCCTCCAGCATTTATTTTTTGTAGACCTTTTTTTTAATATTTATGTATTTATTTGGTTGCCCTGGGTCTTAGTTATGGCACGTGGGCTCCTTAGTTGCAGCAGGCAGGCTCCTTAGTTGTGGCATGCGAACTCTTAGTTGCAGCATGCATGTGGGATCTAGTTCCCTGACCAGGGATCGAACCCGGGCCCCCTGCATTGGGAGCGCAGAGTCTTATCCACTGCACCACCAGGGAAGTCCCTGTAGACTTTTTTTTTTTTTTAATCTAACTAAAATGATGAACTGTTTTTTATCTTTTTTTTAATTGGAGTATAATTGCTTTACAATGTTGTGTTAGTTTCTGCTGTACAATGAAGTGAATCAGCTATATGTATACCTATACCCCCTCCCTCTTGGAAAGCCCTCCCACCCATCTAGGTCACACAGAGCACTGAGCTGAGCTCCCTGTGCTATACAGCAGGTTCCCACTAGCTATCTATTTTACACATGGTAGTATATTTATGTCAAACCTAATCTCCCTATTCGTCCCACACTCCCCTTCCCCCACTGTGTCCACATGTCCGTTCTCTACATCTACGTCTCTATTCCTGCCCTGCAAATAGGTTCATCTGTACCATTATTCTAGGTTCCACATATATGCGTTAATATACGATATTTGTTTTTCTCTTTCTGACTTACTTCAGTCTGTATGACAGACTCAACAAATGACCCAATTTTGTTCCTTTTTAATGGCTGAGTAATATTCCATTGTATATATGTACCACATCTTCTTTATCCATTCATCTGTTGTTGAACATTTAGGTTGTTTCCATGTTCTGGCTATTGTAAATAGTGCTGCAATGAACACTGGGGTACATGTGTCCTTTTGAATTATGGTTTTCTTTGGGTATACTCCCAGTAGTGGGATTGCTGGGTCATATGGGAGCTCTATTTTTAGCTTTTTAAGGAACCTCCATACTGTTCTCCGGAGTGGCTGTACCAATTTATATTCCCACCAACAGTGTAGGAGGGTCCCCTTTTCTCCACACCCTCTCCAGCATTTATTGTTTGTAGATTTTTTGATGATGGCCATTCTGACTGGTGTGAGGTGATACCTCATTGTAGTTTTGATTTGCATTTCTCTAATAGTGATGTTGAGCATCTTTTCATGTGCCTCTTGGCCATCTGTATGTCTTCTTTGGTGAGATGTCTATTTAGGTCTTCCTCCCAGTTTTTAATTGGGTTGTTTGTTTTTTTGATATTGAGCTCCATGAGCTGTTTGCATATTTTGGAGATTAATCCTTTGTCCGTTGCTTCGTTTGCAAATATTTTCTCCCATTCTGAGGGTTGCATTTTCGTCTTGTTTATGGATTCCTTTGCTGTGCAAAAGCTTTTAAGTTTAATTAGGTCCCATTTGTTTATTTTTGTTTTTATTTTCATTATTCTAGGATGTGGGTCAAAAAAGATCTTGCTGTGGTTTATGTCAAAGAGTGTTTTTCCTATGTTTTCCTCTAAGAGTTTTATAGTATCCGGTCTTACATTTAGGTCTTTTTTTTTTTTTTTAACATCTTTATTGGAGTATAATTGCTTTACAATGGTGTGTTAGTTTCTGCTTTATAACAAAGTGAATCAGTTATACATATACATATGTTCCCATATCTCTTCCCTCTTGCGTCTCCCTCCCTCCCACCCTCCCTATCCTACCCCTCCAGGCTGTCACAAAGCACCGAGCCAATATCCCTGTGCCATGCAGCTGCTTCCCACTAGCTATCTACCTTACTACGTTTGTTAGTGTGTATATGTCCATGACTCTCTCTCGCCCTGTCATAGCTCACCCTTCCCCCTCCCCATAACCTCAAGTCCGTTCTCTAGTAGGTCTGTGTCTTTATTCCTGCCTTACCCCTAGGTTCTTCATGACATTTTTTTTCCTTAAATTCCATATATATGTGTTAGCATACAGTATTTGTCTTTCTCTTTCTGACTTACTTCACTCTGTATGACAGACTCTAGGTCTATCCACCTCATTACAAATAGCTCAATTTCGTTTCATTTTATGGCTGAGTAATATTCCATTGTATATATGTGCCACATCTTCTTTATCCATTCATCCAATGATGGGCACTTAGGTTGTTTCCATCTCTGAGCTATTGTAAATAGAGCTGCAATGAACATTTTGGTACATGACTCTTTTTGAATTTTGGTTTTCTCAGGGTATACGCCCAGTAGTGGGATTGCTGGGTCATATGGTAGTTCTATTTGTAGTTTTTTAAGGAACCTCCATACTGTTCTCCATAGTGGCTGAACCAATTCACATTCCCACCAGCAGTGCAAGAGTGTTCCCTTTTCTCCACACCCTCTCCAGCATTTATTGTTTCTAGATTTTTTGATGATGGCCATTCTGACTGGTTTGAGATGATATCTCATTGTAGTTTTGATTTGCATTTCTCTAATGATTAATGATGTTGAGCATTCTTTCATGTGTTTGTTGGCAGTCTGTATATCTTCTTTGGAGAAATGTCTATTTAGGTCTTCTGCCCATTTTTGGATTGGGTTGTTTGTTTTTTTGTTATTGAGCTGCATGAGCTGCTTGTAAATTTTGGAGATTAATCCTGTGTTGGTTGCTTCATTTGCAAATATTTTCTCCCATTCTGAGGGCTGTCTTTTTGTCTTTTTATGGTTTCCTTTGCTGTGCAGAAGCTTTGAGGTTTCATTAGGTCCCATTTGTTAATTTTTGTTTTTCTTTCCATTTCTCTAGGAGATGGGTCAAAAAGGATCTTGCTGTGATTTATGTCATAGAGTGTTCTGCCTATGTTTTCCTCTAAGAGTTTGATAGTTTCTGGCCTTACATTTAGGTGTTTAATCCATTTTGAGTTTATTTTTGTGTATGGTGTTGGAGAATGTTTTAGTTTCATTCTGTTAATATAGCTGTTCAGTTTTCCTAGCACCACTAGGTGGTGTATGTATGTTTCATTGTATGTTCTTGCCTCCTTTGTCATAAATTAGGTGACCATATGTGCGTGGGTTTATCTCTGAGCTTTCTATCCTGTACCTTTGATCTATATTTCTGTTTTTGTGCCGGTACCATATTGTCTTGATTGTTGTAGCTTTGTAGTATACTATAAAGTCAGGGAACCTGATCCCTCCTGCTCCGTTTTTCTTTCTCAAGATTGCTTTGTCTATTTGGGGTTTTCTGTGTTTCCATACAAATTATAAAAAAATTTTTTCTAATTCTGTGAGGAATGCCATTGGTAATTTGATAGGGATTGTATTGAATCTGTATATTGCTTTGGACAGTATGGTCATTTTCACAATATTGATTCTTCCAATCCAAAAACATGGTATGTTTCTCCATCTGCTTATGTCATCTTTGATTTCTTTCATCAGTGTTTTATAGTTTTCTGAGTACAAGTCTTTTGCCTCCTTAGGTAGGTTTATTCCTAGGTATTTTATACTTTTTCTTGTGATGGTGAATGGGATTGTTTCCTTAATTTCACTTTCTGATTTTTCATTGTTAGTGTATAGGAATGCAAGAGATTTCTGTGCATTAATTTTGTATCCTGCTACTTTACCAAATTCATTGATTAGCTCTAGTAGTTTTCTGGTGGCATCTTTAGGATTTCCTATGTATAGTATCATGTCATCTGCAAACAGTGACAGTTTTACTTCTTTTCCAATTTGTATTCCTTTTCTTTCTTTTTCTGCTCTGATTGCCGTGGCTAGGACTTCCAAAACTATGTTGAATAAGAGTGTCGAAAGTGGACATCCTTTGTCTTGTTCCTGATCTTAGTGGAAATGCTTTCAGTTTTTCAGCATTGAGAATGATGTTTGCTGTGGGTTTGTCATATATGACCTTTATTATGTTGAGGTGGGTTCCCTCTATGCCCACTTTCTGGAGGGTTTTTATCATAAATGGGTGTTGAATTTTGTCAAAAGCTTTTTCTGCATCTATTGAGATCATCATATGGTTTTTATTCTTCAATTTGTTAATATGGTGTATCCATTGATTGATTTGCATATATTGAAGAATCCTTGCATCCCTGGGATAAATCCCACTTAATCATGGAGTGTGATCCTTTTAATGTCTTGTTGGATTCTGTTTGCTAGTGTTTTTTTTTTTTTTTTTTTTTTTGCGGTACGTGGGCCTCTCACTGCTGTGGCCTCTCCCGTTGCGGAGCACAGGCTCCGGATGCGCAGGCTCAACGGCCATGGCTCACAGGCCCAGCCGCTCCGCGGCATGCGGGATCTTCCCGGACTGGAGCACGAACCCGTGTCCCCTGCATCGGCAGGCGGACTCTCAACCACTGCGCCACCAGGGAAGCCCTGTTTGCTAGTATTTTGTTGAGGATTTTCGCATCTATGTTAGTCAGTGATATTGGTTGGTAATTTTCTTTTTTTGTGATATCTTTGTCTGGTTTTGATATCAGGGTGATGGTGGCCTCGTAGAATGAGTTTGGGAGTGTTCCTCCCTCTGCAATTTTTTGGAAGAGTTTGAGAAGGATAGGTGTTAGCTCTTCTCTAAATATTTGATAGAATTCGCTGGTGAAGCCATCTGGTCCTGGACTTTTATTAGTTGCAAGATATTTTTATTACAGTTTCAATTTCATTACTTGTGATAGGTCTGTTTATTTTTTTATTTTTTAAATTTATTTAATTTATTTTATTTTTGGCTGCGTTGGGTCTTCATTGTTGCGCATGGGCTTTCTCTAGTTGCTACGAGTGGGGGCTACTCTTCGTTGCAGTGTGTGGGCTTCTCATTGTGGTGGCTTCTCCTGTTGTGGAGCACGGGCTCTAGGCACGCGGCTTCAGTAGTTGTGGCGTGTGGACTTAGTTGCTCCACATCATGTGGGATCTTCCCAGACCAGGGATCGAACCCATGTCCCCTGCATTGGCAGGCGGATTCTTAACTACTGTGCCACCAGGGAAGTCCTCATAGGTCTGTTTATATTTTCTAATTCTTCCTCGTTCAGTCTTGGAAAGTTGTACCTTTCTAAGAATTTGTCCACTTCTTCCAGGTTGTCCATTTTATTGGCATAGAGTTGCTTGTAGTAGTCTCTTAGGGTGCTTTGTATTTCTGTGGTGTCCATTGTAACGTCTCTTTTTTCATTTCTAATTTTATTGATTTGAGTCCTCTCCCTCTTTTCCTTGATGAGTCTGGCTAATGGTTTATCTATTTTGTTTATCTTCTCAAAGAACCAGCTTTTAGTTTTATTGATCTTTGCTGTTGTTTTCTTTGTTTCTATTTCATTTGTTTCTGCTCTGATATTTATGATTTCTTTCCTTCTGCTAACTTTGGGTTTTATTTGTTCTTCTTTCTCTAGTTCCTTTAGGTGTAAGGTTAGATTGTTTGTTTGAGATGTTTGTTGTTTCTTGAGGTAGGATTGTATTGCGATAAACTTCCCTCTTAGAACTGCTTTTGCTGCATCCCATAGGTTTTGGATCATCGTGTTTTCATTGTCATTTGTCTCTAGGTATTTTTTTATTTCCTCTTTGATTTCTTCAGTGATCTCTTGGTTATTTAGTAACGTATTGTTTAGCCTCCATGTGTTTGTGTTTTTTACGTTTTTTTCCCTGTAATTCATTTCTAATCTCATAGTGTTGTGGTCAGAAAAAGATGCTTGATATGATTTCACTTTTCTTAAATTTACTGAGGCTTGATTTGTGACCCAAGATGTGATCTATCACGGAGAACGTTCCGTGCGCACTTGAGAAGAAAATGTAATCTGCTGTTTTTGGATGGAATGTCCTATAAATATCAATTAAATCTCTCTGGTCTATTGTGTCATTTAAAGCTTCTGTTTCCTTATTTATTTTCATTTTGGATGATCTGTCCATTGGTGTAAGTGAGGTGTTAAAGTCCCCCACTATTATTGTGTTACTGTCAATTTCCTCTTTTATAGCTGTTAGCAGTTGCCTTATGTATTGAGGTGCTCCTATGTTGGGTGCATATATATTTCTAATTGTCATATCTTTTTCTTTGATTGATCCGTTGATCATTATGTAGTGTCCTTCCTTGTCTCTTGTAACATTCTTTATTTTAAAGTCTATTTTGTCTGATAAGAGAATTGCTACTCCAGCTATCTTTTGATTTCCATTTTCATGGAATATCTTTTTCCATCTCCTCACTTTCAGTCTGTATGTGTCCCTAGGTCTGAAGTGGGTCTCTTGTAGACAGCATATATATGGGTCTTTTTTTTTGTATCCATTCAGCAAGCCTGTGTCTTTTGGTTGGAGCATTTAATCCATTCACGTTTAAGGTAATTATCGATATGTATGTTCCTATTACCATTTTCTTAATTGTTCTGGGTTTCTTTTTGTAGGTCCTTTTCTTCTCTTGTGTTTCCCACTTAGAGAAGTTCCTCATTCTTCCTCAGTTTGACCAGAGAAGTGCTCAGAGTATGAGGTTTGGGGACCAGCCTAAGGTTTAGAAACCTCTTCCCTGACCTCCCCACCAGGACCCCTGGAATCTTCTCATCTGGTTATCTTGTTTCCTTCTTCAATTATGATTCCCAGTTTGCTTTTAAATTTTTTTATTTATCTTTTTAATTTAATTTTTGTTTTATATTGGAGTATAGTTGATTTACAATGTTGTGTTAGTTTCAGGTATACAGCAAAGTGATTCAGTTATGTATATACATATATTCATTCTTTTTCAGATTCTTTTCCCATATAGGTTATTAGAGAATATTGAGTAGAGTTCTCTGTTTTATACAGTAGGTCCTTGTTGATTATCTATTTTATATACAGTAGTGTGTATATGTTAATCCCAATCTCCTAATTTATCCTTTCCCCCACATTTCCCTTTTGGTAACCATAAATTTGTTTTCAAAGTCTGTGAGTCTATTTCTGTTTTGTAAATAAGTTCATTTGTACCTTTTTTTTTTCTTAGATTCCACATATAAGTGATACTATATGATATTTGTCTTTCTCTGTGTGACTTCACTTAGTATGATAATCTCTAGGTCCATCCATGTTGCTGCAAATGGTATTATTTCATTCTTTTTTGTGGCTGAGTGATATTCCATTGTATATGTGTACCACATCATTTTTTTTTTTTTTTGGCTGTGCCCTCAGCAGTGAGAGCACAGAGTCCTAACCAGTGGACCACGAGGGAATTCCCTGTACCACATCTTTTGTATCCATTCCTCTGTTGATGGACATTCAAGTTGCTTTCATATCTTGGCTATTGTAAATAGTGCTGCTATGAACGTTGGGGTGCATGTATCTTTTCAAATTAGAGTTTTCTCCAGATATATGCCCAGGAGTCGGATATCTGGATCATATGGTAGCTTTGTTTGTGTTTTTTCCAGAGAATTTTTTTAGCAGTTTTTACATTTTTATGTATTTATTTATTTAAAAATTTTATGTAGTTTTGGCTTCGTCGGGTCTTCGCTGCAGCACACAGGTTCTATGTTGAGGCATGCGGGATCTTTTGTTGTGGCGCATGGGCTCTTCATTGTGGTGCGTGGGCTTCTCTCTAGTTGTGGAGTGCAGATTTTCTCTTGTTGTGGCACACAGGCTCCAGGGTGCATGGGCTCTGTAGTTGTGGTGCGCGGGTTCCAGAGCATGTGGACTCTGTAGTTTACAGCCTGTGAACTCAGTAGTTGTGGCACGTGGGCTTAGTTGTCCTGCAGCATGTGGGATCTTAGTTTCCTGACCAGGGATCAAACCCACGTCCCCTGCATTGTAAGGTGGATTCTTTACCACTGGACCACCACGGAAGTCCCCATATGGTAGTTCTATTTTAGTTTTCTAAGGAACCTCCGTACTGTTCTCCACAGTGGTTGTATTAATTTACATTTCCACCAACAGTGAAGGAGGGTTCCCTTTTCTCCACATCCTCTCCAGAATTTATTGTTTGTAGATTTTGTGATGATGGCCATTCTGACTGGTGTGAGGTGATGTCTCATTGTAGGTTTTTTTTTTTTTTTGCGGTACGCGGGCCTCTCACTGCTGTGGCCTCTCCTGTTGCAGAGCACAGGCTCCGGACACGCAGGCTCAGCAGCCATGGCTCACGGGCCTAGCCGTTCCGCGGCATGTGGGATCTTCCTGGACCGGGACATGATCCCGCGTCCCCTACATCGGCAGGCGGACTCTCAACCACTGCGCCACCAGGGAACCCCCTCATTGTAGTTTTGATTTGCATTTCTCTAATAATTAGTGATGTTGAGCATCTTTTCATGTGTCTTTTGGCCATCTGTATGTCTTCTTTGGAGAAATGTCTATTTTGATCTGCTCATTTTTTTTTTTTTTTTTTTTTTGCGATATGCGAGCCTCTCACTGTTGTGGCCTCTCCCATTGCGGAGCACAGGCTCTGGACACGCAGGCTCAGTGGCCATGGCTCAGGGCCCAGCCGCTCCGCGGCATGTGGGATCTTCCCGAACCAGGGCACGAACCTGTGTCCCCTGCATCGGCAGGCGGACTCTCAACCACTGCGCCACCAGGGAAGCCCTCTGCCCATTTTTTGATTGGGTTGTTTGTTTTTTTTGATATTGAGCTGCATGAGCTGTTTGTCTATTTTGGAGATTAATCTCTTGTCAGTTGCTTCATTTGCAAATGTTTTCTCCCATTCTGTGGGTTGTCTTTTCATCTTGTTTATGGTTTTCTTTGCTGTGCAAAAGCTTTTAAGTTTAATTAGGTTCCATTTTTTTACTTTCGTTTTTACTCTAGGAGGTGGATCCAAAAAGATATTGCTGCAATTTATGTCAAAGAGTGTTCTGCCTATGTTTGCTTCTAAGAGTTATATAGTATCCTGGCCTTACATTTAGGTCTTTAATCCATTTTGAGTTTATTTTTGTGTATGGTGTTAGAGAATGTTCTAATTTCATTCTTTTACATGTAGCTGTCTAGTTTTCCTAGCACCACTTATTGAAGAGACTGTCTTTCCTCCATTGTACATTCTTGCCTCCTTTGTCATAGATTAATTGACCATAGGTGCATGGGTTTATTTCTGGGCTTTCTATCCTGTTCCATTGATCTATATTTCTGTTTTTGTTCCAGTACCATACTGTTTTGATTACTGTAGCTTTGTAGTATAGTCTGAAGTCAGGGAGCCTGATTCCTCCAGCTCCGTTTTTCTTTCTTAGGATTGCTTTGGCTATTTCAGGGTCTTTTGTGTTTCCATACAAATTTAAAATTTTTTTGTTCTAGTTCTGTGAAAAATGCCATTGGTAATTTGATAGGGATTGCATTGAATCTGTACATTGCCTTGGTATTCCCAGTTTGCTTTTTTTCAAATTGAAGTATAGATGATTTCCAGTTTGCTTAAAAAAACTTTATTGAGGAATAATTGACAAATATAATTGTATTTAAAGTGTACAACATGATTATTTGATATACATACACATTATAGAATGATTACCAAGATCAAGATAATTAACACATCCATCACCTCACATAGTTAACATAGTTAACTCTTTTTGGGTATGTGTGTGGTGAGAATACTTACAATCTACCCTCGCTGTCTTTCAAGTATCCAGTACTGTATTATTAGCTACAGTCAGCGTGCTGTACATTACAGCCTCAGAACTTATTCTTCTTGTAGCTACAAATTTGTACCCTTTGACCTACAGCACCCCTTACCCTCCTTCTGCCCATTTTTCTTTGTCAGGCATTCATAGGGTCTTCGGCTAATTAGAAATCATACTGCTCAAATTAGAACATCTTATAGCTTCTAGAAATCTCTACGTTAGTATATTAGTGTGAGCCACCTTTATTTTCCCCTGCAAGAGCCAATTTATGGGGAAAAATAATGCTCCGGGGCTGCCTGTATTTGCATTCCAAATGAAAATAACTTTGAGTCCTGTGGGGGGAATATGTATTTTCTTCCAGGGGAGTATGCCTGTGCAGTCAAGTAGATTTACGCTCATGAGCAACCGGTGCTACTTGCCAGTTACTAAAATGTTAATATCGGCAGAATTGAAAACTGGTCACATAGAGGCAGCTTTCTAATTTTTTTATCCTCAAATTATTTGATAGGCTGAAGGTCTAGATAAATAGAAGAACATAAAACCATTTATTACAAGCAGTAGGCTGTATCTCTCCCCCTTTGATCAATCAGTTGGATTTGTTTTGGTGCACTACAGGAAGCCAGCTTATTAAGAATTCTGCTTTTTGTTAGTACATTGCAAACTGTACATTTCAGTCAGAACTCAGATGGTTTCCACGGTGTAGCCATAAAGGCCAGTGCTCAAAACAGCTGCTGTCCCCAGGGAGTGAGGGCTTCCTAACAGGTCCTTAAGGGACCCCAGAGTGAATCTACTGGAATCATTCTTTTTGGGGGCTTTAAAAAAAATTACAAAAATAAGTGCTTATGTGTTATCAGGCAGATTTTTACATCCAGATCATAACTTAAATTACTGTGTGGTTGACACTTCTATTAACTAAATCACTCGTGTCCTAGATGACTAAAGCTATGATACAAAGAATTTGATTCCTTTGATTCTTAGGTGCCTGAGTTTGCATCTGGAGTCAAACTGCCCAGGTTGGAACCCCTGAGAAAGCACTGTTAACTAACAGTGGTAACTGTTAGTTACCACTGTGTTCTGGCTACTAGTACAGAGGGACTTACAGAAAGGACCAGAGGAGGGTAAGGGGGTTAGCAAGATGTCAAATATGGGAACTTATTAATGATTCGGCAGAGGAGGAACAGACACAGGGTACAGAAAACTTGGAGAAACCACATGATCTAGGAGATGCTTCAGAATTCATTCCCTTATGTTTGTCGTTTCAGGCGAGAATATTCCTTACCATAGCAAGACTAAGTACAATTGTCTGCCAGGGCTTAATTCTTAAATGGGTTTTCATTGTTAAAAAATGACAAAAAAGTCTAAGTGGCGCTTTCTGTGGAATCTGCAGCATTGCAGAGCCCATTTATCAGAGGCCATGAAAGCTACAGAAGTTCTCCTTATCTTATTTTCTGCATTTCTAGTTTTATGCAATTTCATTAGATTTTTCTGCTTTGGTAGTGAATTTAGAAGGGAGAAGAAAAAAATCACATATTTAAAAATATAACCCTTATTACAATTTACTCGCCAATAATTAATAACTTTAATCCCTGCAGCGCAGTTTTTCTAACTGCAATATATTTAACACATTACATTGTGCAAATTTAAAGCTCAAGTTTTCCTTTGTTTCCTTTGAAGATAGTGTAACCTGTTTCTGGACAAAAACATCTTCAATATTCTCTCCTCTGGGTATGTAGCATTAATCTTGTGGGGAGAGAATTGGTTAACAAATAGTATCTGGCACAGCCATGAAAACGCCAGTGATCTCTTCAAAGAAATAAAACCATGTATTTTTGTCCCCAGTTCTGCAGATGAAACATTTCATGGTTAAACGCTGACAGATTACGCAGTCAACAGTCATGACACAGGAGCCGCAGCCATCAGTACCGTTCATAAACCATGGAGTACGTTTGAAATGCTACCTCCTGTTTATTTATTTGAGCAATAGTTTAATACAAAGAAGGCAATTGCTCATTTTTCTCTCTCCCTGCTGAGCAACCCCAGGAAAGTCACTTAAGCTCTTTGAGCTGAAATTTCTTCATGTGTATGATGAGAATATTCTGTCTACCTCATATGATTATGAGGATTAGGGCTGTCCTGCTCGCTGAGGTTGAAATATCCAATCTTCTCATGTCTTCCTATCCTGTAGAAGAGAGCAAATAAATATAATACTATCTTGTGATATCACTTAGCAAATCAACAGGGAAAAATCCCCACAGGATTTTATGCAAACATAGAACTGGATTTTATGTTTGTTATGCAGACATAGAGCAAAGCTAACTGCCATTAGTCCTCCATGAAAATCGTCCCCCAAGCGTTACCAAGAATCGCTTGGTGAACTAGTTAGGCCAATGTTCCAGAAGATCCTTTGTGCTAATTTCAGCAACAAAGCCAAATTTAAACATAAAAGCATACCCTCAAAGTTGTGACACCCCCATGTTTTCTTTGCTTTTCTTCAAAAAGGAGGGATGCCTAAACAACACCAGAGCACACTGCATTTGTTGCTCGAAAGCAAATTACATGTTCTCAAAACACCTTGGCTAAATATAAATTAAGTTGTGTTTCTTTCTGAGATGGAAATTGCTTTTGGCTGCTTACCCAACCATGCTTTTTGCTAAACTCTGGGCTTTGTTTTTGCTTTTTATTGAAGCAGGTTTATAAACACCAGAGGCAAAATGCACCAACTCGAACAGATGGCTAAAGTGCTATTTTCGTTCGTCATTATTTGTTCGGGGAATATTGCAAAGTCGGGCTGCTGGGATTGCAGCCTTACAGCTAGAGGAATTGTCTTGGGCAGAAACAAAGCCCCTAGTTGCAAAGCTTGGGCTCAGTACTTTCCTTTTCTAAAAAGGAACATTCAGCAAAGAAACCATCCTCTTCTTGCCCATGGGACTCTTCCCAAGGTGAGAAAAATCAGATGACTAGAAATCTTGTTTCTATGAATGGGGGAAGGCAGTGTTGACAAAAATAATCAATAAACAATCTATAATAGGAATAGAAAAGAGTTTTATTTGAGCCAAACTGAGGACTATAGCCCGGGAGACAGCCTCTCAGATAACTCCAGAGGAGCATGGTTTTCAGCATAGTTTTATATCTTGTCAGAACAAAGAACATTAAACGGGTCAGGGATACATTCCTTCAAGGTTTAAAAAAAAAAAAAAACAGATCAGCACATACACAGCAAGTCAGTATGGCGTCAGCACATGGGAAGGGAGTCTTATCAACGAAGGAGTACCAGCATGAGCGTCCCAGGAAGGGTGGCCTTTAATCTTTACTTTTAACATGGACTTTCTTTACTTCTAGTCAATGTGCCCTTCTCTGTAATAATTAAAGCAGATGTACAATGTATGTTTCATAAGCCACAAACAGGCTGTTTTAGTTAGCATGAAATTCGAGTTAAATCGTGTATAAGCCAGAACGACTTCCCCATACCTCAATATGTGAAACCTTCTTCCATCAGCAGTCATGTCATATCCCACGTCCATGGAGAAGAAAACCATTTCTAACCCAGAACGCTGTGACCACTTCTGGAGAAACACTGTCAATTCCTTTGGGCCTCTGACACCTTTGCCTAGAAAATACTACACTATGGTCGTTTTGCTCACACGATGCGTTGTCGATGTTCCTGAATTTACCAAATCTTTTTCTTTTTTCATGGGTTTCTTTGAGTAAGATCCTCGTGCTCCTTCTCTGGAGAAACCCGACTTCCGCTCTTGCCTGTGAAATGCCCAGTGTCAGGTTGCTGTGGCTCCTGCACTGGCCACCTGGCAGCAGGGCTGGGCACCATCACAAACGGAGCCTGAAGGACGTGCCCTGAGTCACGACCGTGGTGGCTTCTGAAGCAGGGGACGGGAATGGGGCTGAGGATCGTGGGGAAACTGGGGCTTTATTGTAGTACCTGATTTCTTTTTATTTATTTATTTATTATTTTATATTTATTTTTGGTCGCGTTGGGTCTTCGTTGCTGCCGCACGGGCTCTCTCTAGTTGCGGCGAGCGGGGGCTACTCTTCGTTGCATTGCGCGGGCTTCTCATTGTGGTGGCTTCTCTTGTTGCGGAGCACGGGCTCTAGGCGCGCAGGCTTCAGTAGCTGTGGCTCGCGGGCTCTAGAGTGCAGGCTCAGTAGTTGTGGCGCACGGGCTTAGTTGCTCCGCGGCATGTGGGATCTTCCCGGACCAGGGCTCGAACCCACGTCTCTTGCACTGGCAGGTGGATTCTTAACCACTGCGCCACCAGGGAAGTCCAGTATCTGATTTCTTTTTTTTTTTTTTTTTTTTGCGGTACGCGGCCTCTCCCTGTTGTGGCCTCTCCCGTTGTGGAGCACAGGCTCCGGACGCGCAGGCTCAGCGGCCATGGCTCACGGGCCCAGCCGCTCCGCGGCATGTGGGATCTTCCCGGACCGGGGCACGAACCCGTGTCCCCTGCATCGGCAGGCGGACTCTCAACCACTGCGCCACCCAGGGAAGCCCTGGTATCTGATTTCTTTTAACGAAAATAATACTTGAAGCAAATATGCCAGTTCTGGGTAATAGGTACCTGGGTGTTTGTCTACTTCTCTATAAAGTTTGGCAAACCACCACCCCTCCTATTTTTAAGAATAGCAGTACACTATGGAAATGGTTTTCAAACCTGACTGCAGTTACATGTGGAACTTTAAAAAATGTTTCAGATTCCTGGGCCTGCCACACCTATACTCAGTTTCCAAGAGTGGGACCCAGAAACTGGGTTTCTTAAAAAGCTCCCTAGATGTTCCTCATTCAGCCAGTCCAGTGTTAGCCCTCAGCTTTGAAACACCACTAACTTGCAAAAGTCGTTCTGTGTATACTTATAAGTACTATAATACAATCCTATGGATAACCCCAAACTGTGTTAACTTACACTGCTGGGTTGTTGGATTTTTTTTAGTCTTTTTTGTGAAAACTGGGTCAAAACTCATTTGATAACATATAGACTAGGATCCTTGTGCAGTTTTAGAGCTAAAGTTTTAAACTTTTTTTTTTTTTAATAATTTATTTTATTTATTTATTTTTGCTGTGTTGCGTCTTCGTTTCTGTGCGTGGGCTTTCTCTAGCTGTGGCGAGCGGGGGTCACTCTTCATCGCGGTATGTGGGCCTCTCACTATCGCGGCCTCTCCTGTTGCGGAGCACAGGCTCCAGACGCGCAGGCTCAGTAGTTGTGGCTCACGGGCCTAGCCTCTCCGTGGCATGTGGGATCCTCCCAGACCAGGGCTCGAACCCGTGTCCCCTGCATTAGCAGGCAGATTCTCAACCACTGCGCCACCAGGGAAGCCCAAGTTTTAAACTTTAATAGCTTAGATTACAACACAATCTGTAAATGGCCTTTCAATATAAACGGAATTTCCTTTTCGGTCTGTAGCTTTAATTCTGCCAGGTTTAGGCCAGTTCAACTCGACAATAGCATCTTTTTCATGGTAGGATTGGATATTATCGAATTGTACACAAGATTTCTTTTGATTGTCCTCGTTTTTAGCCGTAAGTTTCTTTTCCAATGTTCACTCAATTTAAAATTTTTATTTTATTAATTTTATTTATTTATTTTTTGGCTGCGCAGCTTGTGGGATCTTAGTTCCCTGACCAGGAATCAAACCCAGGCCTGCAGTAGAAGCACAGAGTCCTAACCCCTGGACCACAAGGGAATTCCCCCACATTCACTAAAAATGATTGTTTTGAAGGTAATGAGTTTAAGTCCACATATGCATACTTACATTTACATGTGCACAGTCACTCCTTGGCACTGATGCCCCAGTGGCACACGTGAAGTCCCTCACTTACTTCTTCTTCTTCTTATTACTACAATTATTTTGCCATTACCCCCATCCTCCATGAGATGGTAAGCAAACAAAATAAGGAAGTGAAATTAAATAGTTCTCTTTGTTATTTGACAGCAGCTTGGTAGCAGGTACCTAAACCTAATAAATCAAAACCAGGACAATTCTATGACCACCTATTGCTTTCTAGCAAGCATTTTTTTAAATTAACATCTTTATTGGAGTATAATTGCTTTATAATGGTGTGTTAGTTACTGCTTTATAACAAAGTGAATCAGCTAGACGCATACATATACCCCCCATAATCTTCTCCCTTTAGCAAGCATAGGTTATGGTTTGCTTCCATCATGACAGCTAAGACTAGGCTGTATTTTTCTCCTTCTTTTAAAATTTAAGATTGATTCTCTAACAGGTGAGAAGAACTTCCAGGTTGGAAGGGCCCTTCGGCCCCAGCTATCAGGACTGTGTTCGGGACGAGTGTGCCGGTGAGGCTGGCCCGCTTCAGGCTGGGCAGATTCTTTGCCCAACTCAGTAGGAATCATCAGGTACTCGTGGGACCCCTGTCACGTTCCAGTGTCCTACAGCCATGTTCCTGGGATACCTGTCACATGTCCAACAATGTCATACGTACATTTCAGTAAATAGCAAAAATTGAGAAGATTCCTCTCTTTTCAATGTAAAATTCTCTTATCCTCTGACTTGTTTATAGATTTACTGATATGGAAAGGCTTATTATAAGAGCAGAGCCGGAAACCTAGTGACCAGCTGTACTCATGTGAGGTGTCTCTGCTCTTTTTGGCTGGCTCCAGGCCTTTCTTAAGGGCCACTGCACAGCCCTTGCTGGTTCCTTGATTTTATAACATTAGAAAAAGGAAAGCAAGTTCAAGTCTATGGGAGCACTGGAATAGCAAAGAGTTCAATCTTTTCTTTCTTTCTTTCTTTTTTGTACTGCACCACGCGGCATGTGGGATCTTAGTTCCCCAATCAGGGATCAAACCTTGTACCCCCTGCAGTGGAAGCGTGGAGTTTTAACCACTGGACCACCAGGGAAATTCCTTAATCATTTTCACGGAAAATTAATACAAACAAATACAAAGAAAAGTAGACACATTTGGACAAAATAATATTCCTTGAATGTGTTTATGTTCAAAATCTGAATAAGATATTAAAAAGTAAATACGAACAAGCAACTAAAAAGCCAACAATACAAACTATTTTGGGCCGTATCGAACCTATCCAGGTAACCAAGCTCAACGCAAGATTTTATTTACAGAAATCCTAAACTTACACTTTTTCGATTTTAATTTGAAGCTGAAAGATTTGACTGGTTGCCTTTCTTAAAACATGGAGGTTGCATTGTCTGTAAAGAAAACTGGCTTTTCTTATAAAAGACACAAATACATCTGAAAACCCCCAGCAAGGACATGCTGACCCTAGCATTTTTCTGGACCGAACACAAATGACTTTACACAGGGTTAAAGACTGTGCACTTAGTGACAGAGACCAGAGCTTTCCAGAGATGCAGTTGGGACTGAATCCCCCATATCAAGAGAGCAACTGAGACAATGCAATTTAAGGCATTATCGAAAGAGTTTGTGTCTGAGAGAGAAGTGTGCTTGACACGCAGAGCTTGTGCTCTGTTCGTTCTGATAACCGCCCTCACCTCCTTAATTGGCTACATTCATTTATTTCTTCGGGGCCCAAAACATGTTTGCTAAGTACTATTTCGGAATGACTGTTACAGTAAAATTAACTTCTGATGAAAACTCATTTTTTTAAACAAAATTTTATTTATTTATGGCTGTGTTGGGTCTTCATTTCTGTGCGTGGGCTTTCTCTAGTTGCGGCAAGTGGGGGCCACTCTTCATCGCGGTGCGCGGGCCTCTCACTGTCGCGCGCTCTCTTGTTGTGGAGCACAGGCTCCGGACGCGCAGGCTCCGGACGCGCAGGCTCAGCGGCCATGGCTCACGGGCCTAGTTGCTCCGCGGCATGTGGGATCTTCCCAGACCAGGGCTCGAACCCGTGTCCCCTGAATTGGCAGGCAGATTCTCAACCACTGTGCCACCAGGGAAGCCCATGATGGAAACTCATTTTAACAAAGACCAGAGTGAAATGCAAATGAGAAAAATCCCTGGTCTGAGGCTACCCATGTGGAGTTTGAACTCAGACCATTCCAGAAAGGGTTATAAGGAGGTACGTCTTTAATCAAAATTACCATGGTTAGGTTTAATATGAATAAACAAGCTTTTTATTTTTTAATGGAGGAAAAATTCATAGTTGAGATCCAACTTAAAAACCATATGCAAAGACTGCTTTATTAGTTCTAGGCATTGCCATTTGGCTGGGCAAGAACACAGCTCACAGGCTACCTCTTCTGTTTGGTGTTGGACTGAAGTCACCCACTGGGGCCCATGACATCCATACTTTAGAGCTGCCGAGGACATGGCAGGGAGCGGTGCTGGGTCAGGATACATCCTGCTGTCACTTGGAAATATGAGTTGCCATTTTCTTTTCCCCAGGGACCTACGTTTTTTGAAGAGAACGTTAGCATCTTTTCTTCTCATTCCAAGAATTGGCTACAAGAAACCCCTCATCTGAGCTACCAGAAATGTGTGAGTATAGCTTTTCAAAGTGTACTTATTTTCAAATCAGAGCTAAGAAAAAGTAAAAGGCATATTTCAGTTCTCAAAGTTGTAACCCCACATCAAATTCTTAACTAAAGCTGTTCCTCAATGGGAGCTCACACTAAATGCATGGCAAAGGTCTACCTACAGTTAATGTAGAGAATAATTTAAAGTACAGGAGAGCTTCACTGGTGGCGCAGTGGTTGAGAGTCCGCCTGCCGATGCAGGGGACACGGGTTCGTGCCCCGGTCCGGGAAGATCCCACGTGCCGCGGAGGGGCTGGGCCCGTGAGCCATGGCCGCTGCGCCTGCGCATCCGGAGCCTGTGCTCCGCAATGGGAGAGGCCACAGCAGTTAGAGGCCCGTGTACCGCAAAAAAAAAAAAAAAAAAAAAAGTTAAAAAGCATAGTCATTTTTTTAAAGTTGTAAATTAAGGCTGATTCTGTAAACAATACTAAAGAAACACTAAGCCTTTATCATTAAATAATTTTAATAAAATAAAAACATTTCCTTTCAAACAAAACCAAAAAAAAAAAAGACTTAAATGTGAATTGCATATTGATAAGTTATCACTGCTGAAAAGCACCTGAAAATATAACTGCTGTTCTTGGTTACTTGGCATCATGCTTTTCTAAAGACAAAAACACAATGAGAGGGACATCCTGTAGCCATTTCTCGTTTATTATCATGAGTGTAAGGTTTTTCCAGCACTCACTACATTCTACTCTAGCCTGCACTCCTTCCAAAACAGTTTGTTGGCTTCTTTTCCCTGTAAGAATGGAGTATCTGCTAACCTCAGTGTAAGAAGCCTATCATCTCAAGTGTCTAATGCTGTGTGGGTAAGTGCTAAACAAAAACTCAACATCCAGTTTATCTAAGCACCGATATTACTAGTGACAGTTAAGTAAACCAAGCTTCAGTAAATTAGAAAGGTAAATCTGTTCATATTTTACTGCAAATCTGAATTTTTGGTTTTTAATTAAAAATCCCAACCTTGGGGCAATACAAAAGGCTACCTACAACCTAAGAGCTTGGTATTTAAAACTGACTTAGTAACTTAAGCTTTTAAGTCTCTTTAGTAAATTCACCGTCTTAGCCTTTGACCTAGTCAGACTTTCTAAGGAAGATATGGTTAACACAGCCTTACGGGAATCTGCATAAGGCCCATTTTGCTGAGAAAGGATTTATACTAAATGCTTAAGACATTCTGAAAGTAGACGGCTGAAAGAACTAACTACTAATACTACTGATTAATATTTCCAGTAAGGGAAGGTACTCACCAACTTTAAGCAGTCACCATTTAGATCTGATTTTAAACACACAAGCTTGAAAAAGCTGTTTCCCTGTTCACCCAACAGAACACAGTAATTTACATCCCCTTCAGGGACACATCCTAAACGTAGAGACCTTTGGAAAAAGGATTACGGAGGGCTCTTCCTCAACACACACTGAGCCCTAGGCATTGACCTATTGCCTTGGCATCCCGCAGACACTCTTCCTTGGTGACAGTTGTGGTGCACGCGGTTAAGTAAGTCAGAAGGGAAAGACATTCCGAACCTTCACGATAGGAATACTTCCTTCTCCCCGGTCTCACCTAAAGCACCAGATTTAAGACTCCAAAGTATCTTTACTTCTGAATTCCAAAGAAGGTGCACCCAGTGTTTTAATGGGTGGAGAAGAATTAAATGGGAACTCTAAGAATACATTTCGAATCCTCACGCAGGTGAATCCCTCCGCAGGACTCATGGAAAAACTTTCGTGTCCAAAGCATCCGTTTTGAATATTTTTACATCTATACAATTGAAGAGAAATAGAAAATGAATAGCTCCTATCTTGCAGGGTGGCCCCCGCTACTATCTCTAAATAAATGTTGATGGAGCCCAACAAGACGACCTTGTTTTCAGATGACAACTAAAAGCATTTCCATTTTACTCTTGAGCTGTGTAATCTCAGTGGAATGTCTTTAAAACAATTAACTGATTTTTGTATGGGTCTGTAATTTGTTTTGTGGAGGAAAGTTTTAGTGTGGTTTAAGAACATTTCCCTTGAGACTTTACAACCTAAGAAAATTATTAAAACCTTTGCTATAACCCCAACTTTAAACTTTGAGGTATAAAAACTGTCAATTTTCTACCTACCTGTAAATTATCAGATTACAAGGAAGCAGTTCAAAATATTAGTGGCCATGTTTTCATTGTTGTGTTCATGTGGCTAAAAATACTTAAAATTCAAACAGTTTAATCCAACTGGAGTTTTCCAACTGCAGAACACTAGTTTATTAATCTCCTGGTTCTTAAAAAAATAATAAGAGTTTGAGGAAAATGAGATTATGTCTTTTTCTTTAGCAGTAATCCTTGCAGTAACCCAGCTGTAGGGAAGCACCAACAGGTTTCTATGGAAGTCATATTTCTTTGGAACATGGCAACAAATAATTACTTTTCAGATACCCAAAAGCAGAGCAGATGGAATTTGCTAGAGAATTAAATGAATTTTCACTTCTATCACTCCCGTCAAATACGTGACCTGCTTTATTTCTGATTTTAATGAACTTTGAAACACCAAAGTGTTTGACAAATCTTGGTCTTAGAATGAACAGTTAAGCCAGCAATTAGATCACAATCCCATTTCTGAAAGGCTTAGATGTGAATATAGAAAATAAGGGCTGAATTCCTCTACTTGTAAACATTTCCCCTTTAAAGTTCCCTTTAAATCGATTACACCTCTACTTTCCGTTTAGAAATCTTATTTTAATAAATAAAAGGGGAAACCGAAATTTAATTTATAAAGTTTTATTTTTGTATATGTGCTAAATCTTAGGAACTGTGGACAATCTTCAGTCAGTCTGTTGGCTTGTAAAAGGCTGAGAAGTATGTGATCTGGGTGGTGAAATTTCCTCTTGGGAATCTGGATTTCAAAATGAAAAAAAATTTTCACTCATTTGCAAGTTTAAAACATGGTGCACCTTTCCCCCTTTTTTTCTTACACCTATAAATTCGGAGGAAAAGGGCTACATTTCTGCAAATGTAAAATAATCTAAAATAATCGTAAATACAATCGGCAGCAAGTTCTTAATACATTTAGCACTTCTGTAGTGATTTACCACACCCAAAACCTTATTTTCAAACACTAAACACTCACATAGGCGCAGGACCAATTTTGGTTGAGCCCTGCTAGGAAACCAGTACTGAATGGTTTTTCTCAGTAACACAAGAACTGGGGGGAGGGGAGGGGTGTTTTACTTTCTCGGCAGTATGTAGTACCTTCAAACTAGAGACCAAAATTGGGCACTTATGAAAAGGCAATTAAAAAAAAAAATCCAGTTATAATTCTAAATAAGGCAGGATATATCCACCAAAGTAACCACAAAATTCAGCAAAGTAAGAGTTCACGGGAAAACATAAGCTGGAAAAATACTAAGAAAAAACGGAAAGGAACTATTTTGGAGTAGTCATCTGAGTATTCACAGACTTGCTTTCATTTACAAATGTAATTCAAATAAAAAAGGCTCCTCATCTTTTTAACCCACTACTAGGATTAAATACTTAAGTTGTTATCATTCACTAATAAAAGTTAATCATGAAAAAAATATAAAACATTTTAATTCTAAATTTGTACATATAACAGCTAAAAGAGACAAGGTTGGGAAATTATCATTGAGAGAAAAATGAACCAAGACAAAAACCCCAAATATGATTATGTTCTTATTTCTGCCTCTACAATGCTGAACATGAAAATTTGGTTGGTGGAGGGCTTAGAAACAGCAGCAATATGGTTCTTACCAAGTTGTGCACTGAAATACTTAGATCCAATAGGGCAAAGCCCTTGTTCACACAGATTAACAATGAAAATATCTTCAGTCTTTTTAACAGATTCTACTGTCTTCTATAAAGTAATCATGCCATTTAGAATTCCGGGGGTACTTCTTTGAAAGGAAGACTAGTGATTCCGCAACAAACATGTAAAGTAGGAAATATATATATGGCTCAAGAAATCAGCTGAGGGAGAATTAAATAATCTTTAGGCACTTTGAAGACTTGGAAGTTTAAAATGTGCCATTTATGTTCAGAAAAAGACCTCAAAATCCACCACTATGTTGCTCTTACAATAACATGCATCTTAAAATTTTCAGTTATACATTAATGCTTGCTTAAGAGTTAAATATAGAAAATAATTTGCACAAACAAACAAAAATAACACTCTCCATTCACCTCTCCTAGATCCTGGTCACAACACAGACCATTCTTCCTCAAATGGAGGGGGAAAGGATTCACAAGCCCTCACCTGGCACTAGGGGACTTGTAAATTCAAAGCAACGGAAAGTGGGATCTCCCTCCAAGGAGAAAAATTCACAGCCTTTTAAAATGTCAGGTTTTTCATGTCTAGGAAGCCATTCATTTTAAAATTAAGTATATTACATACTTTTGTTAAGGACCAGGAAACACAAAAATCATCTCAGATGGTTAGATGGTAATATTTAATGATAGCAACTTGTCCAAATAAATTTAGCCTATTCTGCTCATTGTTAAGGAGGCTTGGAATTGAGGAACTTCTAAATTAAAATTACCAACTGGAACTGCACACAGTGTGTATGACTCTGGCTCACACTTAACAAACTCAGATGTAATATACTTAAGGTAAAAACAGGATCTATCCGGTGTCAAAATTTCCTAATATTACAGAAAACCTAGAAGCACAGATTGACTACAGAGTACTGCAAATAAGATATCCAAAGCTTTATCTTAAATACCTGCCCCTTTTAATCACAAAATAACACAATTCTCAATTTTGTTTCTGCTTTGTTCAATTCCAACTATAGCCTTTTTGACAAAACATTTGCCTATTAACTGAATTGTAAAAAATACAACCAAGCTTGTGCTCATTAAATATACATGTATATAAAAAACATACAAAAAGTACAAGATTGATTATGTTAGGAAACTTTTACAGTGTCAACAATCCTGTTTTTCTCTAAGTCTTTCAGTAAAGGGCCAAAGGTCAAATCTTTCTGTGCACAAAAATTCAATGTGACTGAACTCCTGAATTCAGTGTCATGCCTAGGCATGCTATGCACAGAATTATTTTTAATATGCAGTCCTTAAAAAACAAACAAAAAAAAGACAAAAAATTAACCAAAAAACCAAAACACACCACAGGACAAAAAGTTATTCTTAAATCAAATTCTATTTGTGAATTCAGCAAAATAATTTCTATAAAATAAAACAGCAAAATATTTAAATAGAATAGGGTGGACTGTATCTGTTTGCAGGGGTATTTGGTTTTTAGACAGGTTCCAAAAAATTACACACATTCAAGTTACCAATGCTCTATTAACTGATGAGTTCCTTATCTTTAATTAAATGCTTATTCTGAAATTATACCTCAATTATATTAACTAACCAGTTTCCTTTTTAATTACACCCTGCTTCAAATGTTAAAATTTTTGGAATAATGGAAAAGGAGCTAGGACAATTCTTGCTTTCAAGTAAAACTGTGACTGAGCAGAAGCTCAGCCAGACATCTTGGTGCAGTGGTACTCCAAATATTGTAGGATTCTGACTTCCACTTCACTGGGATCCAGCAGAAGGAAAGTTTTAAAAGGTTCTCCTAATAAGCTCTACCAAAGAAACAGAACAAGCACACCAAATACAGTCTTCTATTATGCTCCAAGCATCCTGGCATAGCAAATTTTTGCATATTTGTTTTAAATCTTTTAAAATTCCCATTACTGATACTTAAGTTTCCTTATCCCACCCAGAGGTTGAACTGTCAAACATTAGATGTAAGCAACATATGTGTAACTGAAAACCACCTGTTTATCACATTTCTCTCCTTGTTCTATATTTTATATTCTAGGTGTAAGACGGAAAAGCTCTGAGCAATACAGCTGTCACACTGGGACAACTGCTGTCATTATGGTAATTTTTTCCTCATTGGCTACACTAACCTGGTGTGAAGCCATGCTACATGTTACAGCGTAACTATAGCTTCAAAGTGATTAACCTAACCTCAGAATAAAAAGGCAATGAAAAAGATCTAGAAACAATGTTACATCACCAAATTTTCCACATCAACCAAGTAATTTAAAGGTTACCAGCCTTTCACTGCTCATAATAAAACTGACTCCAGTGGCAAAGAATTAACATGAAACTATTGGTGTGGTTGAAATGGATGGGCTCTGGTTTGTTGCTGTTGGTTTATTTTGTTTTTGTAAAGGAGTTGATCCAACTGCCGTTAAGGCAGGCAACACTGGTTGCAGAGTGCAATGGGTATAACAAGGAAATAACTTTTGTAGGTTTTGTAGATCTGTGAGTCTCATCAAGAAAAAAGTTTCTTGCTTAAGAATTAACAGTCAAACATTAATATACTATATACACCTTTGCCATTTACACATTAGCATCAGGCCATTTATTACAAAACACTATACACTTTCCACTGCAGGCGGGTTATATATTGACAGCAAATTTCTGCAGGTAAGACAGTGAATAAACTTTCCACTCCATGTTGATTAGGAATAGTTTTTCTAGTTTTAAATATTAGCCAGACACAGAAAAAGGTTGGACTGTAAGGCCTGGGTGCACAGTCTTGATGGAACCAGTTAATCATGTGCATTTCACTGATCCTTCGTCTGAGGTGGGGATACTTCTTCACTGCCTTCATAATTTTCTTGTGCTCGTTGGCCAGTTCTCTGAGGGTTGTTCATGTGATGTGCTGCTGGGCCTGTATACGGCTGTCCATGCACATGGTTATTCTGGGAGGGGAGAAGAGATCTGCATGTTAAAACTTTTCATATATTAAACTTCAACTTTAAAGATCACAGGCTGAAGTTTGTAGAAATGTAAGCATTTCTTTTATTCCTAGGACTTAAAAAGAGTAAATACACTTGGGCTAATGATGGAAAAGAAAAAAAAAAAAAAAAAAGTGGTTTGAAAGAGAAAAGGTAGCCTAAATTCAAACCCCAAAGCCCCAAATAAAAGCAGTGTAGGTCTGTTTAATTCTTTGGCCAAAGTGATTTTAAGTGCCAAAAATTATTTAGATTCAAGTCTGACAAATAAGGGATAACACAGCCCATTATTGCTCGTGGTAAAAAATATTCATGAAAAGGGATCTGTGAGCTGGAACACCTCTATCCTCACTCTTCTGAGCATCTTGAAACTCCCATATGAGAAATCTGATTGAATGATCATATGAGGTCTGCATGAGCAACAACCCTGAACATAGGATGATGTTAATGAAAACAAAACAACACTGAAAATAATGGATTAACCGGGCATGATTAATATATGAGTTTTCTCACGGCCGAGGAAAGTAACTCTTCTCCTTGTGGATTTGGGTCCTTAACGTTTTAAACCCCTGAACTCATTTTTCTGTACGTTCCCACCAGTCAAGCCAAGAAGATCATAGGCTTTAACTTTCTGTAATTTCTATTACGAAAATTAATATGTTGAATATGCATTTTCCAGTCATATTCAACATTTCTAGTCAGCATGCTTCTATTTCCACCCTGAAATATAAGACAGAATGCTTAAATAATGGTTCTGAAAGCATGGTTCCTAGACCAGTAGCAGCAGCAGCAGCAGCAGCAGCAGTTGGGAACTCGTTAGAAATGTAGTGAATGAGAAACGCTGGGGTGGGGCCTAGCACTCTGCTGCAACAGCCCACCAGGGATTCCCATGCTTGTGCAAGTTTAAGGACCACTGCCTCAAAAGATCTGAATTAGTCACATCTGGGGTTTAGAAAGAGACGCTCTCATTTAGAACGTTTCTTCATCTAAATTTATTTAGTTATTGATTTCACAGAAAAATTCATGGAAATCTGTCAAATCCCTGATTTTTTTCCAACAATTTTTACTGTCATTGAAGTCTTGGTTATGCTAAGTAATAAGCAAACACTTCTTCCTTCACTGTCATATCTTAGTGCCTTCAAAATCCACTCGCACACTTAGCCTAACAGGAAATGTCGTCTTAATCCATTATACTAAATATTGATTATCATTTTATATTGATGTGAATAATCATAGTTTTACAAACGTCATCTACTAGTACAAGAAGGGCACATATCTGACCAGGAAAACACCACAGGGGCAAGCTCAAACATGCCACATTGTGACCCCATGCTAACCATTCCTCTTTTGATCATGCCCCCAAAGCTAGTCTAGATGATCCCTCTATTACTTTACAGTCACAACAAAAAACGTAGCCATCCTTTGGGCTTCCCTGGTGGCACAGTGGTTCGTGCCCTGGTCCAGGAGGGTCCCACATACCGCGGAGCGGCTGGGCCCATGAGCCGTGGCCGCTGAGCCTGCGCGTCCGGAGCCTGTGCTCCATGGCGGGAGAGGCCACAGCAGTGAGAGGCCCGCGTACCGCAAAAAAACCAAAAAAAACCACTTAGCCATCCTTTAAATAAAGCATAAAGATTGGTTCTAGGGAATAAAAACACGAACCAAGCCCAACATACCTGCTGATACTGAGATCCAGGTGAATGGGGGTATAATGGGGCATCTTCAGGTGGAGGCGACTCATGCTCATCTGGGGCATCTTGGTCATCTGGCTCCTGATTTTAAATATTTAAAGATAAAGAATTATGTAGCCAAATTCAAGTTTAGTTTTATTTTTTTTATTTGAAATAAAATCTTTAAAATCTAAAAAACTGACCCACTAACAACTTTTCTTTTACTACAGATAAACAAAGTAACTGAAAGGAACCTGATTTGGATTCTCTTAGAAATACTAGATTCAGGCAATTTCACAAATATTTCTCTAAAAGAAGGCTCCCTCATTAAGACCACATATAAACAAACTTCAACATAATTTTTTTTACCATTATCATTAATACATAAACACTGGCCTATAAAGTGAAGAATTACTTTGCTTTCTTCCATTTCTATCTGCTGCACACTGGCGGCTTTTTTTACCTCCTCTGGACAGAGTTCACAAGCTTTTGCAAGTGTCATCCTAGCACTATGTGATCTCTCCAAGAAATAACCATTTGATGTTTCATTGCTTTGCACCGGAGGAGACCAATTGTTGTAAGTGTATTGAGGATTGCCAGTGTATGGTCGTCTTTCAAGTTCATCTCCAAGCCATTCCACTGCCCAGGTCCACTTTCTTTTAAGATCTCCATTGCCCTTCAAAAGAAAATAAAACTATATATGTAAAAGGTTTTGGAATGCTTTTCAAAGGTAACTTTAAATGACAACTCCAAATTCTCATAATTCTCTTCTTTTAAAACAGAATCCTTAATTCTGATTCAGATTTCTACAAAATTATATGTGTGTGTGTATATATATACACACATATATATATATATAGAGAGAGAGAGAGAGAGAGAGAGAGAGCGCGAGAGAGCAAGAGAGAGAGAGAGAGAGAGAGAAAAAGGGAGAGAGACCCTCACCTGCAGAATCTGGTAAGCAACAGGACAGTTGCTAAAGAGAGCTACCATACATTTTATACACTGGTATGCTCTTTTTTGATAGTGATTCTTAGAGCGCTGGATTGTGTCAAAGAGCCCATCTCGGTCATCTGGGATTCCTTTAAGTGCATTATGAATTCTGAAAGAGAACCAGATAAATAAAAACTTCTAAAATCAAATAGCAGCTAACATTACTGAGTGCCTACTATGTGCCATTCAATAAATGTCTTTGATGTAGTTATGTAATCTAATGCTAGACAGTAAGTCCTCTTCTTAAACCCCTGAACACAGATAAGAAAAACAGAGAGGTTAAAAGGCTTGCAACCCAAGGTCATATGGCCGCCTAGTACCAACTTATTACCAATCCAAAATGACAAATATCATATGATTCCAGTTATACGAGGTATTTAGAGAATAGACAAAAATCAGAGAAAGCAAGAATAATGGGTACAGAGTTTCAGTTTGGGATGATGAAAGTTCTGGAGATGGATAGTGGTGATGGTTAACACAATATTGTGAATGTACTTAATTCCACCAAATTGTACACTTAAAAATGGTTAAAATGGTAAATTTTGTTATGAATATTTTACAATTTTTCAAAAAATATTTAAAAATTCACCTGCCTGCAATTCTACTCTAAGCTATATATCCAAGAGAATTGAAAACAGGTGTTTAAAAAGAAATACAAAACTTGTACATGAATGTTCACAACAGTATTATTCACAGCAGCCAAAAGGTGGAAACAACCCAAATATCTACCAACAGATGAACGAACATACAAAATGTAATGTACCCATACAATGGAATATTATTCAGCCATAAAAAGCAATGAAGTACAGATATGTACTCTAACATGGATGAATGTGAAAACATTATGCCAAGTGAAAGAAGCCAGATACAAAAGAACACATTGTATGATTTCGTTCATATGAGATGTCCAGGCAAGTCCTGGATATTTTGCCTATGCACTGACAAATTCATAGAGATAGAAAGCAGATTAGTGGTTGTCAGGGGCTGGGGGATGGGAGGACTAGGGAGTGACTGCTTAATTGGGTTTGGATTTTCCTTTTGGAGTGATGAAAATGTTCTGGAATAAGACAGTGGTAATGGTTGCACAACATTGTGAATGTACTAAAAGCCACTGAATTGTATGCTTTAAAATGGTTAAAATAGTGAATTTTATGTTAAGTGAATTTTACCTCAATAAAGAAACAATACCTGAAAAACCTTTTGTATACCTTATATTTTACTTAATAGAACATTCCAAATCAAAATTCAAGTTTGTTTTGTTTTTTTGTATTACATGCATTTATAAAATCTGTTTTGTTTGGAAATCATGACTTTGTAATTTTGCAAAGTTTAATCATTTCAGACCACACAATCAACCATGTACAGGCTTCCTGCTATTTAATCTGAAACACTGCAGTGTATATTCTGTTTTTACCTTCAGTTTTGTCAAGTGATAATGAATCAACTGCTTTCAAATGCCGTTTTTATCAATATTACCTTTCCCTCCCTTGTTCCCCAATGCTTAACAGTGCCAGGCCCACGGGAGATGCTCCATAAATATACACTGCTTACTAAATGACCTAAAAAGCCCACTATGAGAAAATTATTTTCAAGCTTGGTGCCAGGGACTCATAACAACAATCTTATCATTACACAAAAGTCAAATTCCCATGTTTAATCCGGCACACATGCCTTTAGCATTATTACTTGCTCTAATGAAACAAGAGAACTAAGATGTGGCTAATTGGCTTAAAGCTATAAATGCTTACAATATTTTCAAAAGAAAATAATGAAAAGTTAGATTCCATTTCAACCAACTCTTAAGTTTCAGATCCTTTGATCATATTGAGAAGAATACTGGTAGTATGCAAAATAAGCAGCTATAGTTTTAGAACTACTAAATTTTGTGTTTAATGAAAATTGATTTCTGGTTTAATGCTATTTTTACAATATTAATTCAACTGTTGGAAATCTATGATGGTAATTCTGGTGAATAATTTGAAAATATTATTTCATGAATTCTGGCATTTGCAATCCCCACTAAGACTCAAGATTTTAATTTCTCTTTAAGCATTTTGTTGTTATAAAACTTGTAGGTATGTATGTATGAATGTATTTATTCATTTATTTTTTGTGTGGCCATGCTGTGCAGCATGTGGGATATTAGTTCCCCGACCAAGGACTGAACCTTTGTCCCCTGTAATGGAACCACTGGACTGCCAGGGAAGTCCCAGGTTTCTGTTTTAATTATTACACTGACAGACAGGAGGCAGTCTGTTATATAGATTGTCAATTGTTTCCCAACATAAACTCTTACACTATTGTCCATGTAGGGAGGGAAGTTATAAAATCTGGCAAAGTTGCCAACTAATTCCACAGTTCATCATCATCTGTATTGCTCTTGGGATTAAGGATAATGTATTAAGCTTTTACGTAAAAAGAGGAATTCTGGAGGAAGCTTAAGGGACAGCTAAGTTGGATAACCTTAGTCCTAAATTAATAAATATTAAAAATAAAATTTAAAAATTAAATAATAAAATTAAAAATAAATAAAAAATTGCTAACTCCTAAACCTCACGTACGTATACTGAAAAACTAGTTATGGTTCATGCTCATTTATTCACGGATTCCATATCTGCAGTTTTGCCTACTTGCTAAACTTTATCTATAATGGTAAAAATCAACTCTCTGCAATTGCAGTCACATGCAGAGTAGCAAAAACATCTGAGTTGCCCAACACACGTTCCCATCTGAAGTGGAACGAAGTGATATTCGGCCTTGTTTTAGCTCATACTGTAAACAAGTATCCTTTTTCCCATCTATTTCAGTGACAGCTTTTCACATTTTTGTGCTTTGTGTTGATCTCACTGTTTAGAAAGGGCCTCAAATGTTTAGTGCTGGGCTTCCCTGGTGGCACAGTGGTTGAGGGTCCGCCTGCCAATGCGGGGGACGCGGGTTCGTGCCCCGGTCTGGGAGGATCCCGCATGCTGTGGAGCAGCTGGGCCCGTGGGCCGTGGCCGCTGAGCCTGCGTGTCCGGAGCCTGTGCTCCGCAGCGGGAGGGGCCGCAGCGGTGAGAGGCCCGTGTACCACCAAAAAAAAAAAAAAAAAAAAAAAAAGTGTAGTGCTGAAGTGCTGTCTAATGTTCTCTAAGCCCAAGAAGGCTGTGATGTGCTTTGCAGAGAAAATATGTGTCAGATAAGCTTTGTTCAGACCCGATTTATTGTGAATTCAACGTTAATAAGTCAGCAATATATATTAAATAAGGTGTCTTTAAACAGAAACACACATTAAAAAAAGGTTATGTATTGATTGGTCGAAAAAAAAAAAGTAACCAGGGCTTCCCTGGTGGCGCAGTGGTTGAGGGTCCGCCTGCCGATGCGGGGGACGCGGGTTCGTGCCCCAGTCCGGGAGGATCCCACATGCCGCGGAGCGGCGGGGCCCGTGAGCCATGGCCGCTGAGCCTGCACATCCGGAGCCCGCGTACCATAAAAAAAAAAAAAAAAAGTAACCAGAGCCTGGCAAGAACCTAACCCTGTTTTTCCCCCAGGAGCAATGATTTAGTATTTGCTCATTCAGTGTTCACAGTGACTTTCAGACCGTAACTACCATGAATAACGGGAACTGACAGTACCTACTGAAGGTACTATATTTAGATAACCAAATGTTATCTCATGTAATTCTAAAACTAACGTAATCTAATCCTAAAATAACCCTAGAGCATCATTAATGAAATTGAAACATTTACAAAAAAATCCCCCCAAACATAAAACACAACAACAATTGAAAGAAAAAGGTTAGTATATTAAGTATGCAGCTTGGGCAATGAGAGCAAAAAGTAAAAAATGAAATAAAACTGTGAGGAAGGGGGGACCTTTTTATTCATTCTTGTCTTATGTTTTGTTTAAGATACATTTATTAGATATTCAAGAGGTAAAAAAAAAATATGTGCCGACTGGTAATTTCAGTTACTCTAAAAGCTGGGCAAGGAACAAAAAAGGGTATCTACCTGTGAGTCTGCCAGGAGTCCTCAATCAGTAAGATTTGCAAAAGCAGATCCAAATAGGGCCGGAGTTCATAAGTATAGGAATATGCAACCTTTAAAAACAGGTAAGACATGGTGAAGAACTTATTTTAAAGCAGCAACAGTGGTGATCCTTTTGTAATGTGTAATGTATAAAAATATCAAATCACTATGTTGCACACCTAAAACTAATATAATTGTAAAGTCAATTATATTAAAAAAACTATTAAAAAAATAAAAATATAAAATAAAGGAATAACAAATCAAATTATAGAGACATATGAATGTATATTTTCCTTTAACCTGCCAGAGAAGTTCACTGAGGACAGTAGATGAGAACTGAGGATTCTCCCAGCAGCAAAAACGAAGCAATTTGACGGTTTCCTCTGAGTTACTGCAGTCCTCAATGATTTTCTTCACATAACTTGTCCTCACAAATAAAATGTCTGCCACATTCTGCTGAATTGGCATTATAGGTTGTGATAAATTAGGATCACCAAAAGGATTGGGAAGAGGAGGATTACCTAGAATACAGATTTGTCATCAATGAAAAACTAATCGGCTTCTCTACAATAATACTCAGCTTTCACCACAGAAAATAGCTTATGAATTTTTTATTTTATGAAAATAATATTTTAAATCAAGTTTCCTGAGTACAACAAAGAAAGTAATATTAAGCATTATAATGATCACATATATCAAGATGATAAAATATAAAATTGAAATGCCAACACTGGCGTTTTCTTTATATAAAAGTTAATTCTTAAAACTACTTCATAAACAAGGTACCAACCTCAGTAGCAAGTAGACAGAAAGATTCCCTTTAAATATGAGAAAAAGGTGCAGGACTCAAAATATTATAAAATATTCCAAAGCATGGACTTTCAGACTCTCGTTTTATTTTTAAATATCTTTGGAATTACTTTGAATCAGGTACTATACATGGCCAGCAGTACTTTAAAACCAATGTAAAGAATGGAGTATTTGACTTTACCGTTGATTGAAGACTGCATTCTTGATGAGACATTGCAGCATCGGATTAGCTGTGACACTACTGAGTATAATTTGCCTAATTCAGCATACTGATACTTGATTGGAGGACCTGGACCTTCATCTAAAGACACAAGCATAAAGGTAGCAGGTACACTCAATTTCAGAAGCTGTGTCTTCTCCGCCACACCTACAATAAAGAAGGGAGAAGCAAGAAGAGAGGGGAAGAATTATATGAGAGGAAAGAACTGGGACGGAAGGGCTTCATAATAAAATATTTTTCTACAACTTTTATGATCAGAAGATCACTTTTACTTAGCATTCAGAGTATTATTTAATCAGAACCAAAAATCTACTGAGTTAGTGTAACTGGATTTAAGTACTGAAATGGTTAAACGGTGACTATGACATTCCAATCCTACTGGGCATAAGGAAGAGAAACACCTTCTATGGCCTGGGGAGTCTCGGGAACTGCCTAGTCTGCAATCCTCATCATTAGGTGAATGACGAAAACTGAGAAATAAGAATTCTTTTATGAACTGCCTTTCTTCCTCAGCCAAGCTTCTTGACGCCTAAACTTGTTCCCTCTACTTTCTCGTCTTCCCAGTCCTCAACCCATGCCTATTTGGCTTCTGCCCCCTTTTCTGGTTTAAAGCTAAGGAATAGTTCTCAAACCATAACCATTTCCTTTCTTGGGTTCCTGTCTTATTTTCCTTCTACCTCTTCTTCTTATTTGTGAGTCCTCCTTCCTGTCTTCAAAAGTGATGGTCCTCAAAGTTCCCACGTCAGGCTATCTTCTCACACCATATGCCTTCCCTGGACGATCAAACCCACTCTAATGGCTTCAAGTTCCAGCTATTTTCATTCAGCTGATCCCAAAATATTTCCAGACAAATAGATCACCGCTCTACTGGACATCTCTATTTGGGTGTCACAAAGACTCAAATTCCCTGTCCACGTTCTTCCTCCTGTGTTTCCCTTCTAAGTACATGGCACTACTTCCTGCTCAGTTTGTCAAGTTGGAATCCTGGGCATCATTCTTAACATCTCTTCCGTGTTCCCCTTCCCTGAATATCCAATCACCAAATCCTACTGTCCTTATCTCCAATAAAAAGCACCAGGATCTGACTACTTGTATCCCGCTCACTGCCAGTTCCTCAGTATAAGCCACAACGGTTTTCTATCTATAAATTACTTTAACAATCTCTGGTCTTACTCCCCAATAATCCATTCCACACTGCAGCCTGGATCTTTCTAGAAGCCATGTCTATTCAAAACTCTACAATGGCTCATCAATGCTCTCAGGATAAAGTCCAGAATCTCTCACAAGGCTTGACAGAATAGCACAATTAGAAAATTCTGCTCACCACTCCTGCCATCCCCGTATTACATCAATTCTAGTCAGACTGAATAACTTTCATTTCCTCCAATGAGCCATGCTGAGTTTATTCCAAGTCTCTGCACCTGCTGTTCACTCTGGATGGAAAAACTCAACCGACCAATTCCCACATCTTCCCCACTAAGTCCCCCACACTCCCCCTATGATGTACTTCCATAGCACTTTGTATTTTCCCCATTATAGCCACAAACATATTTTATGGCAAGTACCTTTTAATTTGCTTCTATACTCCATTAGAAAATAGGTGTCTTATTTATTGCCATGTTCCAAGAAGTATAATAAATACAGGTCCGTCCACAAATCCCGAGATTCAAACAGCTCTTAACATCAATATAAACAAAGTTCATTCATAAACTTGCTGTGAAAATCTGGCCTGAACTGACAAGAGGCTATGCACAGTCTTCAATCATCCCCTCTCAGTGTGAATATTCACGTGTATGATTACAAAGTGCTGTTTCAGACCCTGCTCTAGGGATGTTACATAATTCAGGGCATATGGGCTATTTTACCTTTCTTAAAACCGAACAGTCTGAACCACAAAGCATATCTATCTGGTCCTAAGGATTTCGTATTAAAGTTTATAGACCCATGTTTGCTTTTAGCAGGGAAATTTTAATTAGATTAGATTATGGACCGACGATGCATGTTTTCTGAACAGGGAATACCTAAAAAGGGAGTTGAACAGAGTGAGATTTTTATAAATACCTAAGATTTGGCATTTCTAAGTGTGAAATACAGATTCCCCTTATGCTTGTTTGCGTAAATATTCTTTTCAACTACAAATATGCAAGCATCTCCAGTATGGGAAGGTAAGGGAAAAGACGACAAACGCAAAGTAGAATGTTGCTTATGTTAAAAGGGCCATGGATCAACTGGCGATTGGTAAGTTCATGCACAAAAAACCTGGAATGACAGGGATGTTTGGGTTTAGAACTTAACATAAATAACAGGTAATTTAAGTGAATATTTATATTATCCCCGATTTTAATTTAGTTTACGTCAACAAAAACTTACGTACAGACTAAGTCCTTTACCCAAACTTGGTGAGTATTACACATCCATCTGGGACCTTTTGAAAATGTGGATTCCTTGTGTTAGCTCTGAGAATTCTTATTCAGTTGGTTTGGGATGGGGCCTAGGCATCAGTATTTAAGAAAAAAAAAGGTCTAGCACCACTACTTTAGGAGATAAAAATATGATTAAGATACAGATTTTGACCTGTGTCTGGTGCAGAGATAAGACACATGCATAAATAATGATAAAGTACAAGGTGAAAAGTGCAGTGTAAAAAAAAAAGTTTCAAATAAAATTCACAATAGGTTTTATGGAACACTGTTTCTATTTTAGACCAGGTTATATTTCATCATGTGACTTACATGACTTCATTACTTAATACATTAAAAGAGAATTATGAAAACTTAAATTCTTACCTAAATTGGCATACATTACAAACAGGTTGAAATATTGCTGTAAATGACGCCCATGCTCTGAAACTTCTCTTCTCAGTAGATTTAGTACTGCTCTTAGTAAGTGATCACTCAGGCTTAAGTTGTCATAAGCCTGTAAAGGATAAAACATTGGTTGTTTTTCAGCAACAAGGTGCAGGTATGATATAATTCTCTTTGCATGAAAAAGGGACATGCACATATACATGTTAAATATAGGCAGAAATTTCTGGAAGGACTGATCACACAAGAAATGATTAAAAAGGGTTGCTTTTTAGGAAAGGGGATGAAGATCCAATGTAGATTTCATTATAGAGGCTTCATACTGTTCTAAGCTTTAACAAATGGAAGTCCATTTAAATTTATATACAATTTATGTAACAGTTAAGTGTATAACTAAGCCACTGAATGTAACTGAATTAACAGAAAATTCCGCTATGTTTTAAAGAGCCAATAGTCACTATTCACTGCTGGGAAGTACTTTTAATGGAACTCATATAAACATTGAGTTATCGGACTATCTGGTTATTACGTGCTCATGCACGTTTGTTAGGTAAATATATCAAACAGATGCACATATATTTGTGACTTCAACTTCCAGGAAACAGAACTTATTTCTGTTAACTGGGCAATTACCTGACTAGAAGGTCCTGGAGATGCAAAAGGTGAAGGACATGGCCCATCTTGCAAGGAAAAATGTGCAATAAAAACTATAAGTTTTGCAAATGCACCTCTCACTTCTGCACTAGGGCACTCCAGAAGGTATTCAGAGAAGCGATTTGAAACATTAAAAAGGACATTGTGAGCAAACCAAAAACGTACATTCTTGCTGTGACGAAGGAGAATACATAATGCATCATACCTAAGACAAAACCAAACAAAAATCTATGAATATCGATTCAGTAACATGTTTCCTATAGTATAGGGATGGGTCTCTAGGAACCAAACCAAAAAAAAAAAATCAAAGAACTTCTTTTACTACTGGAGGGAGAGAACCAGCAATGGTAGCTTCTAGTACTAATATTAAAAAGATAAATACTATGACTTGGTCTATTCTCACAGAGTGACAAAATAAATAGACGAAAACTTATACAGTCCTCTACAAATCCATGACCAAACTCTTCCTAGGTTCAATGACAAAACAATAATCCCCATTCCCTTAACATCTTACTACTAGAATAGTAAGTAAATATTGTTAAATCGAGGTATTATAATGGCCTCTAAATTTATACAATTAGAAACTTAAACTCATTTTAAGTTTCTACCTTTTTAATCTATGGCTGAATTTAATCTAGGGAAGCTAAAATGTTAATATTTTTGTGATTAGATAGCTTAGACTTTTAAGTATCACCCTGTAATGTTTTGTACAGAGATGTCAAAAATATGACACAAGGTAACAGAAGCAGAAGCCAACTTCTGAATAATAAAAGGTGGTATTTAATCTCAGTATTTTTTAAAATTTATTTTTTATACAGGTTCTTATTAGTTATCTATTTTATACATATTAATGTATATATGTCAATCCCAATCTCCCAATTCATCCCACCACTCAGTAATTATTTAAATATGATTTCTCTCACTATCGCTACCAAGATTTTTTAAATTCTGCATTCCAAATCTGAAATGAAATTATCATGGCTTGGGAAAAATAAAGCAGTATATTAAAGAACCAAACTAAATGCCAGTAATAATAGGAATGAAAATTCAAAGCAATGATACCAATCACTGGCAGAGCCACGGACTACTTTCTTGGTGTGAAATCCTGTGGTAAAGAGGAACCTAGCAGCAAGCTGAATACTAATCATAGTGATTTCTTCTGCTTCAGGCAACAGGTGATCTTGCCCTAAAAATAAAATGTAGATTAAAAAATAGTCAAACAAATTTCTGTGCTCAAACCCCATTTTCATTTTCAAAAAACAAATCTGCATTATCAACAATTTTCCAAGTACTATGTTAAAACCCCTGGGCTACTTATGAAATAATTCTTAGTAGTTCAGTAAAGCACCCTTCAACTAATGCTTGAGTAAAAAAACCAAACTGTTGTAGGAAACAAAAGCTCCTCTGTCTCTAAATGGCAAGACAATATATACCACTCAAAGGTAACAGTCATCTGAAACATGACTTTAGAACAACCAAAAAGAAAGAAAACAAACATGTTGATGCCTGCTAAGAAACCCTGCAAGTAAAAGAAGAGGTATGCTTTCTTACTAAGAAGCTAAATTCTTGATACTTACCTGGAGGAGGATTTAAGTAAACACCATTACATGTAAGCAGTTTTTTCATAAACTGAAAATATTCCATACTGTACTGCATTCGGTTATGCATGAACTGCACATTCTGTTTCCGCACACTTCTCTCAATGGCTGATGGCATAATAATCTGATGCGGTCTTGTGGTGATAGCAAGCTCTGATATATACCTTATCAACTCATCACCTTGGTCTATTGTGTCCAATCGTTCATAAAAAAGTATATAAGCATTCCACCACCTTTTCTGGCGCCTGTATGACATGCGCTTCATCATGTGATCAAATACTTCTCCCATGTACTCTCCACCAAAACACTGGTTTTTCATTTCTTCATCGTCATCCATTTTACATTCAGTTACATCTCCATCATCAAATTTATACCAGCGATTTCTCTCGCCATCTCCTCCGTTCCTTTGAATGATGTAAGAGTAGTAATGTCCCCCGCTCGCCTGACCACTGTGTACAAGCACCCCCACAAGTCTGTATTTCGTGCTTCCTGCTGGCTCACTGTCAGACTGCTCATTCTGTTGTATCAACTGACTCTCTGGGTTTACGTTATCTCCTTCCAGCTTTGCAACACCGGCAACTGTGTAAGGTTCCATGTCCAGTTCGCGAGGAAATTCAAAATAATCATTAAACTTGATTGCACATTCTCTTTCCCAGTCATAGTCGAATCGTTTTAGTTGGATAGCGAGAACAGGAGGTAATTTTTTAATAAGCAAGCGCTTTACAGTATCAACCTAAAATGAACAGAGCAAATTACTAGATGTTCTCTTATAATCCACTGCAAAAAACCCACAAAATTTAAAACTCTACTATTAAATTCTCAGGATTAATCTGAAATTTTAAGTATAAACAAATACATGATAATGAACATAATCAGAGCATTTCTGTCAGTTGATATTTTTAAAATGTTCACTGAAACTAATACGAAGTAGCTGATGCCTTTTGCTACAACTTGCAAAAATTAGTGATATAGACATTATTCGCTGTCTGATTTCTATATTGGAAGTGCTATCTAACCATTATTACTTGTTTGATATTTACTGTTATTTTAATGAAGTTTGCTGTGAGCAAACTACAGAAATATAATAGTAGCAGCTAATATTTATTGGGCAATTAGGTACCAAGTTATATGATGCTAAGTGCTGTCCAAGTAGTAACATGTTTAATCCTCCCAACGCTCCCAACCCTGAAACTTAAGGATGAGAATTAGGAGTAGTAAGAGATAACTTGCCTCAAGTCTTAGAGCTGTGAGCGGCAGGGAGTATGGCTTTACAGCTCATGATCTCAACCTCTAGATTTTAATACCTCTCTAAGTGGTATGTAAGGTCAAAACAATACAGGTGACTTACAGGTGAGAGGGCTTGGGAGCCCAGAAAGATACACATTATTTACCATATGTATGCGTAAATTGTCTCTCCTAAAGAACTGTTAAATGCCCACAGGCAAAAACCAATCAAGTAAGTCTAAAAATCTGATCCAAGTGGTTTAAAAAACACAGGTGGTAGAAGAAATCTTTTGTGGCTAAAGTAATTAACGGTTTGGCTTCAGCAAACTTCTTGGTCTTGGGTAGCAACTCTGGACATGAGAGAAGTGTTTTCCTCTATGAGCTCTGTAGCTTCGAGGAGTTCAAGGGCAGGTTGGTTGAATATGGATGAAAAGTGCCTGTGTAACTCAGACAAGAGACTGATATTAAGCTACTATGACCTCTAAAGTGATTCACTCTTATCTTTACCTGTTTTCCCTAGCCCTTCTGGCACTATTTTCTCTCAATTGCCTTTACCTGACAGACCTTTCTCTCAATCATCTTTACCTGACAGACCTTTAAGTCAGTTGTCTTAACTACCTCTCTGTTACCACTATAACAAAGCAGGGTAGGGAATAAAGAGGGTGAATTTTGAGAACAAACAAAAACAACCATTCTTCCAAACCCATTAAATGTAATCATAATTATTTTAAACAGAACTGGGCAATTCATACCTTTTTATTGCATTTTTCACAATGATAAGCATTTGCACCTTCTAATAAATCTCCTTTGACATATTGTTCCAAAGAATCAAGAAGATTTTGGTGATTTCTAATGTCTACATTCAAAGTCGTAAAAGATTCTTCACACTCGTATCTAAAGATATTATTTAAGAAATGATCAGAGAATTTATTCCTTAGTTTTCTAAACATCTTATTTAGTTATGGACTCAATGAAAACTACTTTTGCAATTTTTATAACATAACACAAAACCCATTAAGTCATAAAATGTTACCAATAAATAAATGAGTTACCATTTATGGGTCACTTATCCTCTGCTGGGCATACATTAGGTTGTTTACACACTACATACAACAGGTGCTTTGTCTTCATGACAAATATTTCTCTATCACCATCTCCACGTCAGAAATGAGGGAAGTGGGATTCAGAATGTGAATTTGGTCAAGATTACTAGGTGAAATGGTGTTTTCAAGCTAGGTCTGTCTGGTTTCACAGCTCAATCTCTTTATAGTCTACCATGCTGCTTCCACCATCATCTGTTTAGATCTATTAATGAGCTGAATTTTTAAATGTTTCTCCTCTTCTGTAATGGAAACCTTACTAAAGCACAAGTTTAAACACACAAATGAATACGAGATAAGCAATCTGAATAGGAGCCACAATCCCACCTTGTGGCAATTTTCTACCAAAGGAATTTTCAGATTTCTGGTGAGACATATTCATGCATTTAGAACATGGGATGTGAGGAATTCATTCTCAACCATTAAATTCATTCACTCAACAAATACACTGAGTGCCTACCATGTTTAAAGCCCTGTGGGATAGTCAATGTTTAAGACAGTTCCTCATATTTAGGGCTTTTCAATTTAGTTAGGGGAAAAAGGTACACAAATAAAGGCATTTATAAGTGACATGAATGGAATATGAAGTATTAAGCAAACTGTTACTATAACTGGGGAACAGCCCATAGAAGAGAAAAGAGAAATTAGATTTTATGATTCCAGTTAAAAACTAGGACATTTGAAGCTGAGAAGTCAGCAAAGTTTTTCTGTAAAAGGCCAGATAGTAAATATTACAGGCTTTTTGGGGCCATGAGGTCCCTATGGCAACTACTCAACTCTGCTGTTATAGTGAAAGCGGTCAGACAGTAAGTAAAGGAGTGGGTATGTTCCAATAAAACTTTACAAAAACAGATGCAGGGCTGGATTTGACCTATGGTCCATAGTTTGTTAACCCCTGCTCTTGATAAGTAAATACCCTAAAACAGATTGTCTCAGGACCCTTTATGTAACCTTCCAGCATATAACAAGACTAATTTAGTTGTGGAATAGGTATTTGAACTTTAGGGATTTTACTTAAGATCATGCTCTCTGGACATTTTCACTTGGCAAAGGAAATCAATAATTTCCAAATAATTTTGAAAACTGTCTAAAACAAACCAAGAAAAACTGACCAGAACAGATGACCAGAAAATTTAATTTTTATCAGTAATTAAAAACAGGAGGTGAAAATAACAATTTTATTGTCCACCTAATGCACAAGGTCTTTCAAAAGGATCAAAAGTTGCCCAGTCTCAAGACAGGAATAAAGACACAGACCTACTAGAGAATGGACTTGAGGACACGGGGAGGCGGAAGGGTAAGCTGGGACGAAGTGAGAGTGGCATGGACATATATACACTACCAAATGTAAAACAGATAGCTAGTGGGAAGCAGCCGCATAGCACAGGGAGATCAGCTCCGTGCTTTGTGACCACCTAGGGGGGTGGGATAGGGAAGGTGGGAGGGAGACGCAAGAGGGAGGGGATATGGGGATATATGTATACGTATAGCTGATTTACTTTGTTATACAGCAGAAACTAACACACCATTGTAAAGCAATTATACTCCAATAAAGACATTAAAAAAAAAAAAGTTGCCCAGTCTATGCAAACAATTTTATGGCCTTATCCAGAAAGAGTAGTTTAGCATTTACATATAGTATTAGCACTCCCTCAATCATTTTCCCTGTGTTCAAAAATAAAGCACATACACACACAACCTATGACTGTATATAATGCTGTTTAGACTTGCAGAAGATACTATCCTACTGTGATTGTCTGGTGAGAAGGGATTTCAAACCAACATTAATTGACAACATACAAGAGAAGTTCCAAAGTAAAACTTCCATACAATAGGCATAAACGTGTATCTATCAGTAATGAACTTTAATAGTTATTTAACTATTTTCAATAAGAGCCTTTAATCAACTTCCCCTTTAAGAAAACCAAAAACCAAAAAAAACCGAAACCCAACTTGTTTAGTCAATTTTGCTATAAAGATTTTGTGTGGGAAACATACCTTAAAGACAATGACAGTAATCAATGCTATTTTCAAAAAGTCAGCATTTCATTTGTATAGGAAATAGTGCTCCATGCCTGTTATCTTCTAAACTTAACATATTTACAATATTGTAACTATTTTAATTCTAAGATAAAGGGCAAATTCATAAGTAATACCTGTAGCTATGCAAAATGCCATTTTATTTTCTTAGGCATGATCATACATAAGAACATGTAAGAGTATGAAATAGTAAGAGCTTAGGTGTAGTTAAAGGAACCAAATATTATTTGACAAAAACAAACAGACCCATAAAGTTCATGAGACTTTTCTGTACTTAAACTTCACTGTAATAAAATGAGAAAACAAACAAAACCCCCCCACAGTAGTAAGGTATGCGCAATATGTAATTCATCCAGCCTCAGGTATTTAGTAATCGGTAGCGTACTTCACTTTTGTACATAACTAATAGTAAAAATAAACAGTACAACATACACTTTAAGTATGAAGTTAGCACTTACCTATGTGGGCAGCCTTGGCAAATCTTCTGATCAGCAAAGGAACCTCCTAAAACTTTACTTAGCATAGCTGGGTGTCCTAAGGCTTTCAAAGCTTCATCTAAACTATCCACCAATGAATTAAAAAATTCTAAAGCATCATGTTGTTCACGAAGATTAACAGGCTCACCCCAAAGCCTAAGAAATGAATGGAGTAAAATATGTAATGTGCGACACTCCCAAAACAATATATACAATATATTTTTCAGGAAAAAAGCAATACAACCACAAATGACACCACAAAAACTGAGATTTTATTCCTCAACTACAGGAAGTAGAAAAAAACAAATGCCATTTATGTATCGATTGCTGTGGGGAAGAAAGTGAGATTCATAGTAAAAGTGGTACTTCAGTGGGGAAGAAATACCATGAAACTACTGGTGTGGCTGGATGCACAGTATAGCTCCAGGAAGGATGGTTTCTGTAGGTAATATAGTATAAGCATGCATTTTGAATCCAACTGAAGACGCTGTTAAAAGTGGGTGGCTGATCTCACTCTTACGCAGATAATTACTACTTCATTTCTTTCATTTTGCTTAAATTTTGGGTTACAGATACAGTGCAAAGATAATATTTACTCTTAATTAAATTGACTTTTCTGATCGAAAAGAGAAAGGTTTGACTTGTTTTACAGTTCATCTCTTTTGAATAATCTGAGGATTTAAATTAGGTAAATCAATCCTGAGAAAAGAAAATATCAATTATGTGAATGATAAAATGAGAAGTGATACTAATAAAACCTAGGCACTGCTGGAAACTATGACATCTAATTTTGTATTTATAGCGTAATATACATTGAGAATATAAGTGAATTCATTCAAGCAACAGAGACGACAAATTTATTTTAAGTATGCAAGAGGAACTGTCTTTTAATAAATTCCTTTGTAACACTTTTACTATGTAGCAAATAATCTCACCCTAATTATATTTCAGCTGTTAAATTTGCATATAGCGAGTTAGAAATCAAATATATCACTTGTTAAAAGCTATTTTACAATGGAGAGATTTGTTAAGACACCAAGGGATCAAAGCTAACATCACCAATAATCAGATAAACTGATACCATGTGCCTCTGAATGCAATGAGAAGCATATAATAACATCACCTATGTAGTTTTCTTGCCAAAAAGTTTAACCTGAATCTAATCATGGGGAAATAATCATACAAATCAAGGAAGTACCATAAAGGTCATGACAAGTTAGGGAGATTATTTTAGAGAAGACTAAAGAGGTAACAACCAAATTCTTGTGATTCCTTCTAGGATACCAGTCTGGAATTGGAAAAAAAAAAAAAAAAGAAAGAATATTTTGGGGAAATGGAAATACATATTGCTGAATATCAGGCGTTACTAAATATTAAATTTCATGCATGTGATAACTGTATTAAACATTACATAGGAAAATGTCCTTATTCTTAGAGGATACATTTTGAAGCATGCAGGGGAGTTAAAGTGTCATATTTGCAACTATCAACTCGTTTAGAAAAAACAAACAAAAACCAAAACCCAAGTATACACATAAGCAAATATGGCAAAATGTTAACAACTGGTAAATCTGGGTAAAGAGTATATATCATAAAGGTGATTATTATACTACTTTACCTTTTCTGTTGGTTTGAAATTCTTCAATATAAAAAATCGGGGGTGGGAAATGTGGTTAACTAACCCACATATATATCTAGAGTATACTATGTATAGAGTATATTATGTGTCTAAAGTGTGGATAATCCAAAAGTGCTAGTCTAGACAAACTGTGAGCTCCACTAGCATAGGGAGTAATTAATTGAGAAGTCAAAAATGCAAGGGCACTATAAGATAAGCAATAACTATAACTGAATGACAAATTTTAAGACAAAAGCTCAAAAAGCTTGAGAGTAATCTGGAAGAGGAAGAACAGAAATGCTAAAAGCCTTATGGCAGAGACGAGACAAGCTAGAGAAAGAATGAGAACGGGAATAGTCAGAAAGGAAGATGAGAGGTGCTGAGAGGTGATGGGACCAAAAGAGCAAAAGCAGAGCTGGGAAGGAGGGTGGTGCATGCAAGCCAATAAGTATGGATTAAGTAGGGGGCCTAGTTAGAGGAATTTATACGGTGAGTCATTGTATTATAAAGCAGTGGTTTCAAAAGAAATCTAAGTAGTATCCTTGTAGGCAAAAGGGGAGCTGCTCTGATTGAAGCAGGGAAGGTGGACAAGAGCGGCAGTGTCAGGTGACCCTTTGCTTCCCCTGCTCTCAGCTGTCTGGGAGATACCTTGAAGGGATTCTAAGGAGTATTATTTAAGGGAATCTCCTGGTGGTCCAGTGGTTAGGACTCTGTGCTTTCACTGCAAAGGGCTCAGGTTCAATCCCTGGTTGGGGAACTAAGATCCCACAAGCGTGCAGTGTGGCCAAAAAACAGGAAAAAAAAAAAAAAAAAGTAGTAGTATTTAAAAAACCCAATGCTATGAAGGATTATAGCATTCTCATACACAGTACAGATATGTGGTTGTGCTACAGTATTTTAGCACAGTGCACGACATGATAGGTGATGATAAAAAAAAACAAATGAAATAAATGAAGCCAGAGAAATAAGATCAAGACATAATCGAAGATTTTTAAAAAATTAACAACAACAAAACCCAATGTATTTATCAAGCACCTTTCCTATAAAATTGTACATTAGAATAGCCAAAGAGTTGCTATGGGGAAGTTTTCCTTTATAGATCTCCTCTAGCTAAAAAATGGAAGAATGATAAAATTAGAATGTTGCCATTTTGTAATCCTCATGAAATGCTGCATTTAGGCAATGATGATCAATGGCTGTTATAAGACAGAGACAGACAGACATTATGTACTTCTCACTGAGGTCATCGTTATCACCTATGAAGCAAGTCTTGTCTATCTGCTCCAAAAAAAAGAAAAATCACACCTGAATTTGATCAAGCCTCTAGATCTCACTACCTATTTATATGACATACAGGGGACTGAGGAAAACAGAAACCACCACAAGGATCCCATCAATAAAATCCAGATGGGAAAATTTACAGAGCTAACTACCTTTTTTTTTCTCCCCAACAAATAACTACAAGGGTGAAAAAAGATTAGAAGAGACTAAAGAGTCATGTCAACATCTGCAGCATACGGACTTCACTTGGATCATGATTTCAAAAAATTTATAGTAAAAAAGTTATGAGGTAATTGGGTAAAATCAGACATTGACAAGGATATTAAGGAATTTTTATAAGACATGGTAATAGTATTATGGTCATGTTATAAAAAAGACGTTAGAGATACACACTGACACATTTATGGATGAAATTATGTATTTGCTTCAAAACAATCTAAAAAGTAGATGGCAGTGTAGATTAAATAAGATTGGCCATGACTTGACAACTGTTGAAGTTGAGTGATGAATACATAAGAGTTTATACTCTTCTCCCTACTTATGTAAATATCAGAAGCTTTCAAAATAAAAAATTATTAACATCTGAAGAGACTAAAGAATGCTGCCTCTTACTATGACACTTTCTACCTCCTTTGGGGACAATGAGAAAACAAACCTAACTACGAAGTAAAGTTTGATTATTACTACTGCTTAAATACTAAACATAAAAGTGCCTTCCAGTATAGGTTTTATAAGTTTAATGTTAGTGTCATGAGATAGTCATAAAGGTTTAAGCAGTATCCCAATTACTATTCATCCATAGTTTACCTGAACTGTTTCCAAAATCCTCTGGGCACATAGTACTGTAGTCGAGAAGCAGCTAAATGACCAAAGATGACTTGAAGGTGTCTTAGAACACCAATATTGTACTCTTTCCTATCTTCTGTTTTACTTAATGCTGGTTTCTCTTCAAACTGTTGAGGGTATCCAAATACATCATCTCTGGGATCAACATTGCTCTAGAAACCAAAAGTTATCATTAATGAGCTAACCTAACTTCAAAGTATAGTAAAAATATGTTGAGACAAATGCTATACGATTAGTGAACAAATCACCTGTACTTCTATTTATTTCCAAAGCACTTAACTTTCAATTTATAAATTTTAGTTTACAGTATCAGTGTTTATATCCCCACCCCTTTCACATAAGAGTTGTCATAAAGGAATAACCCTCACTAAGTATCGTAGAGGTAGGTAATATAGCAAAATACAGTAGAGTGATTAACTTAGACTGAACTGGATACAAATGCAGGCTTTGCTACTTATAAGCTAAGTAACTTTGAGCAATTAAGTGCCTCATGTGTAAATGGGTTAACACATTCTTCATGTAGCTGTTGTGAGAATTATATGAGACAATGTATATAGAGTGCTCAGACTTGTAAACATTCAATACAATATACATATTAAGATTAGTTGGAAAAACTAGATATCCATATGCAAAGGAATAAGGTTGGACTTTTCCCTAACACTATACACAAAAATTTACTCAATACAGATCAAAGATTTGAATGTAAGAGCTAAAACTATGAAACTCCTAAAACATAGAGCAAAAACTTCACGACACTGGATTTGACAATGATTTATCGGATATGACACCAAATGCACAGGCAACGAAAGAACAGAGACATACTGGACCTCGTGAAAATGAAAAAGTTCTGTGCAAAGAAATTGGAACCCTTGCACACTGTTGGTGGGAAATGTAAAATGGTGCAGCCACTGTAGAAAACAGTTCCTAAAAAAAATTAAAAATAAAACTATAAAATGATCCAGCAATTCCACTTCTGGGTAAAACACCCAAAAGAACTGCAAGAAAGGTCCTGAAGAGATATTTGTACACCCATGTTCAGAGCAGCATTATTCACAATTTTGAATTCCACCAAAAGGTGGAATCAGGGACTTCCCTGGCGGTCCAGTGGTTGAGACTCCATGCTCCCAATGCAAGGGAAGCGGGTTCGATCTCTGGTCGGGAACTAAGATCCCGCAGGCCACGCCGTGTGCACCACCGCCCACAAAAAGGTGGAAGCAACCCAAATGTCCACTGATGAATAAATGGATAAACAAAATGTGGTATATACATTCAAAGGAATGTTATTCAGCCTTTAAAAGAAAGGAAATTCTGACACATGCTATGAAATGGTCGTTACGTTAAATCAAACAAGCCAGTCACAAAAAAACAAATACGGTATGATTCCACTTATATGAGGTACCTAGAATAGTCAAATTTATAGAGATGGAAAGAGAATGGTGGCTGCAGAACTCTGTGTGGGACGCGGATGTAGAAATAGACAATGTCCAGTCCCTGCCCACGAGAAACTTAGTCTAGGGAAGGAAAAAAGCACACAGGCAAAAAACAGTGCAATGGGGTGCTGAGACAACACAGAGCAGAGGGTACCATGAGAGCAAAGTTGAGATACCTTATTTGAACTGTATCATACTTTGTCTGCTGGTACAATTAGCTATCTCTACTGTGCTTAACTCAACAACCTAGAGATGTGATGAATCACAGAACTAGAATCTGAACTCCAATTTTCACCCAGAGCAGTGGTTCTTAACCAGGTATATGGTGTGAGCAATGCCTATGAAACTTCTTAAAAAAGTAATAATGCTCAGACCCCAAACCCTGGATGATGCAGTTCAGCAGACCTAGGGAAGAGTTGGGGTCTAGTGTATGTTTCAGAAGCCCTCCCTGTAAGTGATAAACTACCTCAGAGCAAATAGTTCGGTGACTGAAGAGAGGGAATGAGAAAAGAACCATTTAAGATATTTACTACAATCAGAGCATGCTCTGGCTTCTCTCTTCAGCTCTCACCAACACAACACCATGAGTAGGAAAAGGTCAAATAAAAACAAAGAAATACAGCGTGGACACAAACATGACCACAGCTTAAGTCTGGCCATAGTCTCTTCTTTAAAGAACGATGCCATAGTTATGTCAACTCTGATCCACCACTACAACCTAATTTTTTCACAGCTTTATTCTGCATTGGATACTTGGTAGGAGCCTAAATTTTGTCACAAGTAGAAGTTTGTTTCCTAAGCAAAAATAGTTATGATCTGGGAGAAATGCAAAAGTAATCTAAAAGTAAACACAGACAATGAAACTGGCATAGCACATATCTTGGCATAAATAAATGGAGATACATAATTAAAATATCAAATAGAAAAGTAAAAATATAATTTAGACTATTACTAAAAATGAAGATTCTTATCATTATACAAACTCTAAATTATACCAAACCCCCAAAAGTGAGTACATTAACTGTTGTGTTAAAACGTATAAACTATCATAAACATTAACTGTAGTTGCAAGTCTGTTAGGTAGTGAGCACTATGTCGAGGTAGCAGTCTGTGCCAGGAGATTCTAGCTTTATTTTCAAATATTTGCCAACAGGTCCAGTGAAAAGTCTAACGCTTTCTAAGAGAGAACAACAGTATCTCGTATCAGAACTTCAAACACAGAAAACAAAAATGCTAAATAAAATTTACCTCGTTGTCCTGCTTCTCATCCCCAGACATATCATCATCTACATCGCTACCTGTGCCTTCAATTGCGAGAATACCATTCCTAATGGACGGAATCATGTAGAGTTGCTGAATCACAGAATTCATATAACAAGTAGCCCCAGCGTTTTTCAGCCCCACAAATCCTTTTGGTGGGCGGGGTCCAACAGGTGGCAGATATTCCCACTCAGTAAGTGCTTCACAAGCTGAGAGAAGACAAAAGATTCTTGCAGCACAAATAAAAACATTTTGCCCACTTTAGACTTTATTAAGCTGATAAATTAACATTACCAACAATTCCACTACTCCTATAGCCACCTGAAATAGTGCTCTAGGTATGCATTTCACCCTCAACAAATTGAAGATACACAGCAACACATACCACTATATAGATTCTTACCCCACCATCTATGAACCCATGCTTTATCTAATGTTGCTTCTATGGCAGTCTCACAAGATGATACAAGGCCAATTTCTACATGTTAACTTTACTTTTAACTTTATTATAATTTAGTCATTATGAACTGTAACTTCTTCTACTTTTATATGTTTTTTTCAAGTGCCTTCAAACTCCTTCTGGCATGAAATGTTATACAAATATATCAACATATGATAGCTTACTAAGTTTTAAATAATCCTAAGATATCACCTGGGTTCACATCCAGGTTCTGATGCTTACCAACTCTTTCATCTTCAGGCAAGCCTCTGTTTCCTTCTTAATAAATGTAGTAAGACGTGCTTTGCCTATAATCACCATGTTATTTTGAGGAGCAAACGAGATAGTGGATTTGAGTTCTGTGAGAACTGTAAATCACTGCCTATATCCCTCTACCTAGTATAAACCTGGAAACAATGTAAACATCATCACGTATAAGACCAATTAAATAAATTATATAGTATATTGAACTGAAAGGTAGAAAGGTATATAGCTAATAAACGGATTTAGATAAATATTTATGTGTTGATAGGAAATGATCACAGATATATTAAGGGGAAAACAAAGTGAAGAACACTGTGCACTCCACACCAATCTGTGGTTAAAAAACTAAACAAACAAAAAAAGATTTTGTATGTGGATTTTGCATACTCAGAGATTCTGGGAGGATAGACATGAACTGAAGATAACGGTTACAGCTATTGAAGGGGACCAGGGGAATGGAATGGGCAGGAAAAATGTTTTAGAATACATCCTTCTCTGGTAGTTGAAATTGTTACCACACAAATGTACTACTTAAAAACAAGCGGCCTTTCTCTTTCTGCCGTCTTGGAGCCTGTGGAGGAGCACTGGGAACAGGACTTCTAAAACAGCAAATAGGTCTGGAAGGCTGTGGTCCAAGGCTCTATTTTTGCTGGCTATAAGCAGGGTCCTGTGAAACCAGAGGGTTCCTCTTCTTAAAACTGAAGGTGTTTATGCCCAAGATGAAACTGAATTCTACTTGGGCAAGAGACATGCTCATGTGTACAAAGCAAAGAACAACAGTGACTCCTGGTGGCAAACTGAACAAAACCAGAAGAATCTGGGGAAAGGTAACTTGTGCTCATGGAAACAGTGGCTTGGGTTCCTGTCAAATTCCAAAGCAACCTTCCTGCTAAGGCCACTGGCCCCAGAATCTGTGTGCTGCTGTACCCCCTTGAGGGTTTAAACTTATGAAAATTAAATAAATAAAACTGTGGATTTGTTTAAAAACAAACAAAACCCCCCACCCTACTATATACAAACTTGATAGAATAAACTGTCTAACGTTTTAAGAACTTTAATCAGAATCTCCTAAAATGTTAAAAAGTCCGTATATTCTAAAATATATCAAAAAACAATTTGACATGTTCTTAAAAACTTACCATAATCAATTATATTCTTAAGCTTTGTAGATAAATGGTTTTCTCCTAAAACAGAAGAGCCTCCACTGTGGTCTGCTTTCTTATTTCTGCTGTCTCAGTCATTTTATATTGCCCTCATCCCTTTTGAGCTTCGGTTCTATATCAGTAAGATCTACAGTCTACAGTCTGTTTCATGGGCTTCATGTGAGCATTAGCTGAGGACCAAGGGCACTAAAATATTATCTTCTCACATTCTTCTCTTTAAAACCAGATTTTCTTAGAACTCATATGAAAATAACATTAAAGAGCTTCTAAAGTGAGGGCCTGAAAGGTTTTCCAATGCATGTAATTTGAATTTTTAAGTTTGAACTCTGAAATTTATTTTGACTGTTTATTATTCTGGAGTTTAGATTTCAGTCCAGATTTGACTGAAATGAAATTTATTTTGTTGCTCAATACTTGTACCACTTACAGGAAGACATTTAACAAACATCTGAAAACTTTTCTACATTAAGACTCATTGCTTGTAATGGTCTTAAACATTATACTAGTTGCTGAAAGGAAAACATGAGTTGCAGATGTTTACTAGAAGGAAAACAGGGCTTCCCTGGTGGCGCAGTGGTTGAGAGTCCTCCTGCCGATGCAGGGGACACAGGTTTGTGCCCTGGTCCGGGAAGATCCCACATGCCGTGGAGCGGCTGGGCCCGTGAGCCATGGCCGCTGAGCCTGTGCGTCCGGAGCCTGTGCTCCGCAACGGGAGAGGGCCACAACAGTGAGAGGCCCGTGTACTGGTACCACAAAAAAAAAAAAAAAAAAAAAAAAGGAAAACAGAATTTGAACACATTAGAGAACTGTCATCAGAACTTTGTATTTTAAAATACTTACTAGTTATTGCTGTGCCAATGTAATACATTTCAGTCAAAGAATCTACTATCTGTTTGAGGTTCCTCACACAGCCAACAGCTAATGCTACAAGTAACTCAAAGCCTGCATTAATGGTAGCTGGTGAACTACAGACTGGAATAGCCTGTTCAGCTGGCAGTTCTCCATTTCTCATATACCGTAGGTAAACATTGGATGCAGGGAAGATGAAATCATCAATTAATTCCTACAAAGGTGAAAAACGGATTATGTATTAGCAATGATACATATTTATATAAAAATACATGTAAAGTTTTATATGCGTATGTATTTTTTTTTAAAGAAAGAAATGTCTCTTGGAAGGAAATAATGTTAAATTAATTGTCAGAATTCAAGATTTCATTACATTTCAGAAAACTTAGATTTTCTAATAAAAAGATCCCACTTCAAAACACTATTTACTACAATTAACAAACAAACCCAATTTCTCAGGTTAAAAACTCATCAAGAATGAGTTGACTGTAGCACTTAACAAAAATTCACATTAAGTAAATTTACTCTTTTAATCACATGTATACCAAAGCTCATCTTGAATAAAAATGTCCTAAAATGATACTTTTTGTTTCCTCGAGTTACCACGTTATGTGAAAAAACTCATCAAAGAAACATGGTAAATATGCACAGTCTTACATAATAGAAGTCTGCCTCATTCTGAATAGTCTGATGAAGTAAAAAGTTCAGATTTTCTAAACAGAAAAATTAAACAGTGCTTGCTTACTTCACACAGTACTGAAATTTTATTCATGTACAAAATTTAGAAACGATATTTTAAAAGTTACTGTTACCTCTATATTCTTTAAAAGTAGAAAAGAGAAATGATCAAGAAAACACACCCAAGACATGATACCATAAATTAACCAGACAGATTTGCTAATGAACATGTAGAATGTTAATGATACATAGCTTAGGACCAAGCCGACAGAAATTACCTTAATGAGATTAGCACCTCCTTTTTCACAACCAATATGATATTTTTTCTCAGGGGTTTGAAAGGCCAGTAACTCTTTTGTTACTCCAAGGTGGCCTTCCAAGATTGTCTCTTCAACACCCGTTTCACCTGTTCTTTTAACATCATCCTGCCAAAGAAAAATATCAAATGCCTAACTTACAAAAGGGCGGTGAGATGTCAGAACAAGACTGAGCTAGACAGAGGCAATTCCTTCAAACCTTTCCATTCTAAGAGATTTTTTCTCTTCAGAACTTTCTAGAAGTAGGCTTTACAAACTAGAAGAAATGCTAATCTGAAGGCCAGAAGATACCAATCTGGGCTTCCCTGGTGGCGCAGTGGTTGAGAGTCCGCCTGCTGATGCAGAGGACACAGGTTCATGCCCCGGTCCGGGAAGATCCCACATGCCGCAGAGCGGCTAGGCCCGTGAGCCATGGCCACTGGGCCTGTGCGTCCGGAGCCTGTGCTCCACAACGGGAGAGGCCACAACAGTGAGAGGCCCGTGAACCGCAAAAAAAAAAAAAAAAAAAGATACCAATGTCTTCAGAAATAAATTCTCGTACAACTCTAAGTAAAAAGTATCAGGTGTTAAGATCAAAAGTTAAATTAAGTGCTAGTCTATCAGACTCATTTTTTGATGAAAACAATCCAAGAATACTTTTTAAAATGAAAATTTGCAAAACGGGCCCATCTGAAAATGGAAGAAGCTGAATATCAGTGTCTCAAGTCTTAAAGCAAGGCATTTGACAAAACTACTTACGCATTCATTCTGGGAATCATGAGTTAGTAATATCCACCAACACAGAGTATATTCTTTGGTCCTTTTATTACTCTTTGTTGTTTTTCATTTAACCAAAATGCTCAAAACTATAAACTATTAATAAAATATCTTATTTATTGACGATAAACACAGTATTAAATGCAACTTACCCTAATTCTTTTAAGCCAATCAATTTCATTATTGAGAAGAACTTCAGCATTGGGTATATTAATATTACTATTGTAAGCATAATTAAGAAGGTGCCTTAAAAGAATAAAGTAGTCGCCTGAATGTTTAGCTCTCTCTCTGGCTGTGCTCTGAAACAATAAAGTAGAATAATATGAATTTACATGTCCATGTTCAGAATCCACTTTTTAAAAACCCAGAATTAACTAGAGTTAATAGACTAACACAGGATGGGAAATTACTAATATTTTTAAAATAAATATAGACTGCTCCAACTTTAATACAAGCTAAAATCATGAATTCTTGACTGTTCCATGTACAAGAATGAATCACAATGATAAGTATATTAAAAAATGTCTCACCCCCAAAACGGTGAAGAGCAGAGTAATGAAGAAGAGTAAAGGCCTGTGTCCCATGCAACATCTGGTGCACATTAAAAAGAACTGCTCCTGTGCCACCTGGCGAACAGTTCTGAAATAAAAATGTTTCACATTTAATATATTATCTTCATTTAGAAAAAGAAAAAAAAAGATTCCAATGCTGTCTCTCGGGGTGGGGGTGGGGTGTTAAGGGGTAAGTAAATTAAAAGTAAAAATACAAGAATACGTAACACCCCTTTAAGCAGCAACGTTTAACAGATGAACTTAGGCTGTGTGTCAAGAACTAAAACCTCAAATCGTCACTGAAGAGTTTAAGGGATACCTTCTAACACCCCTTTCTTGGAACAGGCTGGAAATGTTCCTCTAGGTACAAGAGTTGTACAGTAAGCCTTAAGCATCTTTTGGGCATTCCATAGAATTATTCCATTGTGCTCTGGAGCGAACAACTCTGTAGAAATTCTGTTACAATTACACAATAAGGATGTTGCTGCAGATGTCCCTGATATTATACTAGTGATTCCCAAAGCATGTTACCCAGATCAGCAGCATCTGAGAACTTGTTAAAAATGCAATTTCTCAGGCCCCAGCAACCTGCGTTTTAATAAAGCCTTCAAGTGATTCTAACATGTGCTAAAGGTTGAGAACCACCGTATTATACAATATTCTATGATTACCCATGGGAAAAACTTGTCTCTGGTCACAGTACTGGGAATTTTACCTGAGCATCATGGGTCTCTTAAAAAATATGTATACTATACAGATCTCACCAGAATAAATGCTCCAAGAGGGCAAAGACATCATCTAGTTTATTACTGTGCCTCCAGAATGAAAAATGATGTCTGGCATATAACAGGTGCTAAGAACCAGTTACCAGATGTATAAATACTGTTTGTTTACAAGATGGAGGTCTGTCTCCATTAGAAAGTAAGCTCTTTCAGGGCAGGGCTTTGCTTTGTTGAAGAACCTAGAACAACATCTGACATATGGAAGATGCTCAAAAAGTATCTGCTAACGAAGCATTTGTCTATCGTACAAACTACATTCGGTGAATAACTGTTTCTGGCAATGTGCTAGCTGATAGACAGCTTAGAAACAAATTTTTAGTTCAATGTAAGAACTTGACAGTATACATTCTGTGTACTAGCCTCCCTCCTGGATATGTTTTAGGTTTCTGAAACCTGTACATGGTCCTATAAACCATAGGGACCTTTAGAAGCTTTGTGGGTTAAGTTTGGTGGAATTCAAATAAACTGACATCAGGAGTACTTGGTTTTGTTGGGGAGAAGGTCCATAACTTTTACCAGATTTTCAGAGGTATATGTCATTCATACTGCCCTAGTTTATTTTTTAAAAAGTAAGGTATGCGGCCCAAATAGAGTGAGGGTCTATAAAGAGTTGATGCTTGTCAGTTCCTGATGAACCCTCCCCTCACACACGCAGACTTCGGTAATGCTTCAAAAGAAACACATCTACTAAAAAATCCTGTTGCCTGTATCTTCACAACATACTCAAAATCTGATCATTTCTCACCACTTCTACTATTGCCATACTTCCAGACTCTCTCATCTTTTATTTGGATTAATGAAATAGTCTAAGTGCCTTTCCTGCAAAGCAACCAGAATAAACTTAAAATGTTAACTCAGAGCATATCATTCTTCTGCTCAAAACCCTCCAATGGGGGACTTCCCTGGTGGTCGAGTAGTTAAGACTCCGTGCTCCCAATGCAGGGGACACAGGTTTGATCCCTGGTCAAGGAACTAAGATCCCGCATGCCGCAGCAAAAAAACCAAAAAAAAAAAAAAACAAACCCCAATGGATTCCCATCTCACTTAGGGTAAAAGTTAAGGTCTTTACAATGATCTATAAAATCCTTACAGGCTGCTTATTGCCTCTCTGGCCTCACCTCCTACAACTCCCCCACCTCTGCTGTTCTAGCCACACTCGGCTCCATGTTGTTCTTTACATGTCAGGCATGTTCCTGCCTTGGGACATTTGCATCTGTTGTTTCTTCTGCTTAAAACACACTTCCCCCCGGGGCGGGGGGGGGGGGGAGGGGGGGCGCAGGCGGATAAAGTTGGAATTTGGATTAACAGACTACTACATATAAAATGGATGAACAACAAGGACCTACTATATAATACAGGAAATACAGTATTTCATAATAATCTATGATTGAAAAGAATCTGGAAAAAAAAATATGTATAACTGAATCACTGTGCTGTACACCTGAAACACTGTAAAACAGCTATATATACCTCAATTAAAAAATAAAAATTAAAAAAATATATATTTGGTCATTCAGATGACCAAAATGTATTTCTCATATAAAAAATGAAATAAAATTTAAAATGAAATATGATGGAGGTGTTAGCTAACCTTAGGCTATGGTGGTAATCATACTGCAAGATATGACTATCAAATCAACACTTTGTACACCTTAAAGTTACACAGTTATATGCTGATTATATCTCAATAAAGCTGAACAAAATAAAAAATACAATTTAAAATGAAAAACAAAACAAAAAACCCCCACCCAAAAACCCAACACACTTCCCCCATTAACTGCATGGATCACTACCTCATTCTTTCAGAGCCCCAGAGACTTCAGGGAAGTCTTCTCTGACTATCCTACATAAAACTGAACTCCAATGACCCTGCCTCCCCACTCATCCCCATTCCTGATTTATTTCTCTTGATAGTATTTATTAATATAACATACTACATATTTTCCCATATGTCTTCTCTTCCCACTCCCCATCCCCTTTAGTACAGACTCCAAGAAGGCTGACATTTTGTCTGTTTTTTTTCACTGCTATATTCCCAGTAGCTAGAACACTGCCTGGTGCATAATGGGTACTTGATAAATTATTCATCAGTGAGACTGCCTACAATATTAAAATCTAACACTACTTGGATCTCAGCATCAAAGGCTTTCTGTAAACCGACGCCTACTAATCTCCTTTTCTGCATTATCCCTTTCTCTTCTTCTACCAGAATACTCAGCTGTGCCTTGAAAGCACTATGCCAGGAGTGGCAAACTCAAATGCCTCCATGGATCATCAAGGTAACATAAAGGAGTTAAACAGGCAGAGTATAAAGCAACAGGTGCTGGAGGAGGCTTAAAAAAAAAAAAAATCCACTTAAAGGAATTCAAATCCAATTATGAGCAATTACAACAAAATATCAGTGTTGTTATGTGGAAGCAGACCTCTTCTAATAGCAACAGAGGTCTGGGAGACCTCTAGGGATAAAGAAAACTTACTGGAAAATATGGCCCTGAAGTTGAAATTTTCGAGTGTGTAGAAGCAAGAGCCAAATTGTGGAGTGCTTATAAACCAAATTTAAATGTTTACACTTAATTCAAAGACAGTGGGAAGACATGGAAAGATTTTAAGCAGGAAAACAACACGATCATATTTTGCAAGATATACTCTGCAAGTATCGAAGCCCGGTACTCTGATATTTATAATATGATGATTTAAAACTGCAGGGCAGGGCTTCCCTGGTGGTGCAGTGGTTAAGAATCTGCCTACCAATGCAGGGGACACGGGTTCGAGCCCTGGTCCGGGAAGATCCCACAGGCCGCGGAGCAACTAAGCCCGTGCGCCCCAACTACTGAGCCTGTGCTCTAGAGCCCACGAGCCACAACTACTGAAGCCCGCGTGCCTAGAGCCCGTGCTCCACAACAAGAGAAGCCACCGTGATGAGAAGCTTGCTCATGCAACGAAGAACCAAAGCAGCCAAAAATAAATATATACATATATAACTAAAACTGCAGGGCAGGGTGAGAGTCAGTACTAGGGAAGAAAGTCAGATACCTAAAGCTCAAAAAAGATCTTAACCTTAGAAGACCCCCCTTGTTGTCAAAGACAAGATAACAGAGGCATGAGAAGAAGTGCTGTGTACGGTACTTTTTACTTCATCGTGCACAAGTTTCAGGAAGAAGAGGAGTCAAATGGTTCTAACTTCCTATAATGGGGATTTTCATAAAAGTAGAGGGCAGAAAACTTTTTAAACAAAGTTCCTTGATATTTAGTAGCAAAGAAAGTGACATAAGTTCCTAATTTAGTTTAAAATTTAAAAAAATCAGCATAGATTAAGAAATTTGTACCTCCAGGTCTGACTTCATCAAAACTCATGGCTAATCATCTTTCCTCTCCTCCAGACTTATTCAACCTATTTATCTTTCTTAACATACAGAGTTGTCCGACGATGATAAAGTTTTCTCAAAGAGATAGCAAGCTCAAGCTTATTTGGGCGGGGGGGATCCCATCAAAGAACACAGGCTGAACTAGATGTCTTCAAGGAAATTACCAAGGAACTTCTAAAATAATAGAGATTCCCACTGGAGACCACTAAATTACTTTACAGCACGCCCTGGAGTGAGTTGAACCTACTACTCCATCACACCACGTACACTTAAAAAAAAACAAACAAACAAACAAAAAAGAAAAAAACTTTACCACTAGGCTTCATGTCAGCAAAGTGCTTATTCTGACTTTACACTAACTTTTCATCAGTGATTTCTGTCATTGTTGAATGGAATGTGAAAGAATAAACAAAGTGAACATTTCCTGTGTCTTTTTGCAAAATGTACACGAGATAGATTAATTACATATAACAGTGATACTGATTAGAGCTCAAGTTTAAAAAGTTACCTTATGAAGGTCAAGATTTAGACTGACATAAGAGGATGGAAAACCTAAATTTTCTACAAATTTGATTGACTTGCACAAAAAGAAGCCCAAAACAAAATTAATGTCATTGAATAAATGCTCTAAAAATGAAAAACTAGGACTTTATAATTGGTCTTTATTCTCAGTGTAAAATGCAAAAGTTCTTACCATAACCATGCCTTGTGAATTCCACATTGACTTAACAACTTCACTAAAAAAAAACACTTGGCCCTAGGTATCTAAGAAAGGAAGCTAAATGTCCTATTTAATTTAAATCTTGTAAGCCAGATTTTTTAAATGGGCTAAAACACACACCTCTTAGGTGAAACTAAATTCTGGAATTACAGAAAAATTAATTTTACTTCGAGAATTAATGTTCACATTTTGTAGACAGTAAGACCAAACAAATTCAGGTCTAGGCAAAACACAGTTAAATAAAAATTTCCTAAACATTAGTGTGCTATAGAGACAATAAATATTTGATTCCTGGGATAAATTCTGCCAACATAAATTCATTCATTTCTGCTTAAAAAAATAAGGTCAAATTTCTTACAATTAAAAAAGACACTTACTTGCTGTGACAGTGCAACAGTAAATCAATAATGAATGTCTGCCAAGCCTTTTCTTTACTAAGAGTATCTAAGGCTGTCGGAATCAAGGCAAAACATAACGTCATCACCTCCAATGCTTCACAGCAAACCTGTTCATCTTCCAAATCTGGCTCACTGCCTGCATTGGTCTGTAAAATTATAGTCAAGGACAAATTACCTAGAGATATATTTAAGAAAAATCTCATACAAACTTCAAGTTAGTGCTTAAAACTTACCTAGTCACTTAAACCACTGGGCCTCAGCTTCTTTACCTACAACTCTTGAGGCCCCTTTGAAATAGCATGGAAATGAGTATAAACAGATGATAAAAGTCTAATTCTATTCTTTTGCTACGTCCCAAGGATGGCTGAAGGAGCACACTGAGCATATTACCTGCTTCTTTGTCCCCCAAGCTCTTAGAGGCCTTCTAAGTTGTGTACTTCTGCACCAACAATCATTCCTTCCTCAAGAACCACTCTGGCACTGCAGTCAGAGTACCCAACTTCTGACTAGTCCCATTATAGCTTACCTATAGTGCCATTTTATTCAAAAGCAATTGTCTCAGACAACCCTTCAGGAAAGGTCTGAAGGTTTTACGACCTAAAATATACTTGGGTAGGTAGCTAATAAATTCTAAACTGAAGTTATCAATAAGTAATATTTATAGTACATGCCTGAAAAAGAACAGGCGTTCAAATATTAGCTGAGTGAATAACCAACAGTATAGGACATCAACATATATCCCAGGCAAATCACGGTTATGTTGGCCATAAAAGGGAAGCTCCTATAACTTAATTTCCCCTTCTAAATATGCAGCAGTGGCTATCAGGGGCAGGTATATGTAACAGAAAATCAAAGAGTCAAACACAGTCTCTCTTCTGTAAATAATTTGATTAATCTAATGGAAGATCAAGGATGATACCTAATTGGCTGACACTCTTGAATGCTTTAAGAGTCAAAAATACTTAAATGCCATGATATCACAATTGACAGTTACCTAAACCAAAATACATAGGACAGAAAGATGATGAAAGAAGAATAAAGAGAATAGGAGAAAACAAATTCAGTATGAAATAATTATACTTGACTTTAGTGAGAAGTAGAAAAAGACAGTTTTATATTAAGATGGCAGACATAATAATTCAGCCTCATGCACAATTAAACATTTTCTTAAAGGTAATATATTTCTGTGATAATTCTTACCTTCTCATAAATTTTAGTGATTTCTTCATTTGGGCTAAATACTAGCTGTAATGCCCCACATCCTGATGCCCAGATAATTTTTTGTATAGCTCTAATTACACAAATATCAGGCATATATCTTGAAGCCTGCAAGATAATGAGTAATCAAAACAGTTGACACAGTATCAGAGTGGAATAATCACTAGAAAAGCAAAAATGTTTCTCCCTGTAAAGTAAACAGGAATGGCTGTGAAGTAGTACCACTGTCTTTAGGTTCCCAAGTTGCCTTTGTCCCATTATTTCGTTTAACAGCAATACAACAAAGTATGTTCTCCAAGTTATTATCTGGCTCTACACTAACTTTCAGAAGAACCTTAAAAAGACTACAGAGGTGATCAAACCATTCCACTCCTAGTTTTTTACCCAAGAGAAATAAAAACTTAGGTCCACACAAACACTTGTACAGAATGTTCACAGAAGCTTTATTCACAGCTAAGAAAGAGAATGTCCTTTTCCAAGTATATGGATAAACACAATGTGGAATATTCATAATGGGATATTACTCAGCAATAAAAAGGAATGGACTAATGGTCCACACCACACAGAGAATTCTCAAAGTCATTATTCTGAGTGAAAGAAGCCAGACATAAAAGAACACACACTGTATGATTCCACTTGTGTAAAATTCTAGAAAATGAAAACTACTATATAGTAACAAAAGATCAGGGGTTATCTGAGGCCAGGGGTAGACAGGGAAGAAGAAGAGACTTCAAAGGGGCATATGGAAAGAGTGATGGAGACATTCTGTGTCTCGACTATGGTGGACGTGTGACACAAATATGTATTTGTCAAATTTCACTTAATTATATGCTTTAAAAGGATGCTGTTCATTGTACATAAAGGTGATTAAAACCAGAAAGCACTAATATTATCATTAGGTAAAATTCATGTTAAGGGAACTTTATCTAGACTGAGTCAGTGATTAAAGTGAGTGGGCCTAGGAAAATTAAGCCCCCAAATGTGATAAGGGTTATTTCTACATAAAGAGAGGGTCAAAAGTGAAAGAAACGAACCTTCCAGAATTCCAGCCTTACAAATTCAATACTAACCTCATCAGATATTTGCTGAGCAAGACGAATTGACACATTTCTAAGCATGCATTCAGATGACGGATTAGGAATGCTCTGAAGGGCACTTTGTAGCACCACTGCTTGATCATGAGTAACTTGGTTGACCTGAAAAAAGATAAATATTTTACTTTAATACTGCATACATAATCAAATCCAATCATTTGCTCCTCACTCATCATCACTCCCTCAGGATGACCTCCCTTCTGTATATATTCAGTACACTGTAGAACCCGTGTGACTTACACAAAAAGTTCTGTGCATTGCCAACAATGTGGGCTTCCTCTTTTTCTTGTGTAGTGGAGTGCCACATATTCCTCTGCAAACCCCCATTCTAGATTAATCCAACTTGTGTATCTACATCTGCATTCAGCACAACTTGCAGAGGTGAGTGATAAACTGCAGTCCTATCTAGAAACTCAGTAAAGTACTTCACATGCATGCTCCTGGGCAGACCCTGCTCCCCATTCACCCTGATCATCAAACTCTTTTGAGAAAAGAAAAATTAAGGAATATCAATAACAGAATAAAAATACTAATGTATAAAAGGTACCAGACCAAATTTTTAAGCCCATAAAGAAAAAAGATTACTTTTTTTTTTTTTTTTTTTTGTGGTACGTGGGCCTCTCACTGTTGTGGCCTCTCCCGTTGCGGAGCACAGGCTCCGGACGCGCAGGCTCAGCAGCCATGGTTCACGGGCCCAGCCGCTCCGCGGCATGTGGGATCCTCCCAGACCGGGGCACGAACCCGTGTCCCCTGCATCGGCAGGCAGACTCTCAACCACTGCGCCACCAGGGAAGCCCAAGATTACTTTTAAGTTGTTATTAGCCAGGCAATTCTGACTGCCTTTCAAGTCCTAACTCTTCTCCATATTGTAAGTATTTCTACAACAGTATTTAAGACAAGTCTGTTTTTACTAATTTTTGCCTTTAGCGCCCTATTGACTGTGAGCTCCTTGAGATTAGAGGCTATTATGTACCTCTGTATACACAGTGGCACATTTTCTGAATAAAAGAGAAAAGTGAAAGAGGGGAGCATTTATATTTTGTGTTCTTCATTAAGCTCCTGTCAGGGATTATGATAATAATCTGTTTTTATCTTAAGAAGAACACCACTTTTAAAAAATCTGAGTAAGCGTGGTACCTTTAATGCAAAACAATTTAAGACTTGGGCCACTTTTTTTCATTACCCTTTTTAATGAAAATGGAGAGAAAAGGATTATGAATGCACATGTACCCACCGCCCAGCTTCAACAATTATGAACAAAGGACCAAGATTACTTTGTCTAACCACTCCCCTCACTTTCCATCCAGGCCCCACCCCAGGATTATTTTGAAGCAAATCCTAAATAAAATTTCATCTGTAAATACTTCAACATTTTTTTTTTAAAAGAGGGGGCTCTTCCTTCCCCCCCCCCCCCCCGTACGCAGGCCTCCCACCGCTGCGGCCTCTCCCGCTGCGGCGCACAGGCTCCGGACGCGCAGGCCCAGCGGCCATGGTTCATGGGCCCAGCCGCTCCGCGGCACGTGGGATCCTCCCGGACCGGGGCACGAACCCGTGTCCCCCGCATCGGCAGGTGGACTGTCAACCACTGTGCCACCAGGGAAGCCCCGGGGGTCTTCCTTTTAAACATAACCACAGTATCATCATCACACCTAAAACAATTATAAATGCTATTATCTCAATTATATGTGATTATTATAGTATCACATATCTAATCAATATTCTAATCTCAAGGCCTAAGCCATTCATTCTTAAAATAGAAAATCTATATTCTTGAAGCTTTTATCTTCTATTGGTAACTTAGTAAACCACCACTTATGATGCATATAAAACAAGTCAAATGTGTAGTTTGACTTCTCATAAATAGGTATTGAATTCTGGCATGTCTTGAGAACCTTTGGTAAAACGGATCAAGGTAAAAACAAGAGTCAAAATAAGTTCAGAATTGGAGGTTAAGACTGTCAAGGTGGGAAGAGAGGCTGGCAACAGGCTAAATCAACTACAGTTCATCCTTGAACGGCATGGGGGTTAAGAGGACAGACATTCTAGGAGTCGAAAATCTGCACATAACTTTACAGTCGGCCCTGGGTATCTGTGGTTCCAATCAATTTAGGATCATGTAGTACTGTAGTACTTATTGAAAAATCCATGTATAAGCAGACTCGAGCAATTCAAACCTGTGTTGTACAAGGGTCAACTGTACATCTTTTTTATTACCACCTGTGTGTGTGTGTGTGTCTGTGTGTGTATGTGTATGTATGTGTATATATATATATATGCCAAATACAAGCTAGGAAGAGATTCACATGGAGTTTTTAGTACGTTTAAAATAAATGAAGGAAGGAATTCCCTGGTGGTCCAGTGGTTAGGACTCCGCGCTTTCATTGCCGAGGGCCTGGGTTCAATCCCTGGTTGGGGAACTAGGATCCCTCAAGCAGTGCAGTGAGGCCGAAAAATAAAATAGAATAATTGAAAGACTATTTGGGGTTTTTAGCGGTTCCATACAAATTTTAGGATTATTTGTTCTAGTTCTGTGAAAAATGTCACAAGTTTTGATAGCGATTGAATTAAATCTATACATTGCATTGGGTATGAACATTTTAACATTAACTCTTCCAATCCATGAACACAGGATAACTTTCCATTTCTTTGTATTGTATTACAATTTCCTTTTATCAACGTTTATAGTTTTCAGAGTATAGGTCTTTCACTTCCTTGGTTAAATTTATTGCTAGGTGTTTTTTTTTTGGATGTGATTGCTTCCTTCATTTCCCTGATAGCTCATTATTAGTGTATAGAAATGCAACAGAGTTCTGTATATCAATCTTGTGTCCTGCAGCTTTACTGAATTCACTTATTAGTTCTAATGGTTTTTTGGTGGAGTCTTTAGGGTTCTATACGTATAGAATAGTACCATGATCATCTGCAAACAATGATCCAGCAATTCCAGTCCTGGGTATATATCTGAAGAACATGAAAACACTAATTTGAAAAGATATATGCACCTCAGTGTTCACAGCAGCATTATTCACAACAGCCAAGATATGGAAGCAATGTAAGTGTTCATCAACAGATAAATGGATAAAAAAGATGTGGTGTGTGTGTATACAATGGAATATTATATTATTCAGCCATAAAAAGAATGAAATAAGTCCGACAAAGAAAAGACAAATACTGTATATTTTCATGTATACATGGAATCTAAAAAATAAAACAAACAAATATAACTAAACAGGAACAGAACCACAGATACAGAAAACAAACTAGTGGTTACCAGAGGGGAGAGAGGCAAAATAGGTGAAGGGGATTAAAAGGTACAAACTACTAGGTATAAAATAAGTGAGCTATAAGGATGTAAGGTGGGGACTTCCCTGGTGGCACAGTGGTTAAGAATCCGCCTACCAATGCAGGGGACACGGGTTTGAGTCCTGGTCCGGGAAGATCCCACATGCTGTGGAACCACTAAGCCCGTGCACCACAACTACTAAGCCTGCGCTCTAGAGCCTGTGAGCCACAACTACTGAAGCCCGTGCACCTAGAGCCCGTGCTCTGCAACAAGAAGCCCGCGCACCGCAACACAGAGTAGCCCCCACTCGCGGCAACTAGAGAAAGTCCACGCGCAGCAACAAAGACCCAACACAGCCAAAAATAAATAAATAAACAAATTTAAAAAAAAAAAGGATGTAAGGTACAACACAGTGAATATAGCCAATATTTTATAATAACAATATGGAGTATAAGCTATAAAAATATCAAATCACTTTGTTGCACACCTGAAACTAATATAATATTGTAAGTCAACTACACGTCAAAAAAAAAAATTAAAAGTCAAACAGGATTTAAGGGAACAGGGAAGAACTGCCCTCTCAGAGTAGAGTCAGTGAAAAGCATTTGTAATTTTAATACAAATATAATTCAATAGAAGGAAACAATTAAAATGAGGAACCACTGGAAAGGAACTGAAAACATTCTGAATCAACTCTGAACTCTATAAGCAACTCTTAAGAGTTTCTAAGAAGTTTAACTTTAAAAGTTGCCATCTATTATTACAAAAAGATTTTTAAAAAGTCTGTATTACCGACGCCATGGGATTCACGCCTTCCACACCTGGCTGACAAGCTTCCGCCACAGCTCGTACGTGGCCATAGCCAATGGCAGTTAGCAACAGCTTGGCTATTTTAAGAGCATTGAGGTAGGCACCCCTTCGAGTTTCCATATCTGCATTTGGTAGGAAGTTATTTCTGGTTAGCATACTCAGGACAAGGGGTAGGCCACCACTTTTCAAGAAGTGAAATTGAAAATCAGAGGAATCATCAGCCAGAGGTGCACCAGCAGGCATTAACAAGGCATAGACTACCTGGAAAAAAGTAGAAGAACTGTATTAAAAGGTTTTAAGATAATTTCTTATTTTCCTCATCATCACTGGTTTAAAATTTTCCCATATTTTGAAATTCTTTCAAAAACATTTCATTACAATTTTATCCATGTTCTTCACATTATCATATAAAAGGTCAAATTTCAAGAACATGGAATAAATTCAAAAAGTAAAAACCAACCTCTGTTAGGTACAGCACTTGCGAGGCTGAAGGACCAAAGAAAAGCGAGTCAAGAGATGGACTAAGGCTGCTTTCTCCAAGTTTGGCGTGGTCTAAACAAATAGCTCTTAATTTTTCTATTGTTGTGCTATCTGTAAGAAAAAAAAGATACATAGTCTAAAATAAAACATAATTCATGCATTCATAGTATTTTACTTTTGATATTCCGAAGACTACTTTAGTATGGAATAAGAATCAATTCAGCTGAGTTACAGGCTCAAACTTCACAAGACATAACCAGATCTGGATTGGTTTAAAAAAAAAAAAAGTCCCAATCAACCAGGGCTCTTTAATCACTCAACCCAAACACGAAGGAAGCAGTCTCCTCCTACACAGAGACCTCAAATCAACATGTCTTCCTCAGGCACTAGAGACCAAAAAACTACAACACACTTCAAAAGGAAGTAGTTCTTATTGAAAATAAAAAACCAGAAATATGACAAGCTCTTCCTTCCAACTTATGTTAGCTTCCATGACACTGTGTATTAACTCAACAGTCCCCAGCCTTTTTGGCACCAGGCACCAGTTTCGTGGAAGACAATTTTTCCACAGACCGGGGTGGGGGGGATGGTTTTGGGATGATTCAAGCGCATTACACTCATTGTGCACTTTATTTCTATTATTATTACATTGTAACATATAATGAAATAATTATACAACTCACCATAATGCAGAATCAGTGGGAGCCCTGAGCTTGTTTTCACTTGTCACTCACTGATAGGGTTTTGATATGAGTCTGCAAGCAATTGATTTATTATGGTCTCTGTGCAGTCAAACCTCTCTGCTAATGATAATCTGTGTTTGCAGCCGCTCCCCACAGCACTAACATCACTGCCTCAGCTCCACCTCAGATCATCAGGCATTAGATTCTCCTAAGAAGCGTTCAACCCTAGATCCCTCGCATGTGCAGTTTACTGTAGAGTTCGGGCTCCTATGAGAATCTAGCTGCCGCTGATCTGACAGGAAGCAGAGCTCAGGCAGTAATGAGAGTGATGAGGAGCGGCTGTGAATACAGATGAAGCTTCCTTTGCTCACTGGTCCGGCCTGCTGCTCACCCCCTGCTGTGCGGCCAGGTTCCTAACAGACCACAGATCGGTAGCAGTCCGTGGCTTGGGGACCCCTGTATTAACTGGTTTGTTACAATGAAAGAAGCTTACTGGTATCCTTGGAAACTGAACCTTAAAAAGCAAACATTAAAAAAAAGGGAACAGTGCCTAATGTGCACATCAAGTAAGAAGATTTTTTGGATAATATTAAAAGATGAGTTTCATTTAAATCACACTAAAAAGATACAGTAAAAAAGAAACAATCCCATTATTAGCTACCAAACACTCAAACTTACTTCAGAAAGTACTTCAATAATCAAATTATTTCCAAGGTAAATGCCCTATGATTAAAATACCACTCGATAAATAAGATTTTCTTTTTAAGTAAAAGCTTTTCTTGAAGAATAAAGATAACTGAAAATTACTATAATTTCCTTAGGGTAAGCTAATTTTTACAGGCCTGGAAATATCAAAAAAACTTCAATTTGTGTTAAAATTGTTGGCTTTCCCTATTCCGAAGGGAGAGTGACATATAACTAAATGAAATATTCAGTTTTAATAATAAAACATTTGTGAATATCTTCTCCTGTCATTGAATACCCATCCCCTATATCATTTTATATTGATGATTAAAATGACAAGTCCTGTTGCCAGTACACTAGTTTAATCTCTAACACTGGGTATTTAGGTTTTCTCATTTTTTTTTTTAAACAATAAAGATCCAAGTTACTCTCTAAAAAGAAACCAATTCATATGCTGTATCTGAAAATATCTTGCTTAGTTTAAAAATATTCTGAGCGGGGCTTCCCTGGTGGCGCAGTGGTTGAGAGTCCGCCTGCCAATGTAGGGGACACGGGTTCGTGCCCCGGTCCGGGAAGATCCCACATGCCGTGGAACGGCTGGGCCCGTGGGTCATGGCCGCTGAACCTGCGCGTCCGGAGCCTGTGCTCCGGCAACGGGAGAGGCCACAGCAGTGAGAGGCCCGCATACCGCAAAAAAAAAAATTCTGAGCGAAGGAGGGAGGGCAAAGGGAATAGGAGAAAAGAAACAAGAGCTCTAAGAAAAGGAAGCACTGAATTTTAAGCAAATCATTTAATGTTGTTGGATTATAGTTTATTCATTTGAGGGATCTGAACCAAATGATCACTAGTGGCCATTCCAGTTTTAGCATTCATGAACCTAAATAATCTTAGGTCCTCGATTATGCACATGCTCATTTAACAAAATATGGAAAATAGAGACAACAAATTTAAACTGCCCATAAATCCTGGATTTTAGTTTATTTCTTTCTAGTTTTTTGAAGAGATACCTAATAAGCCTAATCAATTAAATGATTATAGCAACACAGTATAAGAAAGTCTAGAAAACGTTGAGCAGTAACACACAGGTTAATAGTACAAACTTTGGAGCCCAACTGCATGCATTATCTTAGAACTGCCTTTAAGCTGTGTGTCTCTGGTCAAAAGGAACAATCTCTCGGTGCCTCAGTTTCCCCATCTTTAAAATAGAAGTAAAAATAGTAATTCCCTAGGAATGTTGTGAGGTTTAAATGAGTTAACAAGTGTGAAATGCTCATAACAGATTTTGCCATATTTTAAGATATGAGTTAGACCAAACTCCTGGGAAAAAGGAAGCTCTGAAGAGGAAAAGCAACTCATTCCGCTTAGTAAAGCCATATACATTTTAATTTCTCTGTATCAAGCAAGAACCTGTTTTCCTGATGCGTGTAAAGGTCACAAGAACTCCTGAGGAGTTTAAATTACAAGAGTTTAAATTACCTACAGAGACTACTGTAGAAGTTCTAAGTTTAACAGCAAATCATACTGGAGGCACTGGACTTTAGGCAAAGATTCAGAATAAACAAAAGTAAAGTCAATGACTAATAAAAAAGCTTCTAATTCCATCTTGTTTTTTCCTCCTTTTAAAATATGTGCACGTGTGCACAAACACTAAATGATTACCCAAATGTTAGAAACAGAATTTATAACTACTTCCTTTTCTTAGAGCTCCTGCTTCCTATCTTAAAGAAGAATGTGCGCACCCATGTGTGTAACAACCACAGTGACAAAGAGTAGGTTAACATTTGTTGAATAGTGATTAAATACCCGTCACTAGGCTAGGGGTTTTCCATACATGACCCCATTTAATCCATGCAATTCTATGAAATAGTTATTAGTAGCTCAGTTTTACAGATAAGGAAGCTCTGAGAAACTAAGAAAACTCATGTTTAAGGCCATGGAGTAGCAACTTGAAGAAGCAGGACTTGAACTCAAGTCCATTTGAGTCCAAAGCCTATGATTTGTCTACTGTCATACAATCATTACTGGCATTTTCAAAGCTGGCTAGTTCAAATTTAGGTACTATACTTCGATTATATAAAATAAGATAAAAGCGCCCCCGTAAGCTTCCTGCTTGAGCTGCTCGGCAAGAGCTCCCTCTCGCCATCTAGTGGCACTATGCTCAAATCACAAGGTCAGGGATTATGAGATGGGATTTCCTTTTCAAATGTTGAATCTGTGTACATAAAGCAACAACAGCTGTTACTCAGATACTAGTAAGTAAAACAATACAAATTCTAAACTACACAACAGATAAGGATCGAATTAAATCATTAAGAAAAGCCTTCTTAACAGAGCAAATAAAAACTCAATTAGAAAAAAAAAGAAAAGCCTTATTTAAGAATCTAATTAACATCTAAATCGATTCTGTACCACATGACTCAGAAAGTGAGATCGGATGGGAAAGGTCAGACGTGTCTACTTTAGAAAAAGGAGATAATGTAAACACAACAGTTTAAAAAATTATCTGGGCCAATTATTGAACTGCATTTGTCAGCAATGCATCCATAAACCCCACTAAAATGAGAATAAATTAATATAAAATACATAAACTCAGAAGGATAAAGAAGTTAAAAGCTGAAGGAACATTAGAGATGTCAGCAAATTACTGAAGGTGTAGAGGGGATGGAAGATAGCTGGCTTAGCTGAACCCAAGAAGTGCTTCTTGGAGGGTAAGAGAAAGAGGGAGAGGGTACCTATAAATCAGCACTCCACCAAGTCCTGGAAAAGTTAAGGACATGAAAACAGAACATAATTGAGATGGTACAGATGAATCAAAGACTTAAAAACAGAGTGCCTGAAATCTGCCTAAGAGGCAAATTTCTACTCTACCTCCCTCCCCAATAGACTGATGAAGCTGGGAAGCAGATATCTCACTAATGTAGAGAATAGATACAAATATGGAATGCAAAAGACTAAAAAGCTGGATTAGTACCAGTATGAACCCATGTTTTTTTTGATATAAATGTGTTTACATACGTGTGTGTGTGTTTAAGTGTGTATTACTTCCTAAGTCCAATGAAAATGCCTAGACCACAAGAACACCCCAGTAGTAATGAGCACAATTTAGCCCTCACATTCTGGTTTCTAAATATCTTCCCTCACTAAAAGGAGAAATGTCTGATTCTAGGGCTGGAATAGAGAAAGTACTAGATGAACTTTAAATATCTTATGCCAGAAAGAAGTACTCAAAGGATGATGAAGCTATATTAAAAAAAGCACTGGGTTTATGTAAAAAAGAGAGTTGGGTACATATCCACTGACCATACCTGGGACAACTGAGCATCAAAATAAATAATGACTATAATGGCTATAACCCAATAGATAAAATAAGAATCCATGAGTAAACAGTGATAACACATAATTAATAGGGGAGAAGGCAAAGCTCTACTTTATAGTAGTATGCCAATATCCTTGCCTGTTGGAAATACACAATAAAGTATTTAAGGATGATGGGACATCAGACCAGCAGCAAATTACTCTCAAATGGTTCTTGAAGTCCTCAAATTGTACTTCAAACTTTTCTGTAAGGTTGTAAATGTTTCCAAAAAAACATTAAAAAAATTTTTTAAGTTGTATAGGATTGAATGATCTGATTGAATTCTCTCTTTCCACAAGCTCTGTTATTTTTAGTGCATAACTTTGTAGAATGTTAAGTTTTAGAGGAAAACACATATATTAGAGTAGAAACACTGAAATGTGCTCATGAAAAAATCCTACGGAAAAGGATCACTTGGAGGAAGGTCTTGAAAATTTAACACTAGAATATCTGGGGACAAAAAGTCAACAGAAGAGCTGGAAAAAGTTAAGGATACCACCCAAAGCTGGAATAAAATTAATGAGAGGAGAAAGGAAAGGCAAGAAAATCAGATTTAGTAGATTCAACACCACAGTCAAAGACATCTCAAAGATCCACAAAAAGCAAAACACGGAGAAGTAAATTAGCAAAGAAAGAACAGAAATCTCTCACAAATTAGGAATCTCCAGGCCCACTGAAAAACCATCACAAAGCAGACCTATACCAAGCAAGGCATTTCATCAGGAAAGTTCTAAACTCAATGATAAAACCAAAACTTCCAGAAACAAAGATCAAAAGCAAAGGAATATCTTGCACTGTTGGTGGGAATGTAAACTGATATAGCCACTATGGAGAGCAGTATGGAGGTTCCTTAAAAAACTAAAAATAGAAGTACCATACCATCCAGCAATCCTACTACTGGGCATATACCCTGAGAAAACCATAATTCAAAAAGAGTCATGTACCACTATGTTCATTGCAGATCTATTTACAATAGCCAGGACATGGAAGTAACCTAAGTGTCCATCGACAGATGAATGGATAAAGAAGATGTGGCACAAATATGCAATGGAATCTTACTCAGCCATAGAAAGAAATGAAACAGTTATTTGTAGTGAGGTGGATGGACCTAGAGTCTGTCATATAGACTGAAGTAAGTCAGAAAGAGAAAAACAAATACTGTATGCTAACACATATATATGGAATCTAAAAAAATGGCTCTGAAGAACCTAGGGGCAGGACAGGAATAAAGACGTAGATGTAGAGAATGGACTTGAGGACACAGGGAGGGGGAAGGGTAAGCTGGGATGAAGTGAGAGAGTGGCATGGACATATATACAGTACCAGATGTAAAATAGATAGCTAGTGGGAAGCAGCCACATGGCACAGGGAGATCAGCTCAGTGCTTTGTGACCACCTAGAGGGGTGGGATAGGGAGGGTGGGAGGGAGATGCAAGAGGGAGGAGATATGGGAATATATGTATATGTATAGCTGATTCACTTTGTTATAAAGCAGAAACTAACACACCATTGTAGAGCAATTATACTCCAATAAAGATGTTAAAAAAAAAAGCATATGTAACTATTAAAAAAAAAAAGGCAAAGGAATAGAACTCAGGAGAGCTTTGGTCTTCACACAAGCAACATTACCAGCTAGACAGTTGAGTAAATTTTCAAGCTAGAATTCAATACCCAAACTACTAATCAAATGTGAAGGTTAAGCATTCAGATTAGCAATGTTTCAGAAACGAATAACAAAACCACCTCCCACGTACCCTTTCTGAAATAAGTGCAGGAGGGTGTGCTTCAGCAAAATGACAGAGCCCCTCAAGAAAGGCTCAAGACATAGGAGCCAGTGAACAGGGATCCACCATAGGAAAGCTGAAGAAAGAAGTCCCCAAATGGTAGCTGTGTAGCGAACAACCAGATGAGAGGAGGCAGACGAAAAGTTCCAGGACAACAGTGGAGCCGACAGATTATATAATACACATAATAATGGAAAATTATTTTGAGAGGTTACTAGAGAATATGTGGAAAGAATTAGTAATAGGTGTATAGAAAATCAAGAAAATAAAAAGGGGAAATTATTAAACCCTGAAAAAAAAGTTGCCATTAATCCAGCAAACTACTTTTCACACACTCTTGAAAAAACAAATGCTGAATATGAATTTAAGAAATAACTGGGGCTTCCCTGGTGGCACAGTGGTTGAGAGTCCGCCTGCCGATGCAGGGGACATGGGTTCGTGCCCCGGTCCGGGAAGATCCCACATGCCGCGGAGCGGCTGGGCCCGTGAGCCATGGCCGCTGAGCCTGCGTGTCCGGAGCCTGTGCTCCACAACAGGAGAGGCCACAACAGTGAGAGAGGCCTGCTTACCGCAAAAAAAAAAAAAAAAAACTGGAAGAGGGACTTCCCTGGCAGCCCAGTTGTTAAGACTCCACGCTTCCACTGCAGGGGCTGCAGGCTTGATCCCTGGTTGGGGAAGTAAGATCCCACTTGCCACATGGTGTGGCAAAAAAAAGAAAAGAAAAAATTGGAAGAATGTGGAAGTAAGAGTTAAGTTTTCATTTACACAACAGAAAATCAGTAGGTATCTAAAACTGACAAACAGTTGTATGAGGGTATTATTTACAGATAGTATAGACATAGATAAGAATAAGAGCTACCAATTGAAAGTGGTTGTTTCCCAGGAATAAAAAAGGAACAATGCTATAGATGACACATGACCCAAAACACAGTCCAGGGGCCAGAAAATTTTTTCTGTAAGGGTCAGATAGTAAATACTTAAGGCTTTGCAGGCCATATGGTCTCTGCCACAACTGCTGCTGTGCTAAGACAAAAGCAGCTAAGACAGCGTGTACATGAATGGGCATGGCTTGTACACCAATAAAACTTTGTTTATGGACACCAAAATTTAAATTTCATATAATTTTCATAAGTCACAAAATATTATTCTTTTGATTTTTTCTTCAGCAATTAGAAATTGTAAAAACCATCCTTAACTCTTGGGCTGTACCAAAAACACACAGTGGGTTGGATGTAGCCAGTGAGCTATAGTTTGCCAACTCCTGTTATTTTCCATCTAGGAAGAGAATTTGCTAACATACCCCTTTACTGTCCAACATGTACTTTATCAACATTATCATTTAAAAAGAAATTTCTTACCTGGTGGCATAAGTTTCATAAGTACTCTTGCTCCATCTCTAAGAGGTGGCATATTTAGGCTGCTACCCAAGTCTGCAACTTGCCAAAGGAAAGAGATGTATCTGGGATGCAGTGACATTATCTAGAATACAAAATACATAAAATATTTACCTGTAAATTACACCTCCCCAAAAGAAGAGTCCCCAAATAAATGTGTTGGTTTATCTCCATAGTTTTGCTTATGTCATTTCTATCCTGAAATGGTCTGCCTACCCCATCATCTCACTTTTAGAAATCCTTCCTAATGTAGACTGAATACATTATCCAAGCCACCTCCTGTACTTTGTGTGTGACAGCTTTTTTACTGTTTTGTTAAACTATTCCTCTTGTACATACAAGTCAGACTCTGTATAAACAAACAGCTGCCATGCCCACCAACAGTTAAATTCCTAATGCAACTGTTGTAGAAAGCCAATCCTTCTGACACTGGAGTGGCTGGTATTATTGTAGCCATTAAAATTTTTGTGGGGAGGTAAGGAAGGAAGGAATCACTTTCTTTAGAAACAAGATATGTTACTGACAATCTAAGAAAGACTGCAGATATTTTCCTACAGAAACAGTTCTGAAGAATTCATTTTTGTGGTACAAATACAAAATACAGTGGTTATTTTGCTCAATAAACTCAACAGTTGTAATTAAGTTGTATAACGGGCTAGTTTTATGTAAATACAACAACACTATATCTATACAAAATGTGGTTTTAAATTTCAACCAGGTTACAATCACCTTTCAAAGGGATCCATTCTCAAGTTATGGTTAAATGTACAGTTATTTGATATTCTGCCACATTAAATTGTAAGTTCAAGAAAAATGAACTATTCTGTATACTTTATTCTTAAATAACCTAGCAAAATGCCTTGCATACAATAGCTCAAAACTATCTACTCACCACCCCGGGCAAACAGCTTTCCACTTCTGGATTGGGACCATCACTGTAATGATTACCATGGTTTCCAGGAGATCCAGTTGAGGAATCAGAAGAACTATCAGGGCTTGAAGGCATATTGGAACTTATTTGTGTAAGTTTGGCTGTAATTAGCTGAAAATGATATACTATGTTAGTACCAAAGACAAGGAAAAATACACAAAACAGAAGTTAGTGACATACCAACAAAAAACAAAAAACTACACATTATATTTTTAGAAATATAATTTATAACTGTTGTCTAACATAACCACTTAAATAGTTTTGTTTTCAGAAATCTTTTCCTCTACTATATTATAGGTACCATAATACCTGTCTTATTTAGTATTATAATTCAAACACCTAATACAGAAAATACAGAGCCTCACACATAACAGATGCTCCATTAACATTTACTGAGTGAAATGCTGACTACAAAAATGGAAGTCCCCAGTTTGCTTTTCTTGAAAAGTTTGGTAATTATAGATACTTACCGATTTATCCTTTAAGTTTAACTGTCCAATCAACTTTCTATCATCTGCAGGATCTATCAGTTCACCACCTACAAAGAGCTCAATTTTTGTATGAGCTACATTGGCTTTGATACGATTGAGAATACATCGTCGTACTGAACCGATTGTATCATTTGTATGAGACCATACGTCCAAGTCATCAACCTGTCTGCCCTGGTTTGGAAATCGAACTATAAAAGAAAGGTGTTTACCACGGAAAGCTCTGGGGGGAAAAAAAGGGAAACCATCATCATATTCAGCAGATTTTCAAATCTTCTTGCAAAGAAAATAAAGCTAGCAATTTAAAATTGAATATTTTCTTACTAAACAAGAGAAAGTGAGTTAAAGACACATTATTTTTAGGAACTTGAAAATATTTACTGCTCCTTTTAACTACAAATATTATAGTAATCTTCAAAACACAACAATCATATTTCACTGTTGTTACTCTTGGACCTATAGTTTACAGGTATCTAGTTATAAGACATTACAACAGACATGAGTAACATTTCATTTATTTTTAATGCTATAAAAGCCCAACTAATGTCAAGTCATCCCCAAAATGATATTTATGTTGGCATATTATCTTCCTGCAGGTAAGATACAAAAAAAACATATTCAAGGAGCAATTTTAATAATTTCATGGTTAAAAAGAGAACTCAAATACTAATGGCTCACATTCTATAAATATCTCTAAATTATACATATTATTTGAGTACACTAAATGGTGAAATCTTAAGAGAAACGTTAATAGACCCGAAGATGAGTGAATTAGGTAAGGGAAATTTTAAGAGGTACAAACTTCCAGTTAGAAAATAAATGAGTCATGGGATGACAGGTGGTAACTAATCATGGTGATCATTTTGTAATGTAAGGAAATATTCAGGCACTATGTTGTGTACCAGGAACTAACATAGTGTTGTAGGTCAATTATACTTCAAAATCAAACAAACTCACAGAAAAAGAGATCAGATTTGTGATTATCGGGCTGGGGGGGCGGGACGGGGGAGGGAGAATTGGATGAAGGCAGTTAAAAGGTACAAACTTCCAGTTATAAGATAACTGAGTATTAGAGATGTAATGCTCAACATGATTAATAAACACTGCTCTATGTTATATATGAAAGCTGGTAAGAGAATAAATCCTGAGTTCTTGTCACAAGGGAAAAGTATTTTTTCCTTTTTCTTTCTTTTGTATTTATATGAGATGATGGATGTTCACTAAACTTATTGTGGTAATCATTTCATGATGTACCAAGACAAATTATTATAAACTTATAAAGGCTGTATGTCAATTATATCTCAATAAAACTGGAAGAAAAAAAAGAGAGAAATGTTAGTAGACCATTTTCAAATATCTCTTGCTATACTGGCTATCTGTCAAAGCAGCTTTTAAGAGTTCTCTCCAATTACTCTGCAACCAGACTATACTATTATTTTTAACAGTGGAAATGAATGGCATCAAAGCACTTCAACGGCAAAATACCCCTGGCAACACTTAACAGGTAACAAAGTCAATGGCAAAAAAACTCCCAAACAAACAAAAAAAGACCAACCAGAATAAAAAGAAGAAACTAGAGGGCTTCCCTGGTGGCACAGTGGTTAAGAATCTGCTTGCCATTGTAGGGGATACGGGTTCGAGCCCTGGTCTGGGAAGATCCCACATGCTGCGGAGCAACTAAGCCCGTGCACCACAACTACTGAGCCTGTGCTCTAGAGCCCACGAGCCACAACTACTGAAGCCTGCATGCCTAGAGCCCGTGCTCCGCAACAAGAGAAGCCACTGCAGTAAGAAGCCCACGCACCGCAACGAAGAGCAGCCCCCGCTCACCACAACTAGAGAAAGCCCACGCACAGCAACGAAGACCCAACGCAGCCAAAAAAAGAAAGCCATTAAGTTTAAAAAAAAAAAAAAAGAACTAGATTTAATTGAGAATGCCCTAAACAAAAACAAGCAAAAAACAGATCCTGAAAACAAAACAAAAAAGGCCTACTATTAAAAAAAAAAAAAATTCTGTAAGATACAAATACTGTTTTAAAGCAAGACACTAACGTTTTCAAAAAATGAAAAATTTCCTCTCTCCTTCTTCCTGTACATCATCACTTTTTAAAATCAAATGGCTAGGAAAATGTCAAATAATTAAGAAGTAGCACTTGTACATCAGTTATTCACAAACCTTGACATAGGTAGAATTGTTCTTTCCTCATGATAATCACTGTCACATTCATTTATATACTCCCGTAACACAGTTAATACTCGAACCATTCGAACAGCTTCCTGTCTTGCACAATTAATACTGTCTTTGTCACCATCCAAAACACACAGTGTGTCATAGGAGGCTTTCAAGCGATCAAAGCAAGACTGAATGAAGTCTTCATGGATTACCACCTACAAATAATGGGCCAAATAAAGACAGTTCAAGTTTTATATGTATATAGTGTTTCATATATATTAATAAAACATTAATCTAATTAAAGATGGCAACAATTTAAAGGTAGATCTCATTTAACCATGATCCTATTTAACGAGAGAATCTATATTGATAATTGATAATAAAATATGTTTGAGAACAGACTTGTGGCTGCCAAGGGGGAGAGAAGGTGGGGGAGGGATGGATTGGGAGTTTGGGATTAGCACATGCAAACTACTATATACAGAATGGATAAAAACAAGGTCCTACTGTATAGCACAGGTAACTATATTCAAGGTACTCTGATAAACCATAATGGAAAAGAAAATAAACAAAGAATGTATATATAACTGAATCACTTAGCTGTGCAGTAGAAATTAACACAACATTGTAAAATCTACTATACATCAATAAAATAGAAACAACAATAACAAACACACACTATGTTTTGTCAAAGGAAGCTAACATTATTTAAGTTAACAAGCATAAACTAGATACATAAAACATGAACTTCAGGATTAGGTGTCAGAATGGAAAGAAATTCGGCCGAAATCTCCTACCATAACTATACTCAAAATAATCACTTCAAGATAATTATATCAAGATGAAACTCATTTAGACAGCGTTTTGTAGGAGAGAAATGTAGACTAAATATTTTAGGTATGTTTTTATAATACGAATTGAAACAAAAACAATTTCTAGTTAATCTTGAAGTAAAGAAAAAAATTCTTATTAGCAACAGTTCTTCAATCAGAATTCAAATTCGTGTAAGTTTTAATACATGTCAATCCTCACCTGATTGACCTGTAGCCTTGGACCAAGGTTCGTGTATATCTCTTTAAGGAGATCTATAGCTCTGCTGGCAATATCATCATTACTCTGAATCACCACCTAGGTTCAAAAAGATTCAAGTGTAAATACCTTTCAAGAAATATTTTAGTTGGGCATTTCCATTCTAACCATACCTTCCGTTATTTTTAATACAGCATTCAATAATTTAAAAGGGAACATCGACTTTGATAATCAAGTAAAATTAAAGTGAGAAAACAGACCAAAAATATAACAAATGCAAAACTCAAGTCTTTGAATAAATCAAGTTAAGAAAGAAAGACACATTTTACTAAGAATAAAATATGCTGTCATTAGTATTATTTAACCCTGCAATTCAACACCCTGGTAACCAAGCAGTGAGATATTAAGGAAGGAATTCAAATTAATTAAAGGAAACAAAGATTATATGAAATACAGCTTACCATAAAAGGCTACCCACCCCTACCCCATTTGTATAGATCTTCATCACTCATCTAATCATATCAGTGGTTTTCAAACTATGTAGAGAACTCTAGGAGTGATGACGAGTTTTAGGGATGAACCCTATAATAGGCTTGGGAGGGGGAAGGGAGTGAAGCATAGGGAGACTGAGTCACAAGCAAAAATCACGCTTTCCTTTCTCACTTCAACTAGTTTTACATTTTGGAGTATTATCTAAATTTTGACTTTTAAAAAGGGTCTCTGCTGTTTAAAAATGTTGAAAACCACGTACTTAAAGTCTGAATACTCAAATACCAAAGTAAACAACTTGGTCTGTCTGCAGAAAAATATTTCATATCCAGAAAACAATATAAACTGCTGTGATCAGATTTTTAAAGATAGGAATAATATATTAATACTATATTAGAACAACATGGATGGAACTTGAGGGCATTATGCTAAGTGCTAATAAGTCAGACGGAGAGAGATAAGTACTGTGTGATCTCACTTATATGTGCAATCTAAAAAAATAAAAAACACAAACAAAAAAATGAACTCATAGATACAGAGAACAGATTAATGGTTGCCATATGGTGAACGGGTTCAAAAGGTACAAACTTCCAGTTATAAAATAAGTAAGTCCTGGGGATGTAATGCAGAGCACAGTGACTATAGGTAATAATACTGTAACTGCATATTTGAAAGCGTGAATGGTAAGAGAGTAAATTTTTTTTTCGGCCAAGCCTCACAGCTTTTGGGATCTTAGTTCCCCAACCAGGGATTGAACCCAGGCCACAGCAGTGAAAGCACCGAGTCCTAACCACTGGACCACCAGGAAATTCTCGAGTAAATCTTAAAAGTTCTCATTACAAGAAAAAAAAATGTAACTGTGTAGTGACAGATGTTAACTAGACTTATTGTGATCATTTTGCAATACGTACACATCAAATCATTATGCTGTATACCTGAAACTAATGTAGTCTTGTATGTCAATTATATCTCAACTAAAAAAAAAATATATATATATATATATATATAAAAATACTATAAAGGTGGAAAGGTGGAAAAATTAGTGGAAAAATTAGCCTTAAGTAGATAATATTTTACTCAGGTATCTAAAAATATCACAAGTTAAACAGTGCTGATAAAGTGAACATTCATAATCCTTTCTAAATAAAGTCTTTTTTTCTGTCCTCTATTTTAGCATTAAATGGGTAAGCTAAAATTAATGCTGAAGAAGAAAGAGGTCTACTTTAAATTAAAAAAGGGAAGAAAATAACTTTCATGGAGGGGCATGAAAGATCTGTATGGTCAGTGCATTCACTTCTAAACACATCTGGGACAGACAGATTCTAAGCCAAGACAAAAGGAACATCAGTCGCAGAAGGAGGGGGAGGGGGAGGGAGGGAGAAAAGTAAGATAAAGATGAACTATCACTACCTCCTGCGACAAGCATCAGAGCAGCATACATACATATAATTCATTTGTACAAATGTGATTTCTTACCTATTTGAAAAACTACATCAGATACACTGCTTACAAAGTTCCTACTTTTCACTTACCCTCCAAAGGTAGTCTAATCCTATTAATTCCAAATCATCCATCATATATGCTCTCCTTTTTGCTACTAGTTTTCCTTCTCGACAATTCACAGCTTTGAAGAATCGCTCAAAACATTTCATTCCATTTTCAGTCAGTAGAGAAGGATCAAGCTGAAGTACATTGCTTTCAAAGAAGTCCTTATTAATATCAGGATCCAAGTCTGGTTCATCACCCATCAACTTGGAATACCACTTAAAACAGGCTTCACGATCACAAAGGTAAACTGCGTTCTCTGCTAAGCATTTCCATATTTGTTTTGCCTGAGGAGCGCAGAGCCACAATTGGCCATCCTTCAATAAAAATCTTAAAAAACATAAAACATTAGCAATTAGATCTACATAATTTTTTATCCTGAAAGGCAATCTGTGTCTATATATGGGAAATAATCCATTTATCACAATTATATTTTAACTACAGGTAAAAAGATGTCAGTTTTTATCAACATCTTAAAATAACTTATTTCTTAATTTTTATCTATTACTAAAAAATACTAGATATTAATTCATTCAACAAGCACATATTAAGCACCTACAATGTGCCAGGAACTCTGCTACGTCACTGGACCTAAACTGAAAAAAAGATTTGTTCCCTCTACACGTGAAACACTGTAAATCAACTATACTTCAATAAAAATAAAATAAAAGGATACACATTGGGAGAAAAAAAGATTTGTTCCCTGAACTTAAACAGTTTCATCTTTGAAACAGCCATTCTGAAAGTATGTTTAATAGGTTACCTGAGATTTAGCATTGTGCTTATATGGTATCACTGGAGAAAGAGATATTCTATTATGTGACTTTATAGATAACCAACTTATCAACGCTGAAGAGTTAAAATTGCTTAAATTTTAATATTTGATGATGATCTAATATTCATCACTCAGTACTTGGCCACACTGAACAGAATAACTGACATATTTTAAACTTTTTAATGTCAAAACTCAACAGGATGCTTATTAATTATTCAGTGGCATTCTCGAGGGTCTTTTTAGTTTTGGGACTATAGGTTTAGTTCAAGTGAATTCTGTTTCAACTAGTTTCTTCAGTTAGCTTTCTTTTTCTTTTAGCATTCATCCACCCACCCTGTCTGCCACATCTCTGAATGACAAGAGAATAAACATCTCATTTTATTCTGAAGAACTTAACACAATCTTTAGCTAATGTAATGGTGGCTCCATTCCCAATTACATAGCAAGGTGAATGTATTTAAGGTTCCCTCTTCATTTCAAAGCATTTTGAGTTATCAATTCTAGTGTCTTTGATATTTTCATAGTATTGCTGAGCTTAAAGAGGGCTTCTAGCACCTGTCCCACCTAACCCTGTCACCTCTTAATTTACAGATAGGAAACTGAGGTCCAATATGATAAAATACAGTTGTTTTCAGTTTTGAGTTGTATTTTGTTTTGTTTTGGTTTTTAAAAACAGCAGCAGAAAACTTTCTTCAAGCAAAAATTCCATTTGCAAGGCCAATGTATAAAAATAAAAGCAGAGATGTTTCAATTGTTGGGAAGAGGAGGAAAGAAGTGAGAAATGGGGATAAAACCTCTACTGCCTGTCCAGAAATCTTGGAGGAAGCTCCTCAGAAGCCCTAAGGCTCCAAGGTAGGTTTGAAAAATCACTGGTCTAATAGAAAGAGCATAGACTTAAGTCAGATACACCTACTTGAGTAGTGCAGCACTATGATATGCTGGTTGTGTGATTTCAAACAAGCTAATTTAAGCCATGCGAATCTCAGTTTTCTTATTAATCAAACTGGGATAATACCTGCCTCCCTGCACTGCTATGTAAAGCATTTAACACAAGCCAAATACATAGTCAAGTTCGGTTCCCATCCCTTGAGAGAATTGCTGTAGGTCATATAGATAGGTACTAATAGAGCAAGGACTAAAAACAAGTTCTCTGATCCCAAACTTTAATTTAGCAAAAGAGCTGATAACCACCCTTCTGTTCTAGGCAATCTAAGATACAACACACACCAATCAATAACAATGGCTCACTATGGCAATGATTCTCAATCTGGGGAGGAAGGTCCTTCCATCTAGATGGTTGAAAAACAAAACACACACAAAACCACTTCACTTTAAACAAATGCCAAATTTCTTAAAATCTGGTGTCTAGAGTTTTCCCTCAAGTTAAAATCTTAATGTACCTACTTATGTCAATGCTTCCAAGTAAGCACATAATTCAATAAATGTAAGCCTATAATTAATGTAGCCCAGGAGAAAATTCCCCAGTGTATCAAAATAATAAATGCAATAGATTTTCTGATAATCTGGGCATTTCCTTCAGCATGCTTATGATCTGAATAAGCTCTTCTGCTATATGATGTGGTTTCTGAATTCACAAGAAACCTCTCATCATAAAAAATTTTAACAATTTCAAATCTACAAGTGTATAATCATTAAAAGCTAAACATCTATGAGTAAATCAAGCCTTGGACTACATTTAACTTTGGCTTAAGGGAATAAACCTCTTTTCTTCATCCCCATCAGAATAATGTTGTTAACGTATGACTCCAGACTGCCTTTGTCAGCCACTGTTAGGATAAATGAGGCACCAAAGAACTCAATCACTCTTTTAGGGTGCTGGTCCAACAGCCTTTTCTCCCCATTTCCTTACTGTCTATGATATCATAGACAATATGGTTCTCTACCTGGTTCTGTCAAAATATGGAAATCTCTTCTTTAAAAATAAATATAAACAAATATGAAGACCAGAAGTCTATATACAAAAGGTTTAAATGTGTTCTCTTCAAAATACTTCTTTGCAGTCAAAGAAGAAAAGTTAAAACTCAGCCAATAATTTAAAAATATTTAATAATGAACACATAGGGAAATGTCCTGTGACTTTCATGTAATGATTTCCACATGGGGAAATAAAATATGGCAAGAGCCACCTAACAAAGACCTAGTCATACAGCATATCAACTTGGTATTCTTTATTTGTCTTAAAAAGAGCAACACCAATTGTTTAAAACAAACCTAAGGAAGTTAAGCCGTTCTTGGACTTCTTGAACATGACTATATCTACTTCCCAGCCTCACAGTTTGTGGGTCATAGTCTTCATGGTCTGCAAATTAAGAAAAATCTTGCATTATACACATGGTTATCCATATCATTGCTGACTTTAATCAAAGGAAGTCAGTTAAAAAGTCGTTAATCCTTTATCACTAAAAGGCAACATGAAATTTACTAATTACTGGTAGTTTCTATCCATCTCCTTTTTCCCAACCAAAATAACCTTTCCTTTCACATAACCAAAAGAAAATAGTCTGTTAAATGTGCTGTCAAAAATAATTCTTCATACAACACCTTCGCCCAATTTTCATACATAATGAATTTCTGATTACAGCCTAAGACTGACCTGAGTGGCCTATATTATAAAAAAATCATATTACCAACCTCTATCTAGGAAGTTAGAGTTAACGCAAGATGCTACTCTACATAATGAAGTTATCATACCATAATCACCACCAGCATGTTATGAAAGCCTTGAACATTCTCAGATAAATTTAAGAAAACCTACCCTTCTATCACAGCACAATGATGGGTATATATTGGTCACTAGGCCTAGCTTAATTTGGAAATTCCTTAAAAAAATTTTAATAAAATAAAGCTAGTAAACCCTTTGGTTTTACTTTCATTAGAGTATACCCTACAATGGAAGAAAAAAGTCTCACAGTGTTTGCAATGAAAGACCAGAGCAAAAAAAATCTTTAAAAGCACCTCCAGTCCTAAAAACACGTTGGACAGTGTTTTTTTGTTTTTATTTTATCGGAAAAAGCCATATATGATCTGGAAATGGTCAAGTTAATTTGTGGCTTAGAGCAGAAGAAAGCTGAAGCAAATGTTCTGAACACGTGCTTTCAACTACTTGGGAATCAGTGACATTTCTTCCAGAAAGTTGAGGCAAGTTATGCAGGAATAAGAAATTATGTAATTTTTTAAAAAGAAATTGTATAATTTAATTAGCATTAATTACTGGTATTTCCATACCCTGGATCTTATGGTATGTGTATGCTAGTGCCAAAGAATTCTGATTGTGTGTGACGCTTTAGACATAGTAATGGTAATGTCTTAATTTTTTTTTAAATTAATTTATTTTTGGCTGCATTGAGTCTTTGTTGCTGCACGCGGGCTTTCTCTAGTTGCGGTGAGCAGGGGTTACTCTTCCTTGCGGTGGCTTCTCTTGTTGCGGGGCATGGGCTCTAGGCGTGCAGGCTTCAGTAGTTGTAGCACTCAGCTCAGTAGCTGCAGCATGCAGGCCCTAGAGCGCAGGCTCAGTAGTTGTGGCGCACGGGCTTAGTTGCTCTGCGGTATATAGGATCTTCCTGGACCAGGGCTCGAACCCGTGCCCCCTGCATTGGCAGGCGGATTCTTAACCACTGTGCCACCAGGGAAGTCCAATAAATGCCTTCAAATACAGTGAGGTTTCTTCTCTGAACAAAATCTTAACATGTTGTAAAGATGGACCACTTACAATGTTTAGAAACATCTTTTGATGCTTTGGTGAAGAAAAGCAGCCCAGTGTATTATGACTACCTGCTTTCTACTTCCACATAATACTGCTATCTACCCAAGTCCTAAACACATATTGTCTACTCCCCAAAAAAGTCAATTTCATTAGGGCTCAGGACTTGAAGCACTACTTCTCAAGAGGTTTTCTCAAGAAATTGAGTAGAATTCTATTCCACTATGTAGCAATTTTCTTTTTCAGAGCATCAGTCAAAGTACCTGAATAAATGATGGACTTTTTTCCTTAACAAGGAGTTTACACACAGTTTTGTTTGTCAGGTTCTTTTTTAGGGGAAATTTTAATAATTTCAAAAGTAAGTTTAAAAAATAATATAAGAAACACTTACGACCTTTACTCGCATCACCAGTCGTTTACATTTTGCCCCATTTGCTTAACTAATCATCACATATATGTATGTGTGTGTGTGTAATTTTTCTAAACCATTTGAGAGTAACTTGGCGACATGTCCTTTTATTCCTAAATACTGCAATGAACATTTCTGAATAACAAAGACATTCTCTTACATAACCACACACAATTATCAAATTAACACTGATACAATAGTATTGTATTATCTAACCCAAGGCTTCTCAACAGCACATTATTGACATTTGGGGCTGGATAATTCTTTGCTGTGTTGAACTGCCCTATGCAGCAGTGTAGGATATGTAGCAGCATCCCAGCCCTCTACCCACTAAATTCCAGGAGCATCCTTGCCCAACTGCCCCCCTCCCAAATTAAGATAACCAAAAAATATCTCCAATTTTACCAGTAATGTCCATTTATGCCTTCTTTACCCCAAATCCAAGATTAAGTACACACTGCTTTCAGCTGTCACGCTAATTCTTTAATCTGGAGAATTCAACATTCTTTTTATTTCTTGACCTTTTATAAAACTATGAGCCAATTTTGTTGCATGTTGCTTAATGTGGGCTTCTCTGATGCTTCCACATGATTAGATTCAGGCTAGGCATTTTGGCAACAAAGAGTACCACAGAAGTAACCCTATATCCTCCTCAAAGAATCATTATCAGGAGGAACAGCGTATGTCATTCTGCGGCAGTATTCATGGCAACTTTGATCACCTGGTCGATGTGGTTTCCACCAGGTTTCTCCACTGTAAAGTTACTATTTTCCTTTTTAATTAATTTGTGGGGACATACTTTGAGACTATGTAAATAGCTTGTCTATCAAACTTTTACCCACTAGTTTTAGCATCCTCTCCCTTTTATTTAGGTGGCAGCACTTTATCAAGAGCTGGGACCCTGAACATAGGGAAGAGATTTGAAAACATTCAATGAAAGCCAAACAATAATCAAGAAAAGTCAAGAAGTAAGAAGATCCCTCTATGCTAAATAGGAATAGAGGAGCCCTACACTTCGCCACAGAGCAGTTTCCGGGCTTATAAAACATAAACAAGATGGTTGGTGGTTCTGCCCATAAACATTCAGCTCTAAATAAATAAAGAGATCAGTGAGCTTATGGCTAAGGCTAACATGAACTGGCTCGTCATTATTATTTTTTTAAATTTATTTATTTTTGGCTGCATTGGGTCTCTGTTGCTGCGTGTGGATTTTCTCTAGTTGTGGCGAGTGGGGGCTACTCTTCGTTGCGGTGCACAGTCTTCTCATTGCGGTGGCTTCTCTTTGTTGCAGATCATGGACTCTAGGCACACAGGCTTCAGTAGTTGTGGCATACGGGCTTAGCTGCTCTGTGGCATGTGGGATCTTCCCAGACCAGGGCTCAAACCCGTGTCCCCTGCATTGGCAGGCGGATTCTTAAGCACTGTGCCACCAGGGAAGTCCAGGAGCGTGGAGTCTTAACCACTGGACCACCAGGGAAGTTCCTGTATATTGATCTTAATTCCTGCAATCTAGGGGAACTCATTTATTAGTTTTAATAAATTTTAGCAGATTCTTTAGAATTTTCTGTATATGAGATGGTGTTATCTATTAGACATAATTTACAATTTCTTTTCCAATCTGGATGCTTTTTATTTCTTTTTCATGTCTAGTTGATCTCGCTAACATCTCCAGTAGAATGTTAAATAAAAGGGACTAGAGTGGACATCCTTGTCTCATTCCTAATCCTAAGAGGAAAGCAGCCAGTCTTTCACCATTAAGTATGATGTTAGCTGTAGGTTTTTTGAGATGCCCTTTATCAGGTTGAGGAAATTTCCTTCTATTCCTGGTTTCCTGAATGTTTTTATAATCAAAGGTGTTGGATTTTGTCAAATGCTTTTTCTGCATCTACTGAGATGATCTCATAGTTTGGGCCCTTTATTCTATTAATATGGTATATTACAATTGACTTGGGGTGTCAAATCAACATTGTGTTACAGGGATACATTCCATTTGGCCCTGGTGCATAATCCTTTTTATATGTTGCTGGATTCTGTTTGCTTGTTTTTTTTGATAACTTTTGACTATATCACAAGGTATACTGATCTGCAATTTTCTTTTGATGTCTTTGTATTATTTTGGTAGCAGGATAATAATGGCTTCATACTATGAGCCTGGAAGTATTCCTCTTTTTGAAAGAATATGTGAAGGACTGGTGTTAATTCTTCTTTAAATATTCAGTAAATTCAGTAATTCACTAATGAAATTCACTAAACCTGGTTCTGGGCTTTTCTTTGTGGGAAGTTTTTTGATTACTAATTCAATCTTTTTACTTGTTATACATCTATTCAAATTTTCAATTGCTTCTTGAGTCAATTTCAGTAATCTGGCATTCTCTTATTTTTTAAATTTTTGTTAAGGTTAGTGGTGATGGCCTCTCCTTTTTGACTTTCACAACTAAGCCTAACAAAAGGTTTGTAAATTTTGCTGATCTTTTCAAAGAACCAACTTTCAGTTTCATTGATTTTCTCTTCTCTATTTCCCTTATTTCTGCTCTAATCTTTATTAATTCCTTTTTGTTTTCGGGTTAGTTTTCTCTATTCTACCTTTTGAAGGTGAAATGTTACTGATTTGCTGTCTTTCTTCTTTAATACAGGAATTCTGCAGTATAAATTTCCTCTAAGCACTGATTTCGGAACACTCTGTAAGTTGTGACATTTTGTTCTTTTTCATTCATCTCAGCATATTCTCATTTCACTTGGCATTTCATCTTTGACCCACTGGTTAGTAAAGAATGTATACTTTCCATACACCTATGAAATTCCCAAATTTACTTTTTAATTTATAATTTAATTCCACTGCGTACAAAAAACCTACTTGTATAATTGCAATGCTTTTAAAGTTAATAAGGCTTGCTTATAGCCTAGAGTATGGTCTATCCTGGAGGATATTCTGTATATACATGAGAAGAACGTACATTCTGCTGTTTTCGGGTGGAGTATTCTACCGATATCTTTTAGGTACAGTTTATGGGTTTATACTGTTCAGGTATTCTATTCCCCCCTCCACCCCCCATGGCTTTGAATTACTGTCTGCTGTCAGTTGCTTTCAGCCTAATTACTTCCTTTAATATTTCTTCAAAGGCAAGTTGGCTAGCAACAAATTATCGCAACGTTTGAGAATGTCTTTACTTTGCCTTCATTTCTGAAAGACAGTTTTGCTGAATGTAAGGTCCTTAGTTGTCAAGTCCCTTCCCTGCCCCTGGCACTTTGAAAAGGTTGCCCTACTGCCTTCTGGCCTCCAATGTTCTGATAAATCAGTTGTTAATTTTATTGGGGTTTCCTTGTATATGAGGAGGTAATTGAAAGTGGCAGTCCTCAGAAGACAAAATGCAAAAATGTGATCTACAATAAAGACAAGTCCTCCAACTCTATCCAGAAACCAGGAAAAATGGTAAATAAAACTTTTATAAGTGTTCAAGCCAGTACAAAGTCTATCCTACCAATAAGGTAAACCTTAAGTGAAAACTGAGAGATGGTTTTATACTGTGTTGTATGCATATAAAAAAACTTTTAAAAAATGACTTGGTAAGCACCAATGCTTGAAGGCAATAAGAACACATGAGTAAATATTGAAGATAATTTTAGTAAGTTCATTACTTTATCTAAATAATGTTAAAACAGGAGGCAGAATCGGCTGACCATACTATTGAGGAAATGTCGCCACACACCCCACCCCACCCCGCCAAAGCTTAAGATACTAGTACAGATGAAACATTGGCAGGACAAATAATACTGGTGAAATACTTATCAGAAATTGAGAATATCAGTAAACTAGAAGCCTGATGTTATCCTGCTGAATAATGTCTCATACCTAATGGGATCCATGCAACACTTTCATTATATAGAGGCTAAAACGTAATTTATTTTTGAATTGCAAATTTGGAAATCGGTGGTTGATCGATTTCCAAATGGTGTGAAAAGTTTGTTTTAACAAGGAAAATTTTACTAGCTTTAAAAATTACTTTCTCCCCCATATTTAAGTATCTGGAGACTGATCAGTATTAATCAGAATATTACTACAATAGAGGAAGAAAAGGTATCAAAGATAGTTAGAAGGTATGGTGTCAATTAAGTCAGGGGAACATAACAGTAGCAACAAAAATTCAAGGGCTTACTATGTACCAGGCATTATTCTAGCATAAATAACTTGTTCAAGGTCATACACCTAATATGTTAGGTCATGTTTCAAATCTAGGCAATCTTACTATGCAGATTCACATCTCTTACTTTGTGAAGATACAGACAATATAAGAAGGGAAACTGGAAGCAATGACTCATGTAGAATTTGACTACAAAGGAAAAGAAAACCCTAGTGAGGCTGAACTGTACATGTATCATCTCCTGATAGCCTCGAGAGCAGGATTCTCAACCTCTGACAATGAAATTAAATGAAATACCACATGCAAATAAATTAAGTAAAAATTAGCAATGCAACACGTGTGGTTTATATTAAGGCTTCATTTGGGGGGAAGGCCTGCATTGGCATCTGTGAGGGCTTTGTACCATCAAGAAGAGGTGGCATCATAACAGAATGTGAGTTACATTAAACTGAGCCGAGATGTTTGAATGCTTGGGAGTACTACATGCAAACCTCTTTTGCCTCTCTCAGATTTTGTTTGCATTTGGTATATAACATAAATCATATGGTTGCATGCCTATGTTGCCCTGATTATTCTATCATGCTACTTAGATGGAACTTAGGACTGAAATGATAAAAGATTATTGCCTGGTGCCTATCAGTTGCCTGATGCTTAAACCGGCTATGCAATCTATTAACTAGGAGGACTCAGCTGGCCCAGAGTGGTAAATGGAAGAACAGAGTCAACAAAATCAGTTCAGGTATCTTGAGAGCTGCTTAGTTTTTCAATTATGTTTATCTGAGTTTTATATATGGGAATGTATGTATGTACCGTAAGTGTTAAGCAAAGCAAAAACCTTGTGATTTATAAGCACCTTGGTTGGGATTTTATTCAACAATGCCAAGAGTCTAACTCTTCAAATAATGAGTATTAGAAATATCCTCATTTTTAATACGTATATTGGCTTCTGCAGACTCTACTATAACATGTTAAAGGAGTGGTATGTTCAGTAACCATTATGTTCAATTCTATCTCTGTGGTAATATAAAGTTTTCTTTCTATGGCAATGTGAAGAAACTTAAACCTACAAGATAGTTCTGGGGTTTATTTTGGGGCCTATGAGTTTGGCATAAGACAGAGGAATATGTACTAAGAACCCATCTGTACCCTAGCACACAGACTCAGACACAACTGTCAGAGGGCAAAAGCACATTGAAACAGAGCTCCACATACAGCAGGCGCTTAAAAACGGACTGTTGACACCACAGAAATCTTTACCTTAACATGTTAAAACAAATCCACACTTTGAAACCAATGTAAACATGTGGATTCTAGTAGCCTCGGATCTCTTTCTTATAAACTTTTAATTCGTAAAGTCTGAAGAACTTATGAAACATGGACTTAGGATTACAAAAGAACTATAGTATTTGCAAGAACAGACTTAGACAAAAGTTTTCTTGAAAAGATAACGGTGGTGGTAGTAAGGAAACAAAGGATGAAAATGAGTCAGGTACATACCTAGGAAGGTAACAACCAATTGTAGTATAGGCAGGCAGAGCTCCCAGGCAGGGAAGAAAAATAAATCAACTTAAACAAGGAGAGTGGGTAAGGCAAGCACTTAGTAAAGAGCCTTGAAATGCTGGCCTGGAGTTTAGAGTGTGTAAGATTTGGGAGTAAAAGTGGATCACAAGTTCATAAAGGAACACAGTTTATAAAATCAACTACCTCGCATCTTTAAAAATACATTTGTTGTCACTTCTAAGGTAACTGATGAAAAAAAAACGCTGGTAAGGGAAACTGCTGTTATTTTTCATAGTTCATGTTAGCTTACAATACATACCTCTAGCATATAGTCTCATGCTTTCCATATAAGTTGCAAGGTTTTCTGCTACCAAAGTAACTAGGGCATGATTGTGCTGAAGTTGATTGATTAAGTCATGGCGATAGAATACATGGGGACTTCGCTGAGTTTGACTGAAACGAGAAGAACTTAACAATATAATTAGGCAATTAAACTCTGTTGTAATCGAAAGAGCTTATACAATCTAAATTCCAAGATACTAATTTAAACACTTAAAATGGTTTCCTTTATAAGAGAATTAACTTTGGGCCATTTATTTTCTTTAATGACAATATTAAGCTATTTAAAAGAAAATAATCAATGCCTCAAAAATAAGACATTAATTCCACTATTCTTCCTTCATACAAAAACTATGCATTAATATTCTCCAATTTCACACTATGGGAAAATCAATGACTGATTTCTTCTCCCATACTACAGTAGTACCAAAGCACTTACAAGTTTACATGATTATTTCCAGAATTATAAAATAGAAACATTTCTTGTAACATTAGCACCACAAAGATTATGTTGTAAATGTAGTGGAGAATTTAATCAAAGAAAGTGCTTTTGTTAAAATTTTATTTATTAGGCATTCAAAGTACAGAATTATCTCTTATTTCCATCAAGTATGCCAGATAATTTCAGTGGCATGTGTTGTATCTATTAATCTCATTCCTCACTGCATTTTATCCTTCCTGCTTTGTTTCCCTTTTTGCCTGGATCTACCCTAATCCGTATTATATATTTCTTACAGACATTATATTTCCATAATTGGTTTACTTTGCAATGTTTTAACGTTTTATTAACTTTGAAATGTCATACTACAGAAGTTTTCACAGTAAAATAAACCTATTGGCTTTTTAAATAGTTAGTTTTTAAAGTTAATTTCAAACACTAGATTTCAGGTATGTTCAAATGATGAAAGATGACAGGTATAGTTTAAAAATACTTCCTGATTTATTTTAGCTAAAGTTTGTTAAATAGCCGACTTTAAATATCTTACATGCCAAACTTTAGTTACTGGAATAATCTGTTCTTGTACTTTCTTGTTATAAGAGTTGGAAAAGATAACATGAAAGCAATATTATCATCTTTATTCTGATACTTAACACTAAATTGTGTCTTACTTCCTCTTCAATAAGAGAGGTGGATATGATAAAGGAATCTTCTTTTGTTCAAATTTAATCCATGTGTAAGCGTCCTGTCACCCCACTGTAATTTTCTTTTTTAAAACTCGCTTTCACCAACTGACAATGCCGTTTCTTTTCAAGAAAATACATAAATAAAAATATTGAAATTTTCTGCTAAAAGCCTTACCTCAAATTTTGAGGTGCTTCGCCAAACAAACTACAAATTTCTCTTATTTGTTTCAGTGCAGGAATTACCCATTTGTCATTTGTACGAAGTTCTTCTATAAAGCGATCTATCCACTGGATCTTCTGTGTGTCACGGTCCTTAAAAAACAATTTCAATGTTTTATATAGGTCAATACTCAGGAGAATTCCACCTTCAAATTAGTTTGAGAATTACAAAATAGAGCTTTTAAGATTAGCATCATACACATTATGCTGTAACTGCAGTAAAGAATAATAAAAAGCTGCTTTTAAGTACATTTTTATTCCACATATACTACCAAAACTCCCACAAGTAAAACACTATTATAAAAACTCAACATGACACGGATTCAGATATATCTACAGAAAGGTATTAAGCACACTGAAAAGTTTGATTTTAAGTTGCCAGGAGGTAGACATTTAGCTTTAATCAATGTATTAGGAGAGTCTACCACATAATAAAATCCAGCAATAACGTGTAACTCCAATTGTTACTCTGTATGGGTTTGTTTTTAGCATAGTAAGGAACATTGAAACTTTATGTTTTACCAAGAAAATAGTACGGCAACTGAGTGAAAAAAATTCACCAAAAATAAATTCACACACAAGGAGAGAAAGAGACAGAAACAGGGATAAGCAATTAAAAATTAATGTTATAAAATCAAAATAACTTCAGATATATTTTACTTCTCATACTTTACTTTACTCCTTCCCTGAGTCAATAATAATCAGAAATGTAGGTTTGTGTACCTAACAATTTTAAGTACAGATTATTTTTATTTTGTGTTTGTGTCTCTCTTTAATGAAATAATTTAAACTCAAGGTTCTTATTACTATTTGGTATACTAAATACTTAATGAACTACTAGTACAAGTGCAGTAAAAAAAAAAAAGAAAACACCTACGTGAGCTATTAGTTCTTATCTAAATTTCAGTTCATTAGTATAGGAAATAGTTTTAACAAGTAGGAAATTAGTTACTCAGCAATATTCATTTTACCATGAATTAAAAAGATACACATGCTAGAAGTTAGAATGTAGGGAAGCTGTTGATCTGCTCATAGGGAAGGCACTAAATGTTTTAGTGTTTAGGAAGTTCTACTAATTCTTCTTAACTTCCGTAAGAAGCAAAGAAAACCTAACTTCTCTTACCTCTAAAGTCCATAATCAACTTTAATATCTTATATGATCTACTGATATTTGAAACTGGTATTTCAGCACCATACATCTGACACTACCACCACTATATTACTTGTTTTGTTCATACCGTCTTTCTACTAAGAAGACTAAACTGCTTTTAGATGATGCACAAAACTTAGACATAGAGACCTAAGAGGAAGAGAGACCTACATGAACAAAGTATGTCAATTCTTGAAGATCACTTCAAAAATAACAATGTCAGAAAAATCTGGAACTATTCTATATCTAAGCCATCCTCATGGTGAACGAGAAGGGTCACAAAAAGTGAGCAAGGCAGCACAACCTCACCTGGGAGCAGCTATAATCTAGTATTTTTATGTGGGCACTGAGAGCCAGGTCCATGATGTCTACAGGCACATCATCACTATGGGCCAGATTCCACAGGAGGTTCAACACTTTGTGTGCCATCACACCATCTTTATCATCTTCTGCAAGACGACGTATCAGCTCAAGTAGCTTTTCTCGCTGCTTTTTACTTGCATTTGTCCAACTGGCCTAGAAAAAATTTTTTAAATGATATGGAAACAACACATATTTATTGGTCACTGCTTAAAATTGTCACTGGATAAACTATATTCATCAGAAAAACAACACAGCTAAGCACAGCATTATTCAAGTGGTATCTGAGCGATAAGACAGGACAGATTTAAATTCCAGGAAAAACAAAAGAATCTCCATTTACAGTTAAATACCGTAGATCAGAGTTTCTCAACCATGAGTACTACAAACATTCTGGACTGGAAAACTCTTTTTCCAGTTTTGTGGGGGGCTGTCACGTGCACTGTAGGAAGTTTAAAATCACCCCTGGCCTCTACCCCACTAGAAGCCAGTAGCAACTCCTCCTCCTAGCTGTGACAACGAAAAATATCTCCAGATATTGCCAAGCATCTCTGGGAAGCAGAACAGCCTCCTGTTGAAAACTACTGCCTTAGATTCAGTCTGTCATCTGCACCTTTAAAATTATATTAGAAGATGTTAAAGACAACTTGATATACAAACATTTTCATAATAAATGAAAAAAGCCTTTTATAGAGCAATATGCATTACACGCATTTAAAAACAGAAGTCTATAACAAAGTCTGTTATTATCCAAGACTTACACAGAACAGAAATGATACAATGCTATTTCAATTTAGAAGACAGAATACTCATTTAAAAACTCTAAAACGGAAAAACAAAAAAACAAACCCTCTCTAAAATGGTACTTTTTAAATGCCCAGTTTATACAATGGGGTATGTGTGCAGGCTGGTGGCATCTGGTGGGTAGAGGTCAGGGATGTTGCTAAACAACATGAGAAAAGGTGTATGTATAAAGTTGATAATCAGTGTTTATTGGAAAATAAACTGAAATCAACCTAATGGCAAATAGCAGAAGGATGATTAAGTAAATTACAGAGGATCCTTTCAATGAAATTATTACTCAGACATTTACAATGTGATAAATACAGGGTATGTCATAAGTCAACTGGAGTGCATACTCCTAATTCCTCCTAGACCCCTTAGAATTATGAAAGGAATAAGAGAAAGCTGCTAGGAATATAAGACAAGACTGAAATATTAGACTGTATTACAATTAAGAACATTTTAAAGAGAGAGACCAGCAAACATTATGTGCCTCCTAAAGAAGAGCACATCACCACCTATGACATATTCTAGCAAAACAACAACAAAAAAGGCTCTGTATCATACTTTTGATATACAACAAAGCAATAATCAATCCAGTTTCCTCAACAAATAATTTACAAGGAAAAAGTAAAGACAAAGGGGGGAACTGTAGATTCAAAGAGACTTAAAAGACATATGCAACTGATTACAAACTATGGAGCCTAGCTCAAACAAACTCCAAAAATAAGGTATAATCTGAGGCAACTGAAGTTTCATCACTATTTGAGAATATTAAGGAATTATTAGTTTTTAGGTATGATAACGATATTGTTAAGTTTTTCTTCATGTACTTATCTCTAACAGACATATACCAGAGTCATTAAATATGAAAAGGAGAATCCATTAAGAACATTTGTTTAGGGCTTCCCTGGTGGCACAGTGGTTAAGAATCCACCTGCTAATAATGCAGGGGACACGGGTTCGAGCCCTCGTCCGGGAAGATCCCACATGCCATGGAGCAACTAAGCCCGTGCACCACAACTCCTGAGCCTGCGCTCTAGAGCCCGCGAGCCACAACTACTGAGCCCACGTGCCACAACTACTGAAGCCTGCACGCCTAGAGCCCATGCTCCACAAGAGAAGCCGCCACAATGAGAAGCCCGCACACCACAATGAAGAGTAGCCCCCACTTGCCACAACTAGAGAAAGCCCGCGCACAGCAACAAAGACCCAACGCAGCCAAATAAATAAATAAAAATTCCTTCCTTAAAAAAATAAACATTTGTTCATCCAAAGCCACCATAAGGTGAGTAAAAAAAAAAAAACAAAAAACAACCACAATTTGCAACACCTGAACTGATAAAGATGACTAGTGTTCAGAATGTCAAGAATTCCTAAGAACCAATAAGTACAAACAACTCAAAAGGGAAAAATTAGGCAAAAGACTTGAACAGGCTTTTCACACACACACATAAAAGGAGAATAGAAACATATGAAAAGATGTTCAACTTCATTAGTGATCAAGGATATAAAAACCAATACGACAATGAAGTAACATTTCATACCAAGCAGACTGTCAAAACTCCCAAATTCTGACAAAAACAAGTGCTGGCAAGGATGTGAAAATCTCAATGGGACTGTAAACTGGTATAACCACTTTGAAGAACGAAGACCTAATTAGAACTCAAACATTGAAAAACTAGACCAGCTAGACCAGGCAAGTACATAAGTCTAATCAATAAGCTTTGAAATCATTTGGTTGCACTCTATAAAGAACTGCAAAGTGACCTGGACTTCATGCTTCTTTTGAATCATCTTTAGTAGAAAGTTTCAAGACACACTCCATAAGAACGTTAGTTTTACCAACACCTCAAAAAACAGTGCTTGTTACCAAATAGTAAGCGCTCAATAAACATCTATTAATCCAAAGGGGGGGAGCATAGATGATGGAATTATTTTTATATTTAGACTATTATTGTATTTAGACCACTCTTAGAAGTGGTCTAAAGTGGAGGGTCCAGAGAATGTAATAACAATCAACCTCTTCTTTCTCCTCCCATCATGGCCATCACTGGTCATGTACCATCATTTCGTAAGTCATCTCAAAATTAAAAATGAATGGCAATTAACTTTAGAGTACCCCACTGTAACTGATTCTGTTATTTCCTTAGCTGCCTTTGTTGTACTTCAAACTTAATTTTTCCATAAGGCAGTGATTTACAACTTTAATGTACTTAAGATTCATCTGAGAATCTTGCTTAAAATACAGACTCCCAGGACCCATTCCTAGCAACTCAGAGTTAATTGGTCTTAGGTAGAAGCCAGTAATTGGTATTATTTTTTCTTCAATTGTGAAATACACATCAAGAAGGTACAAACATACACATTATACTACATAATGTAAACACCTATGTAACTATTACCCAGGTCAAATGTAATATGGTAAGCAGCACTCCAGAAGCTAGCTGGGTCTATTTCTGAAGTTTATGTTAATGCAATCAAGGTATATGAAATTCTTGTGTGCCTTCATTCCTTTCTTCAACCTTCTCTTTATTAGACTCACCCTTGTGGTTGAGCTGCTCAAATCTGCTCATTCTCATTGGTATGTTTCATTATATGAACATTCCACAATGTATCCATCTTACATAGCAATTTTTAGCTATTATAAATAATTCTGCCACAAATGTTGATTGTGTATACTGGTGTACATATGCATGAGTTTCTCTACAGTATATATTCAGAAGTCAAACCGATTAAGTCATGAAAATCTTACACTCTTCCAGAAACACCAAACTATTTTCCTAAGTGGTTGTAGGAACTTATGTTCCCACCAGCAGTCAGTATAACTGTTATAACTGTTATTTTTAACAAGATACCTTCGTGATCTAATGCCAGTTGTTAACAGAATGCCCCTATGTGAACACTGCCATAACATCTTGTGTTCTTAATCCACAAATTCACCAAACACTTGGCTTTTACAAACCCAGCACTAGTAACTGGAGAGAGACCACTACACAATATGGCTTTAAAAAGTGCATCATGGCACCAATGCAGATATGACTGTAGGAGCTCTTGGGCTACCTTTTGAATTACATTTCCATTAAGTCCATGAATTATATTTCCAATTCGCCTGTGCATATCACCCCAGACTATTAAGGTATTGGTAGTCCTTGCTGTTGATTCTTTATTTTTCATTGCAACCAATTAATCCTTCCCTGCAGTCCTACAGTTCACTTGAACCTATAATAAAAACACAAACTGCTAGGGGAAAGGAATCCAAATTGACAACTGAATTAAAAAAAAAAAATCCTTATTTATGAGGACTATTATTATAAAAATGAATATCAAGATCTCATTGAAAAAGAAAACAATGGTCAATTCCTTTACACTAGAAACCGTTTAATGATTTCCATTTAAGTACTTACTGGGTAAGAACCATTCATAGATTTAATGAATTAACTGTATTAAAAATGAAACTGTACTACTATGTTAACTATTACCTTAAAGCAATCAAAAAGATGATCAAGTTGCTCAGGAGAAAAATCCCATGCCAACTTTGCCAGTAGATCATGTACATTCTTCACAATGGCTTCATGCTTCCCCGCCTATTGAAAAACCAAAGAAAATCAGAGCATACTAAAATTTGAACAGCAATAAGTAGCATACACTGTCTGTGGAAAACTATTAATAAAGTATTCCCATCTCCGACTAACTGTGTAACCTAAGAAAATTCCTAATATTTTACATGTTTTAGAACTGCCATCTAAAACCTGACAACTCAATTTCTTGACATACATGGTTAATGTAGACTTTGGGAATTCATGTGAACTTTTATTACAGTTTATTGAATTTAACATGGCAGTTCTAACATTGCAAATAGGAGAATAAGGCCCACCAGTGGTACTGTTTCAAAATTGGAACCTTAAGCACTCAAACGCAAAACTGAATGCTTTCTTGGTTTCTACAGACTCAATGAACAAAGCTTTGTAATCTAGAACTCATCAATACTTCCTAAGTGATCCATGAATAGAAACTTGTCATTAAGATAATCAAAGGAATCACATAGTTTCTATCTCTGAGACCAAAGATCACTTATCCTTCTAAAAGCTATTAATCTTTCGGATTATTATAGGATTTTATAAATAATCTAGTGATTTAACTTTCCTGACATCGGAGTTCTTTGTTTTCAGTATATGAAGAAACCAATTATAGATGTCTTATACTCTTTCAATAGACATTTCTTATTATTTTACGTTTGCCTCTTATTTAAAACCTACAAATTGCCAACCTTTACCAAATACATACAGTAGATGTTGGAATATTTTTTATTTTAAAAATATTACTGGCCATCTCAAAAGGATTCTTGACAGGACTTCTGTAAACAATAAGCATTTACCTATACTAAAAGTCAAACAGTATAAGTCTTCATCCCTTTTAACTACAACTATTACCATTTCTTTAGTTTTTAGTACATTTCTTTTACAAACCAAAGAGCCACCATCTTAAATTCCTTACCTGCGCTGCCCAGATATTATCAAGATCTTGTAAGGTCAGGGCCTTTTCTTTGATGACAAAACGAAGAATCTTCTCTAGCTTTTCTACATACTGTGGTTGATGAAGACTATCTCGCAAGACTATGGATAAAATATTGTTCTGCTGTATCCACTCCTAAATAGAATTCAAACACTTGTTTCAAAGCTTCTAAAAATATATACATAAAGTATTGTTCACACTTTTAGCTTCCAGGGTTTTTTTTCTCTTTCTTTTTTTTTTTTTAGTTGCAGCATGCATGTGGGATTTAGTTCCCCAACCAGGGATCAAACCCGGGCCCCCCTGAATTGGGAGCACAGTCTTGCCCAATGAACCACCAAGGAAGTCCCTGTTCACACTTTTAAACATTAGTAGGAATTTAAAAACTCAAAATATGGGCTTCCCTGGTGGCACAGTGGTTGAGAGTCCACCTGCTGATGCAGGGGACACGGGTTCGTGCCCTGGTCTGGAAAGATCCCACATGCCGCGGAGCGGCTAGGCCCCGTGAGCCATGGCCGCTGAGCCTGCGCGTCCGGAGCCTGTGCTCCGCAACGGGAGAGGCCACAACACTGAGAGGCCCGCGTACCGCAAAAAAACAAAAACAAAACAAAAAACAAACAAAACAAAACAACTCAAAATATAATGCACAATGGAACATGGTTATGTGTTCTTTTGATACAAAATTATGAAAAATCACAATAATTTCATGGAACTTAATTTTGCACATACAGAAATGTTTCCATGAATTAGAAACAGTGAAATCATTAAAAAGATTTTACTCCAGCATTTACTCAGAAAATTATTATTTAAATGTAGCAATCGGGCTTCCCTGGTGGCGCAGTGGTTAAGAATCCGCTTGCCAATGCAGGGGACACGGGTTTGCGCCCTGGTCTGGGAAGATCCCACATGCCGTGGAGCAACTAATAAGCCCATGCGCCACAACTACTGAGCCTGCGCTCTAGAGCCCGCGAGCCACAAGTACTGAAGCCTGCGCACCTACAGCTGGTGCTCCGCAACAAGAGAAGCCACCGCAATGAGAAGCCCACGCATCGCAACAAAGAGTAGCCCCCGCTCGCCACAACTAGAGAAAGCCCGTGCACAGCAACGAAGACCCAACACAGCCAAAAATAAATAAATAAAATAATTTTTAAATAAATAAATAAATGTAGCGATCACCATGGTTTAGGTATGGTGGATTATAGGACTTATTTCAGGATCTTTAGATTTTTTTATACCAGTTTTGATTTGGGTGAAAAGGTACTTTTTACTTTTATTTATTAACCAATTACACTATTATTGCTTATCCATTAGCTTTTTAACCTTCTCAGCAATCCTAATGAGGGCTGTATTACCCTATTACAGAAAAGTAAACAGGCTCAGAAGTGTTGGAACCAGAATCTGAATCAAGGCTGAAAGCTACCGAAGTCTGTTTCTCTAACACTATGCTATATTGCTTGACAGGTACTTATTTAATATTTAAATCAACAAAAGAAAACTAACTCATGATACAATACAAAGGTAACAGTCCACACTGTATGATTTTACACTATTCAATTTAATGAGAATAAAAAGTATTTAGCCCCAAAATGTGCTAGAGAAAAGAAGTACACTTCTCAGCTGGTAAAGGCCCTTTTTTACTTCTAATCTATTACAGACAGATATTTTTGTAGAATACCATTAAAATGTGGCAATATGAAATTGCTACAGAAGTTTCTAAACACTCAATGCCATCTGCCATATTCATCTAGCCTTGGCAACAGCTCAAGGACCAGAACCAGACCTCAGACCACACTGAGTAGCTCTGTGCTCGACTTTCCACAAGGTGAACAGACAAATCAGATACACAAAACTACATGTCTACCACCTGACCCCCTAACACAGGGCCAATGTGTCTAGGCATCCTCCACATACCTTTTATCACATTCTAATCACTGTTTTCCTATTAAACTGAGGCCTCCTTGAGGTCAAGGACAGTTCTTTTACAGATGTCTCCTCAGTACTGTCAGACAGTATGCACTAAAGTTATTCAGTATTTAAGTAGCATTCTTATTCATTTTTAAACTATAATATATGCAAATTATCTAGGGTAAAGTTTCCTAAACTTTCAACATCAAAATGATGTAAGTGCTTAAGCGAAGTCCTTACAATGATGACAAACATTAACTCATGTGTATCTTATTCCAATAATTCTATTTCCTATTTTAAAATCTTTAAGTGGAATTCATCAAATGAATAGGCCACTTCATTCAATAGCTACCAGATACTACCCAATCTATTTCCCAAATCACCTTTATTTACTCAATTTCAACCCCCCACCCGACAAGCTAATAATTATTTCAGAAGACCTACATTCAGCAGTAAGCGTATCAAAGATGTGCTAAGCTACCCATTATCATCAAACAATTACATATCACCAAATATACCAAATAATAAACCATGTTATCACAAAAAGTTCTCAGGATTAACAGAGTTGTAGATCAATCCAAACACCTCCCAATTTCAAAAGTTTACTTTAAAATGTTAACATTACTAACTTTAAGTAGAGCTATTCTGATTTTTGCCTTAGATAGATTCTTATTCATGAAAGTAGAATCAAAGGACTTACTGCCATTCGTTCAGCTGTGAGCCATTCTTCCTCCTCAGGGTTACCATGCCGATGAGTGTAGTATGATACACTAGATATCACCTTATTAACTTCATTAAGTGCATTCATCTTTCCATTAAAAGAAGAAATCTGCAATAATCTGTAAGAGAAATTCAGTGTTAAATACGATTCTAAACATTCACATAAATAATTATTTCAAGAGGTAAATATCTTACCTAAGTATCATTTTTAACCTAAATATTTCTAAATTTTTAACAGTTTCTTCTTGTCCTGGAACCCTTGAAGCTAAATTTTTCAAAGATTTAATAATCATTGAAAGAGCATCATTTTTGGCTTCATTCTTTGCTTCTTTTTTCAGTTCTTCATCAGTTAAGTTTTCTAAAAACTGTGGAACCATTTCTATTACTGGAAGGAAGTACTTTTTCACCGTATGAAGAGTGAGAAACTCATAGCATTGTCCAAATGGTCTGAAACAAGAGAGACAAAAATCTCTTTTAATATTCAATTTCTTACAATTCAACTAGGACTGAACTCAGACTGTACCTATTACTTTAAAACAATCTGGGGACTTCCCTGGTGGTCCAGTGGTTAAGACTCCACACTCCCAATGCAGGGGGTGCGGGTTCAATCCCTGATTGGGGAACTAGATCCTGCATGCTGGAACTAAGAGCCCGCATGCTGCAACCAAAGATCCCGCGTGCCGCAACAAAGACCCGGCACAGCCAAATAAATTTTTTTTTTAATAATAATAAAAAATAAAAAAAACCAGAGTAATTTCCTTTAAAAAATAAAAAATCCAAGTTACCAGCTAAAGAGAAGAAACCACATTTGAAAAAAGCAACAATTTTTAATCAAGCAATTAAGTAGCAATTTCTATAATGCACTGAAGATTAATTTTAAAACATAACTTACTTAATAAGGGCTGCAATTATTTGAACATTTAATGCTGATCCATTAATAAAACGATCATGCAAAATCTGAAACCCATTTAAAGTGCCGAATTTGTTGAGAAGATCCACGAGCCAACCCTGCAACAATACAGTTAATAAAAAAGTTAACTTCCTGCTTTTGGGGGGGGGGGAATGCTATCTGAAGTAATTTCTTGATTGAAACATACTAGAAACAGGAAATTCAATAAAATTATTATGTAAAACCATCTTTGAAAAAAGACACGGAATATTGCATATTGTTCACAGTAATCCTGTCTGTGAGAAAAGCATAAGTAGTAGTATAGATCACTAGGGCACAGCTGTTTGTTTGTTAACGATATAGCTGGTGAACAGGAATTAGAAGCCACGCTTCTATCTCAGAGATTCCACCACAGGAGAATACCTTATTATCTGAAGGTCTATTTTAAAAAATTTAAGGGGGTAAAAAGACTCTTTAAAAAAAAAAAAAGATATTTGGTAACCTAAGATATTGTTTGAATTTATTTTTTGTTGTAGTTGTGAATAACTACAAACACCCTAAAACTACAATAATCTTAAAGCCAAAGAAAAACTAATCCCTGGTATTCTATTTTTTGTTCCTAACTAGAACATGCTGGTTGATGCTCTGTTTTGACTCATGTGAATACACCTAGTTCTCATCTTAGAGGTACCACAATACAATAGTAAGAATTAATCTTTCAACCTCTTCTCTAAGGGATAGCAAGTAACTCACAAGTACAGTGCAGCTGGGATAGGCAAATTAAAAAGGAATCAAAAGCTTATACAGATAAAAGAATCAAATGTATCTAAAAAGTCACGTACTTAAGACAACGTTTAATTCCTTGCCTTCTTCTAAAAGGCCACATTTTGCAAGTCACTGAGGGAAGAAAAACAAGAGGGGGAAAAAGGGGGCACTTTCTCTACTTAAGTCTTAAGCAAAAATAATTTCTACAGCTATTCAAAAACAAACAAAAAGCAGTGTTCAGGACAAAGGGAAAACGCTAAGTAAAAGGTAACTGCTTTAAAGAGACACTATGGTAGTTTTGATATGATTTTTATGAGACTCTAAATCAATTAAATTCTCAAATAAATCAACTACCATATATTTCTATGTAAGTTCATTATAATGTTTTCCCTTTTTTTTGGCCTTAAAAGGCTAAATCAAAACAATTAAAACTCTGATTCTTACAAAGAAATCTGTTGAGATAAAGTCAGATACAAAAGAATTTATGTCAATTTAATTTTCATAAGGTATTTTAAATAGACAAAACTAAACTACAGGGATTATGGACATGTGCTTGAGTCCAGCTATAAAGAAAAGCAAGGAAATGATTTTATTAGTTAGGACATTACTTAACGTTAGGAAGGCCAGAGGGGGCAATGATTGGGAGGGAGTGTGGAAGGGGGCCTCCAGGGAGTGACAAGGTACTATTTCTTGACCTGAGTGGGTTACATGGATGCTCATTTTGCAATAAATCATTAAGCTATGTAAAAAAAAAATTAAAAATCTGAGCATTTAATTCACCAAGTCCCTTTTAGCATTCAGCAATTCTAAGAAAGTACATACTTATTATGTAATGTATTTTTATTTCTCCAGTAACTGGAATGAGACAATTAGGCTGATATACTCAACAGTTATGTATATATAACACAGTATATATATGTGCACAAAGTAAAGAATCAGGCTAAAGCTAATCTCATATATTTTCAGCTGCATTGTACACTTATGCAATTAGGAATACTCAAAAATTAATAATACTCAAGAAAAGCTAGGCTTCAAAGAAAGATATTTAAAAATGTCTTCAACCAGAAGCCATCCTAAATCAACTTGTTCTCTTTGAGACTCTTATAGATTACTACTGACCTACAGAGCAAAAAATTAGGTAAAATTTTTAAAAAATACAGGTATATTTTAGAGATTGCCATTATTTAAATATTAATTTGATTTACTCAAACAAAAAAAGCCTGAAGTGGCAACAATAGGAACCTTGGGAAATACCAGAAACTCTCAGCTCGAAGTTCAATAAGTTTTGATGACTTCCACTTTTAACAGAATAAACCAAACAATATATATATATATGTTCAAATTTTCCTTTTTTAAAAAAATAAGGTCATCAATATTTAAGTCTTCCTAAATTCTAAAGTTTAAAAATTATATATGGTTAATTATTTAATTAAAAGAAGTACAGCTTAGGGATGCATTTTTTAATGTACATTCTGTTCATGCTGGCGTAGAAAATTTACATTGGAGAACTTTTACGTTTATGTATACTATATATATTTCATTGATATTTGTAAGTTTTGCTATTTTACTTTCATTTGTAATTTCTATAGTTCTATGACACATTAGCCAGGCCTTGGTCAAAGAAGTAATCTCCTACTCTACTCTTACTTAAAAGGAAAAATATGCTCTGTTTCATACCAACCCAAATTATGACTATTTCCCAAGAGGCTGGGCAGAAGACAATGGGGACTAACTACATGGAGAAAGCCAAAAATATTTTTAAATTAAAAAAAAAAAATTACAAAATAATGCAAAATCCCTTTAAGAGCATTGTGAAATTACCCTCCTCCATGTTAACAGTAGGTTCAGATCATTTAAAGTTCTATAGCAGAGCAAAACAACTGTAATATTTAACTTTGAAAATAACAAACCAACACACTTTTGGTGATCGAGGGTCTGGAGAACGAGCAAAGAGTTCATCTTCAGGCAACTGAACATTTGAGGAAACGGATTCACATGGACGTGTACCATTGTAGATATGGAATTTGCAATGAGGATTTAAGGCCATGGAGAGAAGTTCTAGAAGTGGAAACCAGTCTTGGGACAACTTGGCCACACATAGCTCCACCAGGCGATGAGTATTGTTGATAATACACCTCTGTTATATAAAGAATAATTAATGAGATCAAACCATTCCAAACAGAAATATCTTCTGATCTTGATTAATTATCTTTTTTTTTTTTTTTTTTTTGGTACGTGGGCCTCTCACTGTTGTGGCCTCTCCTGTTGCAGAGCACAGGCTCCAGACGCGCAGGCTCAGCAGCCATGGCTCACAGGCCCAGCCGCTCCACGGCATGTGGGATCTTCCCGGACCGGGGCACGAACCCGTGTCCCCTGCATCGGCAGGCGGACTCTCAACCACTGCGCCACCAGGGAAGCCCTTGATTAATTATATCTTAATAATGACCTCTCAATTGTGCTATACCGATCATTTTTGAGTTATGTTTAATTTTACTAATATTGGGATCAAATTTATATATCAAAAAGAAATTAGCATTTACTTTATAATTTATATAGTACCTAATTTCAAAAGCTATTTGCAATGACTTACAAAATGAAGTAGGCACTGCTCTATGTCCCCAGACGATGCAAATTACCACTGCTTTCTCTATGCAATTTTCTGACTAGAGGCAACAATTCTAAAATCTAAACAATGTATCATCAAATATCCCAGGTGGAGTAGGTTTGCTATCTACGCCTCAATGCAAAAGTCTGATACCACTCCCAAACTTTCCATTCTATAGTTAAAAACTTACATGTTGAATTAGAAGATGTTGGTATCTTTATGCTATGGTTATATTTGAGAAATAGTTCACAGGGCATAAAAATATGCCCTGCTTCACAATTTATAACCATATTTCCATATTATAAACAAGAACAGAGACTTGGAGACGCAACAGGGAAGACATATGGGAACATATGTTTATGTATGACTGATTCACTTTGTTATAAAGCAGAAACTAATACACCATTGTAAAGCAATTACACCCCAATAAAGATGTTAAAAAAAAAAAAAGAACAGAGACTTGGAGTAATTATGGTACTTCAATCTAAAAATGCACATTTCTTATCACTTTTTAAGATCTCTGGAATCTGATTGTATCACATAATCAATGTATAGTGCATTTCCCTAGACTGAAGGTATTTGTAGAGATTTGTCTTGGTTTCTGCCAGTCATCTGGGGACACCACCAACCTGAGACCACTTTAAGTTCCCCATCTGATATTTTTTGTATCACAACTCTGATTTGAATTCAGGCTTCAAAACTGTTTGAATACTAGCTTGTGGTTTAAGTTTTTAAGAGATTTTTTCCCCCTCTACCAGGTGCCAAAGTTGAAATGTGCAGGTTTCTTTGGTGTTTCTTTCTGTATGTTAAATTTATTTCTCTGCATTGACGCTTTGTGTCTCAGATAACAGTTTCCCATCTTGGATGTTTTCCTTCCTCAGTGGTACATAAAGTGAGTGAGTGGTGCATTTCACAACTGTCATATTTTCAGTGAAATACGGTCACTTGTCAAAAGTCACAAGGCACTTGAGAACCAAGGAGACAGATTAAACCAATGTTTTCTAACTCTAAATCTCACTCATTCTAAATGATCATGCTTCTTTCAACAGAAATTATAACTAAGAAATTTTTAAAGTTTCTCATTTTAAAATCCTTTAATTAATGGATCAAATATATAACCAAATATACTATATAAGAAAACACACTCATCACTATATAAATCTGATTTTCAAAATTTAAATGAAAGACTCACATGAATTTCAAACTTCCAGCCACTCACTGCCTCGTCTGTAAGGATTTTAGTGAAAGATATTGTTAGCCCATCGCGAAAAAATCGCTGACATGCTTCACTTTTAACATCAAGGCCTAAGAAAAGGAGAGAAAAATTAATGTAAACAAAATATTTCTCTGGTTGTCTTACAATGTCCAATTATAAGATAAAAATAATTGTAAAATATTCAGTAACAGCTAACAAATGCCGACTAGATTTGGAACAAAACTCACAGCATTATGTATAAGAGGTCAAAAAGGTAACAGATTCAGAAACAAAAATAATCTTCAATGAATTTCAAAAATACTTAACTGTATAAGAGTACATTAATCCAAGTAATATTAAGATGAATCAAAACTATTTCAAATTATGACACTGGACCGACCTTAAATACAAAACGGTTATGAGTACCATGTGATAGGGGATTTAAATACTTCACAGTATTTTACTCTCTGACAACAAATCTTAAAATTTTTAAAATGACGTTTCTCGGGGACTTCCCTGGTGGCGCAGTGGTTAAGAATCCGCCTGCCAATGCTGGGGACACGGGTACAAGCCCTGGTCCGGGAAGATCCCACATGCCACAGAGCACCTAAGCTCGTGCGCCACAACTACTGAGCCCGCGCGCCTAGAGCCTGTGCTCCGCAACAAGAGGAGCCAACCCAATGAAGCCCACACACCGCAATGAAGAGTAGCCCCGGCTTGCCGCAACTAGAGAAAGCCCGCGTGCAGCAATGAAGACCCAACGCAGACAAAAATAAATAAAATAAATTTTTTTTAAAAAACGACGTTTCTTAACTATTTTTAAAATCTCATTTTGGTTGTACATTATCCATTTGACATCAAATACTATTCTACTATTCTACAGAAGAGTTTCACCGATTAAAGATAAATTATCATCTTCCGTATTAGTCTCTTCCACTGGCTCAACATCTATGCTTCTTTATATCTTTCTTTTAATTTCACCTGATTTCAGAAAGGCAACAGAGCTACATGCCCCCAGACACACAAAATAACCTTTAACTCTTGATGACAAAATGAAAAGCCATTCAGTTTGAACATACGAGTATTATTTGATTTTGGCTGTACAACAGACATGACATTTAAGCCCAGTACTGTAGTTTAAAAAATCTGAACCTTGCTTAAAATTAAAATAAACCACGGTCCCAAAGAAATATGGGGAGGAGGAGGGGATTGCATTTCCAATGAATGTCAATGATATTAAATGAAATACCATTGTGTGTTTTTACCTATCACTGTACAGTCAGGACCTAAAACATGTCTAGGACAGAAGCCTTCAAAAATCTGCTGAATTGATGAATAAATGTGTAAATGAACAAAAGAAATCTGAGTGGTGAAAACAATGGTTATCTGATAATGCATTTTCATAGCTCATTAGATTGGTTTTCTAAGATTAGTAAGGTGTAACGACACGTTCCTTAAATGAAGGAGGGTAATTACTCTAAGACAAAGGAAATTTTACCCTTGCCGTGGAATGAGACAGACTTAAGCAAGGTACTAAAGACAATAATTTTTACAACATATAATTTCAATTGTGATGATTCCTATTGATAATTAGAACACATCCCTGGCTACCCTATTTCAGAAATTGAAATGTTATTGCTGTTTATTTTAATCTCCAATGCCTTAAAAATGAGTAGATATTACAATAGTAGCCCTTTGCTAAGAGAATTCAATTGCACCTAAAGAAAACTAGTCACTGAAAAAAATAATGATTAATTCCAAAATTAAGCTTTTACTTCTAGACAAGAATAACAGCATGACTCCTTTTAATTGGGTTACTTTTTAAAAAAAACACAGGACCTCATCTTTCAGGTCTTTTTTTCTTTTAGAGAAAATCCAAACCTTTTCTGTGTATTAAAGAATAATCAACACATAAGCTAAACAGTTTAAATATGAATATATACAAATTTTACGTATAACTTCAGAGAGTTCACAAATATCCTTGAAGGCTGTCCGAAGGATATGAACCCTTGCTCTAGGGACAAATCATAAGCCATAGCAAGAAAACTTAGTTAAATGTTCTAGTCTAGGAATACACAGAAAAAGTCTTCAGGCATGAAGTGAAACTATTAGCTAGTAGCATACATTATGGAAAGCGTAAGACCATTTAAACTTACCTTTTTTACTAAGATCAATAGCAGCTTCTAAAAGCACTTCTAATTCCCCTTTCGGCAAAACTGGAACCACCCATCGAGGCCTAAGAGTTTTAATAATATGAAAAGATGTTTATTGGTTGAACACTGAACGAGACACTATAAATGAGTTACTAATTACAATTATTCACTTAGCGCACCATGAAAATATTAAAATGAAACTAAAATATTAAAACCACAAGGTTGGCAGAACATCTGCTTTGTGGGACTAAGCATCATCTGTTGTCTCTACGAACAAAATTTTTTTAAGGAACTGTCAAACAAAAGATATAGCAATGAGAGAAGGGAAAATAAAATTATTTTAATAACACAGAATATAAAACTACTATAATAATCAAGTATCACTTAAATGGATACCTATTGTTAGAGTTCATAGGAAAGTGCTCTTTCAGGATTCAGGTTAAAGGAGACATGATGAACCTCTTAGTTGTCCATCCACTTCCTCACAAAGAAGAAAAAATCTAGGTGGCAAATGACTAATTTCTGCCTCAACTTTTCCTGAAGGTTAAGTTAGACATAGGTCTCCAAGTCTTTATGCCTCCACAGGCACCCTCCTCCCTCAAACAACGATGCAGCATACACCCAGGTGGTGCTTTCTCTGCTCCCAGTGCCAGCGGCCCAACCATCTGGGAGTCCATCCTCTTCCTACCCCTTCATCCCTCACTACCACCCAACTTACCCAGTGCTCCAAAAAACCCCATTTTGATAAAAAGTGCTCCATGACCACATAATCTATTAGAAACCAACGTATACCACCCTTTCTCATTGTTTTTATTTACATAAAAAAACATCACTTGTGTTTCTCTCCCCCTGCAGATTTGCTAACATGCAACTTTGCCCTTGAGTGAGCGTAAGAAGTACACTTTATCATCAGCAACCACCAGTCAAAAATTGAAAAGTAACAGTACAACTTTTTGCTATGATAACTCTGCTACAAAGAATGGGCAGGGACATTACAACTTTATACAACTGTTTGTTTGTTTGACTAATTCATTATATACCATTACTACAGGCATCCGCCAAAAGAATCACATTTAATGTGTTCTTTCAAATATACATTTAAAAACAATGAGTTAAATATATATTAATAGGAAAAATATTTAAAATAAATGAAGTGAGGAAAACAAGTTATAAAATGATATTATAGTAAGAATTCCATATTTGTACAGAAAGCAGCACATATGATAATAAACACAAAGACAACCTGGAAGAATGTACACCTTATTGTTAGTAGCAACTTTTGGTTGGGAGGTGTGTATCTACAGAGGAAATTACAAAGAACATTATTGACATAATATATTTCTATGTTTAACAAGATGTACTTACATTATATTACTTATGTAATCAGAATGTTTTTTTAAAAATGCAAAGGGTTTCTATTTCCCCTGACATTATATATGTAATGGTGTTAACTGATTTTTAAAAAGTAAACTTACTAAGGCAAGTAAGTGCCTATAAGTGTATTTTCCTTACTTTTCTTTTGGGGGGTTGGAGGGATGTGTCACACCTCCCTGGGACTCACTTGTTGAGCTCACAGCCTGGTGAAGACCACAGACATACAGGATGGTTCCCTGAAACGCTCTTCCCTTATCTTCTTTAAATCTTTTCCTTCCCATACACACAAGCTTAAACTTTCACACTCTCAGAGTCTTACTCCAAATAATCAAAGCATGGGGCGGGGAGGTGGGTGTGGGTGAGTGTTTGTACTATGAGTATGAAAATGTATACTCTGAACCACCCCCATGAGATGAAGATCAGGAGAAACAAATAGCTGAGATGGTTAAATGTCTCAAACTAATCAAGGGTTCACAAAGGGGCAGGCTCTGAGGAACTCAATCTTCTTATGACCTGGTTTACCTCAGGGCCATGCAAAAAGTATTAAAGTCATCCAGTAACCCACATGCTAATAAGAAAAAAAACGGGAAATCACACATACGGTTCTACTTCAGTAACACACCAGCTAGGGTGATCATCATTAAACTGAACACTTTATTGACACTGTTACTTCCTTTCATTTTTTAAATCCATTAAGAACCATGGGTTGCAAAGTACTTGGCAATGACTAAGATGTTAAGGCTATTTATGGAGGCAGTATGGTTACTGGGATATTCCTATCTACTCTTCCTCTTTTCTTAGTACTAATCACTGTGCTGAAATACTTTTGTTTTTCCTGTGTATGACACACATTAAAAAGCAAAACAAAATCAACTCACCTATTGATCATGTCATCCAACTTTGCCAGGTCAGTATGTGGAAATGCAGGTTCCTCATCTTCAAGCTGTGGTGGGGCATCAACTTGACCTTGTTCATCTGGGGGAGTTGCCGGGGAATTTTCATTGGAAGAATCAGGTGATGAAGTCTTAATTAAATTCAAACACCAACACAGATTAGGGGGAAATAATGTAAACTTTTAAAGAAGATATGATCATTGTAAGTTTATGATGTTTCAGGCAGTCTCTGTGCTACTATGCTTTAAAATAATTTCATTTAATCCTCAAGAGCCTAAGGAAGTATTCTTCTGCCACTTAACAGATGAAAAAAACAAACTCAGACAATAAGTAATTAGCCCTAGGTCACAGAGCTCCAATTCTGTGGTCAGGATCTGAATCCAGGTCTAATTCTAAAGTTTGAGTTCTTATCCACAGTGTATACTGCTTCTCCGCCTACATTTCCCATTATATGAGCCCTTCATGATAGAAATTATTGTATACATTTTACAGATTAAAAAGTTTCTGATATAACATTTATTTTTCATTCTGAAGAGAAAAAATAAATTTTATTCCACAATTCCCCTAGTCTCCAACTATTATCCAAATAATTATTAAAACTTCACTGTGGTTTCTAAATAAGTCACACCATTTTCAACTAATAAGGCTAATTTTATTCTTTCATTCTTCATTCTTTGTGCTTCTTTTCCTTTCCCCCCATACTTTAGCTGTGTACAATATTTCCACAATTAAGTGAAAGAACTTTTATGACCCTTATTAATTTTGAAAGCAGATAGTATTTTTCTCTTTCAAATTGAGACTAATCTAAATTTTAAGCTGACTTTTACTCGTATATTCTTGAATTTTCTACCTACTGTAGGTTGATGGCCCTTTTAAAGAAGGCCCCTTTCCCTATCATTTTAGCATTTATTGAACAGATGCATAAATAAGTACTTGTATTGAAGACAGGTGGGTATACCACCATTAATATATTCTACTTACAAAGTTTATATATGAACTCATAGAGCCAATTTGCAAGTAAATAGCAAACTTTTACTTAAGATGGCGAACACTACGCAGGTGCTATAGGGCTAGTTTCAAGGCAAAAATCTATAGAACAGAATTCAAGTTTTTTCAGAAGCCCAATAAAAATATTTGCATTTCAAGTATGTAACTTCGGAAGTCTGCTTCATTACTTTTTAAAAAGGCCCATTTCCCCTGGTATATATGTATTATATACATGCTCACAGAAATCCTAAAGACAAAAATAACAATTAAGATACCCGCAATACCACACCAACAGATAAGCACCAATGACATTTTCAGTTATTTCCTTGCAGTTTTTCTTCTATGTGACCCCCCCAAAATCCTGTCTATATACATGTATAAATTTTCAATAAAATTGGGATTATACTTGCTTAAGTCTGTGTCCTTTTCCATTCAACATTTGAGTATTTTCCCACATCATAAACAATCTTTTTTAAAGAGCTGATTAATGGCCACATAGTATTAATTAAACAAAATTAAGGGACATTTAGCATTCTGCAATTTTTATTGCTAACATAAAACAAAACTATACTGAATCTTTTATATATAAATCTTTGTGTTGAACTTCAATTTTTCCTTAGGACAGAACCCTGGAAATATACTTACTACAACAGTATAAATTATTTCTTTTAGGGCTACTGACATATATTTTACTAAATTCCATTCCAGAAAGTCTGCACCCTCCCATGAACATCTCCCAAGATTGTTCATCCCATAGGGCCTTTGCCAAGGCTGTTTCATTTATCACTTGGCTTTACTATTATATATACTAGAGCCTAAAATTCTCTCCTATGGGAACACTCTTTTAAAAACTATTATAGATTAAGTGAAAAATATGATTGGTTTTAGAAATTCCCTTTATGCCAATATGAAAAAGCATTTTCAAAGTAAGCCGTAAGTTGGGTAGTGGTTAATGCTATGGTTGCTTCCTCTTGGTCCAGTAAGTGTCAAATCTTCTGAAATAACTAAAATCCTAACATTAAAAAGTAGAGAATAAGAAAGTGAAAGAGGGATTCTACAGATAGTTAAGAATGCAATTTGTGGGAATTCCCTGGCGGTCCAGTGGTTAGGACTCCGTGCTCTCACTGAGGGCCCGGGTTCATTCCCTGGTTGGGGAACTAAGTTCCCACAAGCCAAGTGGCGCTCCCCCCACCAAAAGAATGCAATTTGTTTGTTCCTTTTTTTCTTTTAATTATCATTCATCCTCAAAAATGTAAAGAGCTATTTAAAGGAAGAGGACATAATGCAGATACATAATATTAAGCTGAGTATCACAAATCTAAGAGCTCTTAGAATTATCAAGTACACCTTAAAAATAAAAGTAAGGTTAGAGGTTTAATTTCTTTCTAAAGCCATGCAAACCACAAACACTGCAGAAGATGTTAAAAGTCCATGCAAGATGCAGGTATGAAACAGAAGAGAGCAAGATACTGGAACTCAAGCTACAAGCTCCTGGTTTAAAAATATAAATCTCTGGCATCCAACACAAACTTTAGACTATGTTTAAAGAAACATGAGTACTGGCTAACAAATTTATGACACAGGAAAGACTTAACAACTCTGTCCAAGACTCGTGGCCATATACTTAAGTATTACATGTCCCAAAAGTGGGAACTGGAGAGGAAAAGGAATAAAGTTGACATTTATTTGGGGAAAAAAACCATTAAAACCTGACTTGCTCACTTCTCTAAAATGGCAGAGGGAGAGGATGAAAGGGGGGCGCAATACACGCGCACACGCGCGCGCACACACACACGCAGCTCTTTCCTATCATACCTGTAATAGAGAGAATACGTAATCTATAATAGCTGGACAATAAGAACTTAACCACAAATGACAAATGTAAGTACTCTACAATAACAGTACTTTTGCCTAAAAACTTATCCATACAGAATTCTACACAAACATGTACCAACTGTAAGCAGCAAATTTGTGATTCACATGCATGCACCTCAGCTACAAATTCACCTCTAAGTGCTGTTTGAGCCGCATATCACAAGTTTTAATGTTTGTCTTATGTGGTTTAATATGTCCCAGTATAAAATTACATACAATAGAAGGCTGAAAATTAATTATCTAAACTTACATTTCAAGAAATGAGAAAAACAGCAGCAATCCAAACCCAAAAGAAGTTAAGGGGACAAGAAATAAGAGTTAAAAGCATGTAAGTGGGGGCTTCCCTGGCGGCGCAGCGGTTGAGAGTCCGCCTGCTGATGCAGGGGACACGGGTTCGTGCCCCGGTCCGGGAAGATCCCACATGCCGCGGAGCGGCTGGGCCCGTGAGCCATGGCTGCTGAGCCTGCGTGTCCGGAGCCTGTGCTCCGCAACGGGAGACACCACAACAGTGAGAGGCCCGCGTACCACACACACACACACACAAAAAGGCATGTAAGTGGGAAGGGCGAAGAGAGTTAAAGCCAAAAATTAGTTTGGAGGAAGGTTTGATGCAATTGATAAATCCTTTAGGAAAGAGTAATCAGTAGAGAGAACACAAATTAGCAGTATCAGAGATGAAAAAGGAGATGCTACCACAGGCCCTAAGACATTAAAAAGATAATAAAAAAGGATATTATAAAGTTTTACTCCAATAATTTGACAATCTAGATGAAGTGGACAAATTCCTTGAAAAACACATTACCAAAATCCACCAGAAAAACAAAAAAATCAGAAAATTCCCCTATTTAAAAAAAAAAAGTTGGATCTGCAATTACAACCGTTCCAAAAATAAAGCCCCAGGCCAGATGGTTTCACCAGTAAAATCTAAATAATTAATGAAGAAATAACTGAAGTCTTATACAAATTCATCCAGAGAATAGAAGAAGAAAGAATATTATGAATTTTGAGGCCAGCATAAAAATCTAGATACCAAAATCTATTTTAAGCTCTTTGCAAACATTATTTCATTTGATCCTCTTAATGATCCTATGAAGTAGTTATACTATTATTATTCTTATTTTATAGCTAAAAAACTGAGGTGTAAAGGTCATATAATTTACCCAAAGTCATAAAGCTAGCATGGTGTAAAGCTAAAATTTGAACACAAGCAATATGACTTGAGTCCATACTCTAACCATAGGCTACATCAAATGATTTAATGCTTTGCTCTGGAACTGACACAGGGCTTCAATACTTGATTTTAATGATTACTGATAGTGTAAGACACCAGGAAAAAAAAAAAAGCGGCGGGGGGGGGGAGACCTGCATACCCAAGCATCACCATCTATAGCCCTTGAGTTTCTTGTTACTATGTAAGACCTATGTTTATATTTCTTAAAATAACAGTTTTATGGTTACTTCACAAATTATTCAGAACATGCTCCATTATTTAATATCCCATAATAGACACACCAATGTAGCTTTAACTAGTATCTTAAACATCCTACCTGATTCTGTTGGAGGGGGGGCTGAGACTGTCCATCAGGAGCCTGGCCCTGGCTGTCATTCCCTCCCACTGGAGAGCCACGAGTCGTGGCTGTCATACTCGACACAGGGCAGATCTTTGCAATTTTGTCTGCTTATGTAGTTGTCTTGAAAAAAGAAATTATAGTCCACTTATAGAAGATGAAGTACCAGCATTTGTCAGTCTTAAAAAGCTCCAATTCAAGAATAAACCATCTTGCAGAGACCATTGCATAACCTACAAGTAGAAGAAAAAAAGCACATTGTTTTAGACATAAAAAACATGAACTAAGGAATTGTTCGAACTTAATATTACCAGTGACTCTAGTCAGGAGAAAGTGGCTATATAAATGAGAGAGAGGACAAAGCTGAAAAGTTTCATCAATACTATATTTAACTTAATAAACTGATAATAGTACATCAGCAGTTATGTCAAGAAAACATACAAGTATAGCCTTATAATATTTCAGTTTCTTCCTGGGATTCCAAAGACATTATCAAGGTATTCACTTAGTTGTCATTTCAATTCAATTATGGAGTGGCAAAACTGTCTTCAATTTGCCAATGCCTTGAATATACACATTCCTACAATGTATTTAAGACATAAACCAAGTAATAAAATCTGATTGTTAACTGTATACTACTCCTCCAATACGACCTATTTTGTCAAATGACCTTGACTCTCCCCTTTTGGGAAGGTTTTGGCCACAGGCACTCCCAGAGCCATGACAGGGCTACAGACCCAAACTGTTTAACAATGGAATTCCTCTTTGCAGAAATCTAGCAAAGGTGTATAGAGGAATACCACCAAACCCTCAATTCTATATTCTTAGCTGTGTAGTAAAATCATCCAAAGTGCTTTTAAAAACACTGACGTCCAAACCCCTCTCCAGATTGAATAAATTACAATATTCGGGAGTTAAGCCTAGGCATCAGTACTTTTCAAAAAATCTCCCCCATGACTGATTCTAATGTACCACGAGATTGAGAACCTCAGCTGACTGATTTATAGATCTTTGGTTATAAGGCAACCACACTTCCATTTAGTCCATGGTATTTACTTCAAGCTTAAATATAATCACTTAACCCAGAGATGGTGTTCTAACAAGATTTTGTTTCACTTATCAAATTGGCATAATAAAAAGCTTAAGACTGATAACATCGGGTACTGGGGAGGCTAAAAACAGAAAAATCTTTAATACATAAAGTGGAAAAACAATTAAAAGATAACATGGTTGAACACCCTCGCTTTCACTTTTGTTTTCCATTTTTATACAACCTACATACACTAACAAAAAATTTTATGTGAAGTAGACAATTTTAAAACCCAGAAAAACCCACCTATCAAAATCTTCAGCCACTTTGTGTTGGCTGGCAAATTGTTTAAATTTTTTTTTTCTTACCACTCAAAGTATCAGCTAACCAATTCAACTTCATTCTCTCTACTTCAAATTTGCTCCAATCTCTTTCTTTTGATCCCACTGCTCATGATCCCCAATGAATGATGCTCCCTCAATCTTTTCCCGGAAACCTTGTTCTTAGCCTATAAATATGCTTGAATCTTTGTTACTGAAATGAAAAATCACCAACCTCTGTCCTTCCCTTTCCCCCCAAATCTTAAAAAGAATGCCTCTGCTTCTCCCTTCCCTTTCACTCCTTCCACTCTCTCATCATCTAGCTGTATCTAAACTATCAAAACTGTTTTAAGCCACTGGGTCTTAAGTGAGGTCTATGGATGGGTTTGAGGATTAACTCCCCTAAAATTACATGCAAAGCTTTGTAAATATGTACATTTGGGGGTGGGGGAGGTCTGCTTCACAGATCATCAATGCTCTACTAATTGACAATTAACTGATAATCAAATGACTGCCCCTTGCCGTTCACCCTGTTTGCCCTCTTCTTAGCGTTAGCCACAACTGGCGGCCAGTACCCCCACCTCCCTTCTTGAAGCTCTGAGCTTTCTTGGCTTATACAATCCTGGACTCAAGTTTCCTTTCCTTTCTACTTCTTTTCAAAGGGGAGGGTAGAGAATAGTAGGTAGTAGTGATGTCAGTGACAAATACAGTTTTCAACACTGAAACAGAGGTGAAAACCTCCACTAGACGACTGACTCTGTAAGTCAGGAATTGAAAGAGAACTTGGGGGTCTTGAACAGAACGTTAATGTTCACAAGAGTGGGAGACGGATTCATTAGCATCATCTGGGAGCCCCCCGAATACACACCTCCTTCTGAAAGTGAGGGGGTCACAATCTTGGGGGGTGGGAAGAAATAGCATAATATATTCTCAAGTGTTGGGCAAGTTGGGGAGGGGGGACGAAACCCTGAGGCACACCAAAATTAAAGTGGTGTTTTTAAGGTAAATCCTTACACTTTACATAGAAAGTGGCATTTTCCTATAAATTAGAAAACCACAGCTCTAAGAGGTGACTTGACCAAAGCACAGATAGAAAGCAAGTCTAAAAAATTAATTCTATTACTTTGTCCACTAAACCAATCCTATCGCTCTTCAAAAATTATTTCCGGGAAGCAACCCAAGGATGAATGGATAAACAACATTTGGTATATACATACAATGTAATAGTATTTAGTGTTAAAAAGGAAGGAAATTCTGACTTGGATGAACCTTGAGGATGTAATGCTAAGTGAAATAAACCAGTCACAAAGGGGCAAATATTCCATGACTCCATTTATATGAGGTACCTACAGTCAGAGAAGGAAAGTAGAAGGGTGGTTACCAGGGGTTGGGAAGAGCAGGAAATGGGGAATTATTGTTTAATGGGTACAGAGTTGCAGTTTGGGAAGATGAAAAGTTCTGGAGATGGATGGTGGTGATGGTTGCACAATGTTAATGCACTTAATGCCACCGAACTATACCTAATAATGGTTAAAATTGAAAATTGTTTATATATTTTTCCCACAATAAAAAACATACACACACACACACGGCACTAACTGCTCTCTTGCTTTGCACTCTTTAACATTAGATTATTTGAGTTAAAACATCTTAAAGTCATATTCTCGTGTTGTTTTGTTTATGCTCAACATTGTTCCATCTATATGCATCCCAATAACTCTCCATCCATAGACAAATCAAAAATATCTGGCAAAAGTCAGAGGACAAATTATTCTAGACAAAAGCATTCTGTGGATAACTAAGGGACTGTCCCTTTCAACAAAATAACATTAAAGTAAATGGAAAAGGTGGCAGTCTGAATGAAACCTCTCCCCAAACAAAATACCTTTCTCTCAGACCACAGAACTAAATCACCTTCTGCTTCTTGCAAAGTATTCCATTGGCAAAGCCTCAAGCTGCTTGCCATCCATATCCCTTATATACTCTCACCTTTCTGTCTCTTGGTTTCTCAGTTTCTTCTACCTCTAAGTTCCCCATATTTCTAGATTTCCAACGCAGCTGGGAAGGTACAGCAGGTCTCAGGATAGCATACTCTGCTCTATTCTGCTGTTTTTAACAGTCATCTCTACCATCACATAAGAATTGGATACTTTTTCCTTAATGTGCTAGGCTGAGAGATTAAGAGCAAGACAGAGAATGGAGCAAGTAAAAATAACTTCTGGATTCAAACATAACTCTTGTTCAAAATCTCACCTCTGCCACTTACAAGCTGCCCTATCTTAAAGGCCAGTAACAACTACTCTAATTTTCCAGGTCTTTAAAACTGAAACAATGCTACCCACAAAAATGCCATGAGGGGACTTCCCTGGCAGTCCAGTGGTTAAGCCTCCAAGCTCCCAATGCAGGGGGCACGGGTTCGATCCCTTGCTGGGGAACTAAGATCCCACGTGCTGCACAGTGCAGCCAAAAAACAAAAACAGAAGTTAAACAGATAAATTTTACATTATGTACATTTTACCACCCAAAAAGGGGGAGAACAGATAACAAGTGTTGGCGAGGATGTGGAGAAAGTGGGACCTTCATACACTGTTAGCAAGAATGCAAAATGGTACAGCACCTTTGAAAAACAGTTTGGCAATTTCTCAAAAAGTTAAACATAGAATTAACAAATGACCCAGTCATTCCACTCCTATGTATATATTCAAGAGAAATCACATACGTCCACACCAAAAACATGTACACAAATGTTTATAGCAGCATTAATCATACTAGCCAAAATGTGCAAACAACCCAAATGTCCATCAACCAATGAATGAACAAAATGTGGTGTATCCATACAAAAGAATATTTTTCAGTCATAAAAGAAATACAGTTCTGATACATGCTACAACATGGATAAGCCTTGAAAACACCATGCTAAGTGAATTAAACCAGATACAAAAGGACAAATACTGTATGGTTCCACTTATATGAATATCCAGAATAGGCAAATTCATAGACAGAAAGTAGAGGTTACCAGGGGCTGGGGGAAAAGGAAGATGAAGAATTACTGGATAACAGTTACAAAATTTCTGCTTGGGGTGATGAACAAGTTTTGGAAATAGTTGTGATGGTTGTACAACACTGTGAATGCAAATAATGCCACTAAATCGTACACTTAAAATGGTTAAAGTAGCAAGTTTTGTGATATATATATATTTCAACACAATTTAAAAAAATTATTGATAGGACAAAAACATTGAATTGTACACTTTAAATGGATGAATTGTATGGTATGTGAATGTCTCAATAAATCTGTTAAAAGAATATTAACAAAAAACACAGTGGAAAAAATGATTAAAAGGAATTAAAATACATTAGAAAACATTCACTTAAGGCAAAAGAAATCAGTAACGGAAGAAGAAAGGAAGAAAAAAGCCATGAGATATAGAAAACAAAGTAAAATGGCAAATGTAAATCCACCTATATCAATAATGACATTAAACGTGAATGGTTCATAAAATCCAATCAAAACACAGAGATAGACTGGATTTAAAAAGAAAGATCCAGGGACTTCCCTGGTGGTCTAGTGGGTAAGACTCTGCATTCCCAATCCAGGGGGGGCCTGGGTTCAACCCCTGGTGGGGGAACTAGATCCCACATGCATGCCACAACTAAGAGTCCACATGCCACAACTAAAAGAAGATCTCACATGTCACAATGAAGATCCCACGTGCCACAACTAAGACCCAGTGTAGCCGAAATAAATAAATTTTTTTTTTAAAGAAAAAAAGAAAGATCCAACCACATGCTGTCAACTGGAGACAGATTTTGGGTTCAAGGATATAAACTGGTTGAAAGTAAAAGGATGGAAAAATATCCATCATGCAAAACAGCAACCATAAGAAAGCTGGAGTGGCTATATGTTTATCAGGAAAAAAAGACTGTAAGACGAAAAAATATTACTAAAGGTAAAGAGGAACATTTTACAATAATAAAAGGGTCCATTCATGAAGAAAATATGACAATTTTATATATATATACACACACACACACACACAACCTAACAGAGCCTCAAAACATATGAAGCAAAAAATGACAGAGGAGCGAGAAACAGACAATTCAACAATAATAGTTAAAAGATTTCAGGGCCTTCCCTGGCAGTCCAGTGGTTAAGACACTGCACTCCCACTGCAGGGGGCACGGGTTCGATCCCTGGTTGGGGAACTAAGATCCCACAGGCTGCACGGTGCGGGCCAAGAAAAAGAGAAGACTTCAACTCCCCACTTTCAATAATGGATAAAACTAAGCAGAAGATCACCAAGTAAACAGAAAACTTTAACAACTATACACCAACTAGATCATACAGACATCTATAGAACACTCTACCCAACAGCAAGAATATACAGTCTTCTTGAGTACACATGAACATCCTCCAGGACTGACCATATGCTAGGCTGCAAATTAAGTCTCAATAAACTTAAGGGATTGAAAGTTAAGTATATTCTTTGAACACAGTGGAATGAAATTAGAATTCATCCAAAGGAAATTTCACAAGCATGTGAAAATTAAATAGATATATTTTGCCATGGTAATCATTTAAATCACTTACTAGCTCCTCAGTTGATTTTCCTGGTATAAAATCCTGCCATCTACAAATAATAAAAATTCTGAATTCTCCTTAAAGATAAAACTAAGGGGGGCTTCCCTGGTGGGGCAGTGGTTGAGAGTCCGCCTGCCGATGCAGGGGACATGGGTTCGTGCCCCGGTCTGGGAAGATCCCACGTGCCGTGGAGCGGCCGGGCCCGTGAGCCATGGCCACTGAGCCTGCGAATCCGGAGCCTGTGCTCCGCAACGGGAAAGGCCACAACACTGAGAGGCCCGCGTACCGCAAAAAAACAAAAACAAAAACAAAAAAAAACTAAGGTAAGATGTTGTCACTGAAATATATCGTAACACTATTTCTTTTCTTGCTTAATGTTAAAAACTTCGGCACACAAAAAGGTCAGACTAAAATAGCTTCACAGCACTTACCTTAAGAAACAAAACAAGTCCTCACAATCACTATTTTTAAAAACTGTCCAGCCCTACAAACAACAGGCATCCAAACATATTCACCCAAAACATCAATGAAAACTTAGAAAGTGATGGAAACATCAATAGTCATAAGTACAAACTATATTTAATCTATTTCAAATCAATGATATGAAGAGATGGGGAGGGGAAGAGAGAAATGAGGAAAACGGTATAGAATTACAGTAGAAAAAGAACGAACCAAAAAGGAAATGAGAGAAGCAATTAGGAGTGACAAACAGTTAACATCTATTGAGCAGTCACCATGTGCCAGGTACCATTTAAAAGTTTTCATCTATTAACTCACTTAATACTCAATCTCAAAAGGTAAGTACTCATTATTACCATTTTACAGACAAAAAACTGAGGTACATAAAGATAATCTGACTAAAATGAAGTAACTAATAGGGGACAAAGCTAGCAAATCAAATTTCAAATCTAGATACCTTGGTACCAACCGTTCTGCTTATCCCCTTGCTATGCTACATTGCTCTTTCTATTTCAGTGCTATAGGAGGAGAGACCATAGAGGGGAGAAACAGAGGTACTTCATCAATCCTATTAAGTGTGTTAGTCAACCACTCTTGTTAAAGATCTCAAACTTATTTTGCCAGATGCAGTGTGGTACACAAAACCAATTTTCTAACCAGAAATATATGAACTTAAATTTCTACTCTAGAACTTAACTGTGTGACCTTAGGCAAAGTTCCCAAACCTCTTTGGGACTTAGTCTCCTCACCTGAGGATACAAGGCTATGGTTGTTGATTAAATGAGGTAATGATTATCTTTAAATGTCAGACAGAGCTGTCCAGTTAAGTATTAGTTCTCTTTCCTCTCAAATAACATTCCACTGGAGGGGAGACACTTTAAAGACAACTATTTGTAATTTAGTACTGAGGATGGAACATGTGTGAGGGTTTTGGAGTGAAAAAAGACTTGGTAAATATGAAGTCTGTTCTGCTACAAAACATGTACAGGCATACCTTGGAGATACTGTGGGTTCAGTTCCAGACCACCACAATAAAGCAAATATCACAAAGCGAGTCACACGAAGTTTTTGGTTTCCCAGTACACATAAAAATTATGTTTACAGTATACTGTAGTCTATTAAGTGTGCAACAGCATCATGTCTAAAAACACAATGTACATACCTTAATTCAAAAATACTTTATTGCTAAAAATGCTAACCATCACCTTAGCCTTCAGCAAGTCATAATCTTCTCGCAACAGTAACAAAGATCACTGATCACAGATGACTGTAACAAATATAATAATGAAAAAGCTTCAAATATTGTGAGAATTACCAAAATCTGGCAGAGACACAAAGTGAGCAAATGATGTTGGAAAAATGGCAACAGACTTGCTCGATGCAAGGTGTCCACAAACCTCCAATTTGCAAAAAACACATTATCTGCCAAGAGCATTAAGCGAAACGTGATAAAGTAAGGTATACCTGTAGTTTTGTAATGGTATTTAGCTCACTGGCAAACAAACAAAAAAATGGCTAGCTCACTGGCCAGTAAACACACCTGCAAATCATGTTACTTCATAAGCAATTTCCCCCTCAACACATGAATGTTTTGTACCAAGTAACAGCAGCTGAATGCAGCATGAGTGTTGGGGATAAAGGTCTGGACCAGATAGCCATCACCCTACATTTTTCTTGGCTCAGTCTGGCCGCATGCTCTGTCTTGTAAGTATGTATACTGTTCCTCCTGACCTTCGTGCATTTGAATTTTATTTCAGTCTTGTGTCCCTAACTCAGTAACCTCAACCATTCCCTATATGGAAGGGTTCTATTAGGTTACCTTAAAAAAGAAGAAGAAAAAAAAAGTCCTACATTTACCATAATTTGTCAGGAGTTTAGGATCTTTTAAACTGTGCTGTTTATTTTATTGAAATTCTTATTGTTTTTGTTAGTGCTCTAATTACAAAGTTACATAGCTTCTGAGTGATCAGTTTGCTCTCAATCCTGTTTCCCCCATAAGCCCTGTTACTTTTTGGTGCATGATTTTTGCAGAACATGAGGCTTTTCAGCCATTGAAATATAACAGATATACCTATAACAGATCATATTTAATCTCCAAGTATCTTCTTCTCTCTTTCAAGGTGGCTAATACCTTCAGAGATTGCTGGGAAGCTTCAACGGAAGAATGTATGTGAAGTGCCATGTACACAGAACGCACACAACAAATAATAGATATTCTAACAAGTGCTGGTTTTTTCTCCCTTGAAATGCTAATTAGATTACTATGTACGCTCAACAATTCTTATTCCCAGGCGCCCTATGATCTCCAAATCAGTCCAGAGGAAAAGTATTCTCCCAATTATAAATTACCAGGATTCTATGCTCCTGACATACATATTATACTTGCACAGGTTGAACTTTAAAATGAATGAACAGCCTCAACAGTTATATTAATATAGCTGCTTTTATTATTCTGTTACATTAACACAGAATCCTACCATATCTCAAAAGTTTGCCCTACTTTTTAAAAACTTTCAACTCAAATCTTACCATCTGTAAGACAATTCACAGCACAGCGTTCGTATCAGAATTTGTGCTGGCTCTAAAGAAAACGTGACAATAGGAAGACTAAAGAAACCAGTAGGGACTTCCCTGGTGGCGCAGTGGTTAAGAATCCGCTTGCCAATGCAGGGGACACGGGTTCGAGCCCTGCTCCAGGAAGATCCCACATGCCGTGGAGCAACTAATAAGCCCGTGCACCACAATTATTGAGCCCGCGCTCTAGAGCCCGAGAGCCACAACTACTGAAGCCTGTGTGCCTAGAGCCCGTGCTCCGCAACAAGAGAAGCCACAGCAATGAGAAGCCTGCGCACCGCAACAAAGAGTAGCCCCCGCTCGCCGCAACTAGAGAAAGCCCGCACACAGCAACGAAGACCCAACACAGCCAAAAATTAATTTAAAAAATAAAAAGAAACCAGTAACAAAGAGACATCAAAATTATGCAGTGCTACACAGTAAGTAAACTAATTATCTGTTGAGTAAAAGAATGGACAAATGAACCACCCTTTTAGGTAGAAATATAAGTATATTTTTCATTCAATAAATAGGGAAATAACCTGGTAAATATGGAATTGGAGTCCTGGTTCCAGTCATCTGACTCCAAGCACCAGGTTTCTATCAACAGTATACTAAGCTGGCTCAAGTTTGCCAAACCTGGTTCTACCTTAACAGCATTTTAAAAACTTAAATTACTTTCTATTTTAATGCTGCTTAAATATGTGCATAAATGAAATCAGAATTCAACTCCTTATGCTTATTGCTCTTCTACAAATTTGCAAACTAAATACAAACAGAACTATTAATATTAATAATATGTGACAGATGGCAGCATACTGCTGACTGCTAAGGCATAGGTTCCTTTGAGTTTTGCACAGCTAACCTACTACTATCATGTACCATGTGGGAAACACAGCTTTCCTACTTGAATTACTACATCACTCTGTACACGTGGTTTGCCATGACATCATTTTTCCTTCACACCAACACATCATTTTTGTGTTAAGTCTGCTTCTGTTGCTCTCATCTGACAAATTAAATTGTACAACTGAGCATCAACGTGTTAAAAACACAAAGCTAACATCAGTGGTTGAAATGGTGTGGCGGTTCCTGATTATGAGACAATCATCCAGGTACTCAAAAGCACATGTACTAACGTTTAAGAATATCATAAAATTGAAAAGACTTGTTTTAAAAAGAAAATACTTGTTCTAACTTGAGCACAAAAAGGGCACCAAAGAGATACTTTGAAGGCTAGAATCTTGCAGGCAATCAGGGAGAGGTGTTCAAAGACTATTAAGATTTGGAAATTAACTGCTCCAATTATAGGAAATTCTACATTTAAATCTTCCCTTTAAAGGTTTTTGGTTACAACACTGTGAAGCTCATTGCTATCAGCAAGAAGGTCTTTTACTGAGTCTAAAGTCTATTTCCCTTGTCACTGATACCTATAGCTTATAGTTCTGCCCACAGAAACAAAAGTTAATATTCACCACTTTCTAAATTACAATCCTTCAAAATACTGAGATTTATAGTGTACACACACCCAGGTCACTTTTCAAGAAAAGATATACTTTTACTTAAATATTCCTTTATTTACTAAATCTTTACAAAGGGTGCAAGGTCTCAATAAATTCTAGTCCCTAAACAAAGCAACCTACTCATAAAATCGAGCAACACTGACTTAAAATATTAGACACAGTCACATACCAAATGTCACAGAAGGTATGCCTACTTATCAGTCTACTCTTTGTTAAAGGACAGATTAAGATAAACTCAGTTATTTATTAATAGCTCTTACCAATCTTTATCAAAGTTAGTTAACACTTTTAGAAGTTAACTAATCCAATCATGAAATGCTGATCCAACACATTGAAAAGAGAGACTTCATTTCATTTAGTCAATATTTTAAGCAAGGCAGACACATTATTGATAATTACCATTTTCAATGTGCATCCAGTAGGTACTCTTTTTGCCTGAAACTTCCACAATGAGATTGAATCACAAATGTAAAGAATTTGAAAAGGAAACCAAGAATTTGAAAGTCCTTCTAGTCGTTGAAGGAATGTTTGAAGTTACATATTATAGTTTTTAAACTATGTTTGAAGTTACATATTATAGTTTTAAAATAAGTCTTGAAATATAATTCACATACTATATAAAACACTCTAAGTGTACCATTCAACTGCTTTTAGTTTATTCAGAGTGGTACAGCTATCACCACAATCAATTTTAGAATATTTTCATCACCCCAAAAAGAAACCCCATGGTAGCACAGTGGTTCAAAGTCCGCCTGCCGATGCAGGGGACACAGGTTCGTGCCCTGGTCCGGGAAGATCCCACATGCCGCGGAGCGGCTGGGCCCGTGAGCCATGGCCGCTGAGCCTGCGCGTCCGGAGCCTGTGCTCCGCAACCAGAGAGGCCACAACAGTGAGAGGCCCGCGTACCGCAAAAAAAAAAAAAAAAAGAAAGAAAAGAAACCCCATACCTATTAGCAGCAATCATTCCCCCTTCCCTCCTCCCTCACCCCCAGCCCCAAGCTAATCTACTTTTTGTCTTTATAGATTTGCCTATTCTGAACACTTCATATAAATGGTATCATACAACATGGAGTCTTTTATGACTGTCTTCTTTCACTTAGCATGACTATCTTCAAGGCTCATCCAAATTGTACCATGTATCAGTACACTTCATTTCTCTTTATAGTTGAAAAATATTCCATTGAATGGTACACATTTTATTTAGGCATTCATTAGTTGGACATTTACATTATTCTGCAATATGATTTTATATATGCAGACTCCATTAAGAGAAATGTATGAAAAAAAGCTATCCTTCCAACTCTGTATGTCTGTGTACAATTAATCCTAAAGGTTCAAAATAACACTACAGTATACCATGAAGGCTGATGCTCAAATCAAAAGTGAAAGCTATATGAAGTTACTGAAAATGAAAACATTAAAAACTTTGAATGTGGTATTATAGGGACTTCCCTGGTGACACAGTGGTTAAGAAACCGCCTGCCAAAGCAGGGGACACACGTTCGAGCCCTGGTCCGGGAAGATCCCACATGCTGTGGAGCAACTAAGCCCCTCACAACGAAAAGTAGCTCCCACTCACCAACGCAACTAGAGAAAGCCGCAACTAGAGAAAGCCGCAACTAGAGAAAGCCGGCGCAGCAACGAAGACTGGAGGGAGGGAGAGAGGGAGGGAGGGAGGGAGGGAGGGAAAGGAAATAAACTGTTTTTTTTAAAATGTGGTATACAAAATATAAAACTAAAACATTCTAATTCAATTATGGCACCCCCCTTAGTATATTGAGACACTACTAAAAAAAAAAAGAGGCCAGACGTCAGCAGTATTTTTGACAGATCACAAATGAAATGAGAAGCAGAAGTGCTAAAGGCAAGGGAACCTCGTTTTTAAAATGGGAGAGCTGCACGCTAAGGTCCCTTTAGCTATGTTTTATGAAAAAGCAGTTAATGTCTACGTGCTGTTGGCAACTGCAAGGCAAAAGAAGGCCGAATTAATAACAAGGGGAAAATACTAACAGAACTCATTTACTCAGACATTATACAGGGTAGTGGTTAATAAGAGTACAGAATGAAGATAAACTGCCTCAGTCTGAATTCCTGTTCTGCCACTTACTAGGTGTCCAAGCTGGACAAGTTCCTTAACATCTATATCTTGTTTTCCTTAAATATAAAATGAGGAAAATAGCAGCTACCTTTTCAAGACTGCTGTAAGAACATAAAGAATTTATGCATATATAATATATATAGGCACTGAGTATTAGCTATTGCTACGAGAGGTTTACAAAGTAGAATACAAGAATATCTAAGAACTAAATTAAAAACCTATAATTTACAACACAGAAGGGCAATGTGAGCACCAAGGAAAAACATCTAAATTAAACTGGAATATATTAAAATATTTAAGATGAAATCCTGCCTGGGATTTGCTTTAAAACGGAGTGGGTACATAAAAAGAAAAGCCATGAATTGAAGCCAGTTGATGGGAGTTTATCTACATCTATGTACGTTTGATTTTTCCTTAATAAAAAGTTTGGGAAGGTGGGAAAATAAATTAGTTGAGAGTAGAGAATATCTACAAAAGCTTCTTAGAAGAACGATATCTGAGCTGCATCTTACAGAATAAAGATGAGTAGTACGCCAAGTAAATGTGTGTAGGGATGGAGCAAAAAAGGCATAAGAAACAGTACGGAATAGCCTAATGCAGTCAATGTGACAGTAGTTCAAAATAACAGAAGACCAGCACCAATTACCAAGTAAGGTTGATGGTATGCATAACTGGGTGGCATCCATAACCTTGGCTCTCCCACCTCTGGTATTGTAATTATTTTTTTGGGGGGAGGGGGGTGCCGCACTGCATGTGGGATCTTAGACCTTAGTTCCCTGACCAGGGACTGAACCCGTGTCCCCTGGAGTGGAAGCAAGGAGTCTTAACCACTGGACCGCCAGGGAAGTCCCTAAGTGTAAAATTTTAACAAAGAAAATTTGGCCTAGGGGCTTCCCTGGTGGTGCAATGGTTGAGAATCTGCCTGCCAATGCAGGGGACACGGGTTTGAGCCCTGGTCCGGGAAGATCCCACATGTCGCGGAGCAACTGGGCCCGTGTGCCACAACTACTGAGCCTGTGCTCTAGAGCCTTCGAACCACAACTACTGAAGCCCGCGTGCCTAGAGCCCGTGCTCCACAACAAGAGAGGCCACTGCAATGAGAGGCCTGCGCACCACAACGAAGAGTAACCCCCCGTGGGCCGCAGCTAGAGAAAGCCCACGCACAGCAACAAAGACCCAATGCAGCTAAAAATAAATAAATTTATAAATTTATACATACATATTAAAAAAATTGGCCTATACAAAAAGTTCACTGGTGGTAAAACATATGCAATCTTATTTAAACAAATCAGATATTCTTAAGGGTGTTCAATAGTTATCTCTATCCTTGCCCATCCCTTAAAGCATGTTTATATAGGTGAAATCTGGTTAAATAATTAAAGGTAGGGTAAAAAAAAAATCTATGCAAACCTGTTTATCTTGGTGACATTATAGAATACCGATTCTGCACCAGACCCTGAAGAGATAGAACAGTAAACAACACTGTTTCTGCCCTTAAGGAATTCACCTGTCTAGCCCCCTCACTACCAAAGGAACAGAATAGCAAGTATATTCTTTAAAATGTATTTCATAACCGTGAATTTCACACAAAAAAGAATGATAGCTAAGTTTAGAGACATTTGTTGGGATACATAAAAAAAGTCCTGGAGAGTGGAACGAATGTAGAATGGAATAAACTTCCTGGTTTATATCTTTTTTTTTTTTGGTGGTATGCGGGCCTCTCACTGTCGTGGCCTCTCCCGTTGCGGAGCACAGGCTCCGGACGCGCAGGCTCAGCGGCCGTGGCTCACGGGCCCAGCCACTCCCGGGTCCCCTGCATCGGCAGGCGGACTCTCAACCACTGCGCCACCAGGGAAGCCCTGGTTTATATCTTTTTTGATAATGAACGTGTTACTTTTTTTTTTTTACCTTTTGACCCACTTCACCCATTTCTCCCACTCCACCCCCTACCTCTGTCAATCACCAATCTGTTCTCTGTATCTATGAGCTTGGGTTGGTTTGTTTAAGATTCCACATACAAGAGAGATCATATTTGTCTTTATGTCTATGAAGTCCATCCATGTTGTCGCAAATGGCAAAATTTCATTCTTTTTCATGGCCGAGTAACATATACACACATACCACAATCTCTTTATCCATTCATCTATCAATGGACACTTAGGTTGTTTTGGCTATTGTAAGTAATACTGCAATGAACATGGGCGTGCATATGTCTTTTCAAGTTAGTGTTTTCCCTTTCTTAGGACAAACACCAGAAGTGGAATTGATAGATCATACCAGTTTCTTTCTTTCTTTTTAAAAATTTATTTATTTTATTTATTTATTTTTGGCTGCGTTGGGTCTTCGTTGCTGCGTGTGGGCTTCCTCTAGTTGTGGCAAGCAGGCGCTACTCTTCGTTGTAGCGTGCAGGCTTCTCATTTCAGTGGCTTTTCTTGTTGCAGAGCATGGGCTCTAGGCACGCAGGCTTCAGTAGATGCGGCACGCGGACCCAGTAGTTGTGGCTTGCAGACTCTAGAGCGCAGGCTCAGTAGTTGTGGCACACGGGCTTAGTTGCTCCGCGGCATGTGGGATCTTCCCAGACCTGGGCTCAAACCCGTGTCCCCTGCATTGGCAGGCGGATTCTTAACCACTGTGCCATCAGGGAAGCCCTATAGCTTCTATTTTTAATTTGAGGAACCTCCATACTGCTTTCCACAGTGGCTGCACCAATTTACATCCCAGCAACACTGCACAAAGGTTCCCTTTTCTCCATACCCTCACCAACACTTGTTATATCTTGTCTTCTTGGTTTATTTCTAAAGGCCATATTTTAATTTGAAGTATTGAATCTCTCAAGTGCAAAGATCTTTCCAGATGTATTCACCAATAAGCATATGAAAAGGTTCTAACGGCATTAAACACAGGTAAATGGTTATTTAAGCCACAATTAAATATTCCTAAATCTCCACCCAAATGGCTAAACTTAAAAGGACCGACAATACTAAATGCTGCTAAGGAACAATGACATCAACTACAGGGCTGATAGGATTCTAAACTAATATAACCAACTACTCTGTGGGAAATCTGTTTGGCAGCATCTACTAAAGCTAAACACACATATACCCTATAACCCAGCAATTTCACTTCTGGGTGTATACCAAAGAGACCATCAAAAGACACATACTGGACCTCCCTGGAGGTCCAGTGGTTAAGACTCCAAGCTTCCAACGCAGGAGGCACAGGTTTGAACCCTGGTCAGGGAACTAAGATCCCGCATGCCACACAGTGCGGCCAAAAATATAGTAATAATTAAAAAGAAGAGGGTTTCCCTGGTGGTGCAGTGGTCAAGAGTCTGCCTGCCGATGCAGCGGACACGGGTTCGTGCCCCGGTCCGGGAGGATCCCACATGCTGCGGAGCGGCTGGGCCCGTGAGCCATGGCCGCTGAGCCTGTGCATCTGGAGCCTGTGCTCCGCAACGGGAGAGGCCACAACAGTGAGAGGCCCGCGTACCGCAAAAAAAAAGAAGACACATACTAAAACAATCATGGCAACACTTTATAATTAGTGAAAACACTGTAAACAATCTGAATGTCCACCAACAGTAGAATGTATAGACAAATAATGGTATATTTCAAATAATGACATCCTAATGAAAAAGAAGAAATTAATCAATCATCTGTTGGGCAAAATAGCCAGAAGAAGAGTGCATATTGTATTATTCTGTTTATATGAAATTCAAAACCAGGCATGACTAATTCATTGAAAGATATGGGTCAAAATACTGGGGGGCAGGGGGTTGGAGGAGTAGACGCATAAGGGAGTCTTCTAGGATTCTGGAAATGTTCTATATGTTGATCTGAATGATAGTTATACAGATATATACATTTATAAAATTTTATCAAGTCACACACTTAAGATTTGTGGACTTAAACTGTATGCAAGTTATATCTCAATTAAAAACCAAAACTGGGAACTTCCCTGGTGATCCAGTGGTTAAAGACTCTGTGCTGCCAGTGCAGGGGGTACAGGTTCGAACTAAGTCGGGAAACTAAGATCCCGCATTCAGTACGGCCCAGCAAAAAAAAAAAAAAAAAAAGTGAAACTGTATAGTAGGTAAGCCACTCAAAAGATAATGTCAAACTTCCCTTGGGAGTCTGAGGCACTGGTTCTCAAAGTGTGGTCCATTAAGACCCTTTCAGCAGATCCCAGAGATTATGTTTTCATAATAATAAGACATTATTTGCCATTTTCACTGTCATTCTCTCTCAGGTATACAGTGGAGTTCTTCCAGAGGCTACATGATGTATTATATCACAACAGACTGAAGGAAGAAGGAGACAGAGAATCCACCTGTTTTTCATTAGGTCAGATAAAAGATATTTGCAAGAATGTAAAACAATGTCACTCTTCTCACTAACTTTTGTTTTGGAAGTTATTTTTCATAAAAGTATTATTTACATTAACTTGCAATGAGTTTTATTTTTAAATACACACATAAAAATTTTAAATGTCTGTTTTAGTTTCTAATATAGTAATATATATCAATGGATAGAACCCCACGTTAACAAAAGCTCTTTGAGGTCCTCAATAATTATAAAGAAGTCCTGAGACCAGTAAGTTTAAGAATGACTGGCCTACTGATACACAATAAAAATGATAGGCTTCTTTTGCTACTTCTCTTACAGTGATGAAAAACAAGGTTATCAACGTTTTCTCTGAAACCGTCTGTGCCAGACAAAAATCACTGCTACTCTATTTATCCGCATACTTTCATTCTCAATTCAGAAAAAAACAACCTCCCCTAAATTTTATTCCCCCTGCAGGCCACATCACTTTTTAACAGCAGTACGTTCTTAAAGCTTAATCTAGACTTCAGATGAAAACTTAATCAAACTTTAAGCTGCTCTGCCAGCCAAGAAATTTTACCCCTGGCTACCAAGTCTGTAGTCCCTAAATTCACACTACAAGCTGTTGGGCAAACACAATTAACCCACAGGATACTAAATAAAATAAAGCCCTATACACACACACACACACACACACACACACGAAAAACAAGGGAAACATTCAAATTACATTATCCCTCCCTTTACCTGTCAATCCAATACTAACTCCTAAGCCTATGAACCCTTTTTTAAAACCTTTCCTATGTTCCTTTACTTGAA